>NW_021133746.1:0-524837 GCF_004193835.3 Ostrinia furnacalis | reverse complement strand
CGCGTAACAAACATAGAAAAAAAAAAAAAAAAACATACGGGTCGAATTGAGAACCTCCTCCTTTTTTTTGAAGTCGGTTGAAAAAGAAGGGCTAAGAAGAAGTAATGACCTTGAATGAATACAATAGTCCCGCTAATCCTTCGTTGTAAGCTAAATAAATATTATTAAGTTTGTGTTACGAGTGGACAGGATTCGAACCCGCGTTCCTCGGATCTCGATTTGACTATTTCGACACAGATACCGTTGGACTATTGTCAATTTAAACTAATCCCAACTAATATTATAAATGCGAAAGTAACTCTGTCTGTCTGTCTGTCTGTTACGCTTTCCCGCTTAAACCTCGCAACCGATTTTGATGAAATTTGGCATAGAGATAGTTTGAGTCCCGGTAAAGAACATAGGATAGTTTTTATCCCGGTTTTTGAAACAGGGACGCGCGCGATAAAGTTTTTCTGTGACAGACAAAATTCCACGCGGGCGAAGCCGCGGGCGGAAAGCTAGTTAATTATACAACCATGTTAGGGATGCTCGTAGTAAGGAGCTGCAATAGGATCAGAGAGACTGACTGAGCCATTCTACTCATAATAACTAAGTAAGTAGGTACCTACCTACTTACATGGGAGCAATGGAAGTTGCAAGAAGACTTCAGTCATAATACTGCTGAACATAGGCCTCTCTCAATGATTTTTATAATCCGATTGGTAGCAGCCTACATCCAGTGCCTAATCCTGCTACCTTGAGAGCGCTTGTAGACGTCCGTTTTTTTCACCGGACAACTGCCCGATTTTTTCACCGGATTTAGCGGTGGCGTATGGTTTATAATGAACGTGTGCACATGCATCGGACATAGGTCCGGCGAGAAAATTGACAGCAAACAAAGGATATCCGTTTTTTGACGGTCCGTCGTCCGGTGAAAAAACGGACGTCTACAAGCGCTCTTATGAGGTCGTCAGTCCACCTTGTGGGTGAACGTCATAAGCAGCGCAGCTACCGAAAAGCTCAGAATTGAAACATAATAGTAAATAATAACCCCCTTACTAATAAAAAGTTACACAGTTGTTGAACACTGTTTTAAAATGACATTTCCATACTAATAAGCGTCACTTTAAAACACTGTTCAACGAGCATGTAAGTTTTATTAGTAAGGGGGTTAGTATCTATCTACTGTGGTAACTAGGTAGGTACCTACCTACCTATTTTACATTATTTATTGACAATACATTAACCTCAGCAATAACCTGATATTTTCCGCGTTTCCACACTTAAGTACACACACGGCGTTTCCACAAACAAACATTTTGTACAATGGCCAACGGATTCTATTTAAACAAACGTATCTACTGATGAATTTATCTATGTTTAGAGACGCGTTAATCTGTTAAACATTACTGTCAATAAAACGCAGACAGTTCTGTTGGAAGCTCAATAAAATGGGCTTGAAGCGAAGTCTTATATGGAACTACTAGACAGGACAGGCCGTGTTAAGCTTAATGCAGAAAGCTACTCCGTAATCGTATCGCAAAGGTTTAAGTCGAGAAAGTAACATTATAATGTTAACTTTCATTATCATAATCATCATCTCAGTCATAGGACGTCCACTGCTGAACATAGGCCTCCCCCAATGCTTTCCAGGTTGTCCGGTTGGTAGCGGCCTGCATCGTCGGTCCACCTTGTGGGTGGACGTCCCACGCTGCGTTTTCCGGTACGCGGCCTCCACTCTAGAACCTTGCTGCCCCATCCATTGCATCGGCCGTTCAGCGTACTATGTGCCCTGCCCTTTGCCACTTCAGCTTACTCATCCGTCGGGCTATGTCAGCGACTTTAGTTCGTTTACGGATCTCCTTACAATAACTTTCATCATAACGTGCACATTTTGATAAAGTAAGTATTTATTTAGGCATTCATCTATTCATTTCAGCCAAAGGAGCACTTCCTTTGCTGGATGGACAAAGGCCTTCCCCAAGGATTTCTTCAACGACCCAATCTGTAGTAAATATTCCCACGACCTTCACCCAGTTGTTGGTCCACCAAGTAGGCTTGCCCACATAGCGTTTCACCTTGGTTATTGTGGTACATAGTTAGAAGATTTAGACAAAACCAGTTCTTAGTTCTTCTAAGCTTAATTAGTTCGGAACCAGATGGAGCAGTGAATGTCCAATTTTCTTTCTTCAGCCTATCTAGTAGTTTAGTTGGAAGTCTTTGGATTAAACAGTTCAGTGTATGTGGTATTTGTGTAAGTGCCGCAGCCACCCAGGCCAGCCGACCACACCGCGACGTGGCCACCTTTATGGGGCGATGGTTTGCGAAGAGTCGTTAGGATGGCATGAGGAAGCGTAAGAATGCTGCTTATTTTAGTCGATTGTAATCTTTGGATTGAGGAGGAATGTTTAGCAGTAGCAAGATAAGGGCATTGACGTAAGAGAACAATCTTCAAACAAACCGTGTAAATTAGAATGCTTAGGCACAGTGCTTAGGTATGCGGGTTCCATGGTACGGAATAGGTAATAGACAAAATATTTCTACCTTTTTATGTCGAATTCAGAAGCTCCAAGTCGAAACGGTCAACGAAACGATGAAGCTAATCAAGTAAAACGCTAATTCCAAAGCTTTGAGATAACTACTTACTTGAGGTAAGGAACGTTCTAGTATTTAAAGGAACAGTACTTATGTTTCACTCCCAAAGTCCAGCCTTACCTTATCAGGGAGGCTTTAACAGAATAACATTCGTTCGTGGCAGACAGTGAAGATATAAAATGCACATCCTGTTATAATGTCCGGTGTCCCTTCATTGCTCACCCCTTTTGAGAGATTTCGAACTCGAGTCGACGTCTCTCCGAAGGGATGCGCGATGCCACAACAAGGGCTCTCGCGGAAGACCAGTATCTTGACATGCCCTTACGAGCATGTCATGATAAATGGGAGCCTATTGACGCAGTGGCCCCACTATTTTCTATAATCATTTTGTGTTGTTATTGTTTATAATTAGTGCTTACTGTGATCAATAAATTCTATTCTATTCTAGGTAATCTAGTAACATATCAAGGTCGTCGCACCGGAGCGAAGCGATTTCGGTATTCTGCTATCTTCTATCCCTCATGCATCGTACAGTCAACAGCACATCCTAACCACATAAATATTGCAAAACAGCATCTATAGCAACTGCATACTGACACTGTTTAGGCTGTACTTTTATGGCAATTCCAAGCACTGCACACTGGTGAGTATCCAAGCGCTACCGGCGCTGGCGATCGTCAGCGCGCTGGGTGGCCGCACTTCCAAGAAATTGCTGGAAAAGTGCGCTGAAGCCCTCACGACAGGGTTGCCAGAATAGTAATAAAACTGTAAAACTGTGTACAAAATACATAATAATATCAGAAATGCGATAATGATAACCTCTAGCTATTCAATTTTCTTAGCATTTAGAGTCGCTTCTCAATCTAAATTATAACTTTATAAAATCGAACTGCCTAAGTAGGGAATCGAACCCACGACCTTTCTTCAAACAGACCAATAAACAGCTGAAGCAATTTGATGAATTTTGATAGACGGGACCAGGTTCACCCCTAAAGGGTTAGTGTTTTTTTGAAGATGAAATTATGCATGATACTCGTACAATCTAGCTAGACTACTGACTGCTAATACTCGCTCGTACTATTAATAGATAGATGACAAAGAATAGTTAATGACACCATGAATTTAACATGGCGTGGTTTGGGAGTATGAATTTTTATTTTTTTAGAATACACGAAGGATAGTTAATAATGTCCAAATTGCTTGTTTTCTGGATTACAAGAAGGAATAACTGGTGCAAACTTTAGTTAACCGAATTGCATGGCAACCCTAAGATTTGTTTGAAAAATCCCACAAAAGTTCATTCCGCCAGAGTAGAGTCTGATACGTTTCATTAGACGTGGACGTAAATACTTACTTAACGTTACGGCTTCCAGTTAATCTACAGAGTTTAGTTCTACTTAGTTTGAGTAATGTTTATAAAAAGTAAGTTACGTTATGAATATTGGGAAAAAAGTTTCAATGAAGAAAATAGAGTCCATAAAATGCCACTAGTTTAAGACAATAGTGACTGAGTTTCTTGCGCTGCTTCTACTCAGCACTTGCACATTTATTGTCCTAAAGCAGTGGTAGGGTTAATATTGGGACATGTAAAAGTGCTTTTTAAAAGCCTACTTGCATAAATAAATGACCGGATGTTTTATCATTCTGGTCATTCCACCCTTGGTCTCCATCTTATGAGCATGACTCTTTTTAATTTATCAGAGGCAAATAGAGAATTTGGCCTTACAACCCATGGGAGACCTGATGTTCACATATTTCTTCACCCTTGGTCGCCTAAGTATAACGACAGTCAAAAGAGACAGAAGAGCGGTTCTAGCCTACTCTGCTTAAAATGTTTGCTATCAAACTAAGGCTGAGTTGCACCATCTTACTTTAACTTTGATAAACGTCAAAAATCTGTCAAACTCCAAACAAAAAGCACCGGTTATTGTCATAGTTACCGTCAAAGTTAGGTGGTGCAACTCAGCCTAAGTAAGAGGTTGTTTCACAAGATCGTGACCTCTTTTGTCAAAAAGCTCTAAATATCCAATTTCAGCAAAACATTATTAAAAACGTGGCTAATAGCACATTAGCCGTAAAAGCTATCATTGCGTCAATAGTATTTATTTAAAATCATTTATTTTCGGCCGACATCTGCAATTACAAGTGAGGTTCCGGTTACACGATGACGTGGACTGTGTTGAGTAATAAAGAACCAAACATATCTTAAGAGAAAATATTCATGAAAAGTAACTCCACTTTTATCAATCAGTTGATATCACCCAGCAAAGTGGAAAAATCCGCCAAGACGAGTCGACATCACTGCCATAAATAATTTTGAATTTGAATTTGAATCCTAGTCCTAGTCTTAATAAGTTCTCTACAAACTCTACCACCTTAGTCAAAATGAGTGACTTGGCTGTTTTGTACGGCCGACTTTGACACATCTATGGGTTTATGAACTGAAAGTAATTCACTAACTAGGCCTAAATATGCCAATAGAAAGGCCTGTCTTATTCCCAACTCAACTAAGATGATTTGCAATTTTCTTTCTAATTGCATAACGCAGTCCAGTTCATCTATCGAAACAAACAATGATGCCATGATGGAGTGTGGTCTACAATAGCGAGCTATTATACCACATACACGCACGCCCCATTAGTGCATCTACAGGCTTTTCGTACTGTCAGCATTCATAATGAAATGAGAAAGAAAATGTGTGTAAAGTTTTCCCGCCTACTGATCTGAAGAATAAAGAGTTTTCGTACAAACTTAATAGACAAGGTATAGTTAATAATGTTTCAGCCAGCCGAGGCATCTAGCCGATTTCCTTCAATTTAAATATTAATATAATAATGTGCGGAGAGTTAGAAAGGAAAAGCTAGTAGAGCAGAACAAAAAATACGGACATCGATTTCAGAAGTTAGCCTCAACTCACTCAAAACCACCTATTTCTCGCTAATCTTGCACAGACGCAATTGAGAACCTGTTAAACGATTTCTTAGTACGAGTAGGTGCAGATATCCCGTGGGATGTGGAATAAACAGATTTTATGTCTTTACGAGCGCAGACAACGAGACTTAGTGGGGTATTAGCCGGGTCTTGTGATCCGAATGGCCTATTATTGCACGCTGTAACACAGTAAAAGAAGTGTCAGTAGTTCAGGTTACAAAAGTTCTTTGACTTGATAAGAAAAAAACCTTCACTTCGAACTCTCCTAATTAATTTCGCTGCTAGTCCAAATGACAGCTACTTTAAAAACTTTGACCCGGGATAAACTTGAACTTCGCTGGTTGGGTTTTTGTTGGCGGTTAAGCTGTAGATCCTACACAGCTACACAGGAGTTGCAGCGGTGGAAATAGTCCCGTTTGATAAGATAAATCTGACAGCCACGCACAAAGTGAACAGTCGGCCTCATTAAGGTTGCAGAAAGCCGCTGGATGCATGCCGCTGCTGACCGGCCATTCTGGAAATTGGGGGAGGTACTTCCTATGTTCAGCAGTGGATGTCCTGTGGCTGAAATAATGATGTCACTAACACGTATTAGCTCCAGAAAAAACTTGAAGTGACCTTTCAGCACATTACTTTTACTTCTTTCAAGATTTATTTGTTGTGTTTGTTATAGTTTTTGTTTAATGATAGATTGAATAATCTGTAGATTCTGACTACCCAGAATATTAAAATAGAGAAACACGGGTCTGAACGCGACATTTTTTTTTTAATCCTATACCCTGAATATAACTACGAGAGGCGGGAATAGTTAGTTCCATAATGAGAGTCTAATTACTGATTGATTTTACTGTGACCATATTAAAACAACTCTAGAGGTAGTTGAAATAGAAATAAAGTGCGAATGAGAGCGTGCTATTTCCACCGGTGAGATCCACCATAACAATAAAATGGGTTCTTGTAGCGGGATTTGATGTTTAAGTGAAGCCATTTAGTCTTGTTTTCCACCAGAAAAGAGCTAATAGTCGTACCAGATTCATCATCAATCTAAATACAACTGCAAAAAATTAGGTAAGTACTATTCATATCATCGTCATTTCAGCCATAGGACGTCCAACTTTCGCTGAACATAGGCTTTTCCCATAATTTCCACATTGCCCAGTTGGTACGGCGGGATCAAAGCAATAAAAAGTGCAGTATTCATTTATCAATTTTGGGGTTTAACCTGTAAGAACAAGATTTTTAATTTAATAATTAGTAAGATTTGATTTTTCGCAGCTTTGATGATTCAAGTGAAAAACCACTACCCCAAGCAAACTTTTAATTAAAAGGATTCGATACCTTACTGCTTCTGTATAGGTACCTACTGCATATTATCAAACTGCAAATTGTGCTCTACTAAGCTTAAATCAAAACAACTGCATTGACTCAAAAGATGTTCTGCCAAAGCTAAACATTGTTTTCAAAGGCAACAACAACATCAAGACCAATCAAAAGAATTCTAAATTCAAACGTCAAATCATAGAACACTTTAATCAGCAATTTGTGCGTAATCAGTGCGTGGGAGTTGAAACGACCGGAAGTGCACGTAACACTATTGCACTATTAACAGGTCGAACAAAGCCACTGTTTGGTTGCCGTTACCGAGAACACTGTATTACGGGGTGCAGAACAGTTATGGACAGAGAGTACACAGGGAAATCTTTGATTAATTCAAGGAATTGACGAAAGAAAGGCCTCGTAAATACTTATAATTTCAAAAGAGCAATATCGAAATCAAAAAAAAAAGTTTTCCGTGTCTTTTTAAGTAGTTATCAACAGCAGCGAAGTACGATTCTGAAATAAATAAGAAAACAGCTGGTATATTTGACAGCATCTTTGTTACAAAATAACATTTTTATTTTGATGCATTAACATTAAGTAAATAATATTTTTTACAAGTAAAGTGCCCAACAAAGACATTATCCACTACAAACATGCTTAAAATTACTTAATATACATATTTTCATAAAAATATTTAGCCACATTTCAGTCAGGATCATTTTATTCTTTTTAATTAGGTCTCGATCAATAAAATTACATTCATTTGTCGAAAGAAACAGGACATCTACTCAGCGATATGAGTGTATTAATGAAAGTTTTCTCTGAATTCCACATTACCCTGTATTTTCAGGAATCAAAGCTCTGGCGGTCGGCCAGAGGGGATGGGGCCCAGCGTCACCGTTTGATCACTTGTCTGAGGAGACTCTTCGTAAATAACTAGTTGCTTCAGTTACTAGTCCACTAGTTGTGTCTTCACTGCGTTACGCAATACGTTAATAAAGACAACATTCGTCTTTGCATGGTCGCAATGGAATTTCCCGGCTTTTCTCTTCTATAATATGCATGTTTTATACATATAAACCTTCCGCTTGAATCACTCTATTGAAAAAAACCATCAAAATCGGTTACGCAGTTATAAAGATTTAATTTTCCCCGTTTTTCCACAATGATAATAATAAAAAATGAGGTATCTAAAAGCGGCACAACTTGAATAAAACAAAAAATATGTTTTGAACTCTTCTACCGTATCATTTTTTACAACCGTAGCCCGTCCTGCCGTCAACTTTACACCGTACCGTTTTTCCATAGCGTTATTATTATAGCTTTTTATTAGTTTACAACGGTAATTAACGAGTTACCGTGAACCGCGCCACGTGACGTTTAATTATTTTATCGTTATTTTAAAAAGGATTCAAGTAGCATTTTTTCAATATAGTGACTTACACTGTTTTTCGACGCAGCCCTTTTGGTAGTTTTTGTCGTTTCTGTTTGGTAAAGGAGGCGGGTTTGTTAATAGCCGTTTAAGTTTTGGAGTTCTGGTTTTGTTTAATTTTGGGCAGGTTTAAATGTGGCGGTGTGAGACTGTCAAGGGTTATTTAGAACTTAGGTAGGTACCATGTAAATAGGACAGCAAGTTTAAGGTAAACACTAACTACATATTATGTAGGTACCTACTACCCGTTTGCGCTAAGTTTGCCGGTCCGTGGAATGCGCGTCCCCAACCCGGATTAATCGCAATTACTTAGTTAGTGATTAAACGCAATTAATGTGTCTTATTTTACGAAAATACACGCTATAGACAAAGCTATAGACGCTTTTTTTCGAGTGACGTCATATCGCAGCGAACGGATAGTAAGTACAACATATTGAGCAGAAATTAATATTTTGCAAGTGCCTATAGTTTGATGTGCTGACCACCAGGGATGTTAAGGATATGAAGTTTCGGTTATGGATACGGTTACGAATATTAAACTTACTGCCTAAGACCTAGGTAGGTACTGCCTAAAGTCGGGACTTACTGCCTAAGTACCTACCTACAGAATAAAAAAAAACTTGACTTTGATTCGCAGTTGTTTTAGGTCCGCCTTGTTAGCTCTCTCTATCATTCATTTAATGGACTCGATTCCTAGAAGACGAACTGCATAAACTTGTGATCCCCTACCGGATTGCGCGGAAGCGATGCGAGTGCGTTCAGATGGTCGAGTACACTTGCTTAGGATTGAGCGACAATGCATGGGCAGACATTGCAACTGGTTTCTGAATTGAGCTTTTTAGCTTGAACATGCTCATTTCCTACTTTTAAGCTATAGTCGGCACAAAGACTCGTGGCAGGCGGTGTAATAATAAAACAGTGCATATCGAGCATATAGAGAGTGTCGTCACATAGAGGCCGACATAGAGTTGTTTATAATACGTAATAATTATTAAAATATTAGCGAGTATGAATCTCTGTTTCAAAAATTACTTATGGCCCCGCCACCCACGAGTCTTTGCATCGAGTATAACTGGGGTTAGTCTCTATTACAAGAAGAAAGACCTTCTCTACCAGTTTTTTTTGTGTCTACTCTAATTTACTACAAGCAAATGGAGGATTTAGCCTCTAGGTACTCGCTGGATGTTCGCATATTACTCTTTCAGTCGGCTCTTACGAGTTACAATATCTACGGGTAGAGTGGGGGTGGTTCTATTCTTCTATACCGAAACCACACTGCAATCTTACGACATCAACTTATCCTTGATGCTGTAATATTCAAACGATTAAGTCCTTATTATACATAGTAACACCCAGACCCGTAACAGAAATTAAAATTCATCTTTTCAATTTCTGCCCGGCTGGGAATTGAACCCGGGACCTCTCGGCATAGTAGTCCTTTCCGAACCATTACACCAAAAGTAATATCTTCTTCTTCTTTTCGTGTCGACAACAAACCTACACAGTGTCAGCCCAAAACTCCGCCACAAGAGTGGCGTTGTCAGTACCAAAAGTAATATGTAGGTACTTGATAATCCAAAAGCTAAATCTTTGAAGTAATATTAAGTGCACTTGAAAACGCTATAGCTAAAAACTCTCTGAAATGATATTGCAAAAAATATAGCCTTCTTTCAGCAGTTGGGTAAAAACAAATGGCAATCTAACCCTGCGACAAGTGAACGCGCATTCAAAAATCGAACGAGTTGTCTGTGGCAGGTTTATTTTTAATCCACGCACGTGTGTTCGGCCAGTTAAATCGGTCCGAGTCTGTGGTCTCACCTAATTGACTTTTAAACACTCTATATTGTCTGTGATCTATTGAGTCTTTGATTTCGAATTCCAATTTTGAATCGATTAATACAGTTATCGAGATCATAGAGATGATTATGTGTTTATTTGAGCTTTTTTAATCTAATTAAGAAGATTAAAGCAAAAAATTAGAAAGAAAACTTAAAACAGTCTGAGTTAGTTTGTTTACACCCGTATTCACAAACGATACTTACCTATGTGAAACAGCAACGCTATGCAAAATGAGACATTTCTCAATGCGTTCCATATGACAAGCCTTTCTATTCATAAACAATACTTAAACGACCCTTGACTATGCAAAATCAGAGTGTTGAACAGTGCTCTGTGATTGGTTCGCTTATGTTACGCACTTCACTCCGCTAACTGACATTCCTGTCATTCAAACGGTGCAACGGTTTTTGTGTCGTTAATTTGTGGATTTATGAATCAAATAAATATGGATAAAACTACAACTATCAGGTTAGTATGAATACTTCGATTTTATTGTTTATTTTCATTCAATAATAAAACACTGCCTTGAGCAGTAATAAAAATAGTGAAAATCATGTGTTTCAATCATTATTTTTCAGATCAAAAAAGCTGCCGTTTTCTTCATCCGAAAGAGGGCTGCAGATTGTAGCTATAATATAAGAGAACGGCCTATTATTGAAGACAAGCATACCTATTATTATCCTCTCTAAAATATCGAGTTGAATAAGCAGGCCAGGGAAAATTAACAGTGACTTACAATTCTCAACCATACCTATTTATGTTTCACAAAGGCTCACACATCAACTGCAAACCTGCTGGAATAATTTAAAGACCCAAAGAAAGAAAGAACTTTCTCAGGAATCAATCAAACGTTCTCAACACCCAATAGTAAGTAATGTTTTTAAAATATTAGTAGGTAGATTTATGAGGAATAACTAAGCAGAATATACCTACTCAAAGGAATTAAATTCATAATTAATTTGCTTTTCAAGTAGGTATCAAGAAATTAAGATTAGTAGTAGCAAGAATGAAGATTAAGACAGAAACAAGAATCAAACGCACCACATTGAATAATATACAACAAGACCAGGCTTTGCACGAGTTGGGGCTACAAAGAGAAACAAATTTTATAGCAAGAGAAAAGAATTTTTTAGAACATAAAAAAAAGATTCATGATTTACAAATACATAAAATTAAATTAGCCATTGAAGATTGATGAAAATAAAACTTCATAAAAATTTTTGTTTTATTTGCCCCTAGCAACTGATACATATGTAGGTATATAGGTGGCACTGGAAGGCCTCTCGCAGGTAATTCAGGTCTCCTCAGGTCTTCTTTTATCAGTGGTAAAAGTATGAAAAGTACCCCATCTTTGGAAAACCTAAACTAAATTCGTCTGAATTGTAATAATCAAAGGGATTTTGGGAATCCCGTATCACTTTTCTGGTACTTATTCTACTTTGCTCATTGATAAAATTATCAAATTACTCTTCCATTGTAAGATGATATTAATCGAATACAACCATAAATAAAAACAAACCTCAAAAACGAGAATAACCTAAAAATTTTGACGTAAATAGACACTATGCGTTTCGTAATACAGCTCCCTGTCTACCTTAGCTTTGCGTTCATTCTAAGGGACGCATAGTGCTTGTCACCACTGAAGTATCGTCTATGAATAGGTTTTTGGGACCCTGTGCATCCACGCGCACTATGAGGCCTCAAAGTAATGTTTGTGAATACGGGTGTAAGTCTTAATTTACATTTTTTTACCATATACTTACAAGACTTAATAATTAAGTTGTTAATGGGTCATAGTGGTTTTTGTTAAATTTAATTAAACATGGCCAAGAAAACACAGATTTTCACCAATATTTACCTTGCCAACTATTACATATCTTATTTCCTAAAAGCACGCGGCTAATAGATAGGTACTTTCACTTTCATATTATTATCTTCTAGTTACTTATCAACCTACTTACTAACCCTACCTAATCCTAAAAATGTACATATTACTTAACTATAGTGCATTTTACACGCATCTGTAGTGTGCCTGTAATGTGAAAAATCTTTTAATCAAAATTCCCTGTGAAAAGCTCCGTCTCCAAAACTGATTTTTCTTCACCGATCAATTTATTTTTATTCAAAATTGACGCGTAATTGTTGTAATGGCCATCGCTATTTATTTTTTGGGCGCGCGTAGGTTTTTATGGTGTAATCACCGACGTCGGAAGTCATGTTTACGTGGCCCACTACATCCAATTTTATTAACATTGCCCGTTGAAATATTAGCCAAACATAACATCGACACTGTAAAATACCCAATTTGTAGATCTATTTTCTTTGCTAGTCATCCATTGACGAGTATCAGCAGGGCCAATCCGAAACGCCGTTTACGTAGTTTCAGGTTTATGTGCGTACTATCTGTCACTGTCGCTCATGCTAGCATCTCGCTTTGTGTGAGAGGGATGGAAGCATTCGAACCAGGGATGTTATGGACATCCGTAACCAAAACTTTCGGATATCCGACATAAAAAAATATTCGTAACCGTAACCGATTCAAAAGTTTCGGATAGTTTCGGATGTAGCCAGTTTAAATTGTTTTTTGCATAGCATTACAGTCGTGGTCAACTAATTAGGGACGTTTTATATGACTAAAACACAAGACCGTCTCTCCAGTCCCAAAAAAAAATCTTCACGAGGCTTTGTAGCTTGTGCCTATTAATAACAAGTAATTTGGCTAGTATTATAAATATTTAAAGGCCAGAAAAGAAACTAGCTAGTTGCGATCAATATTTTTAAAATAAATAAATCATTGCCACCTACACATTTATTGACCTAGGGATGGACAACTAATTAGGGACACGTAACACTTTCACTGTAAATATAAATAAATTGGAAATTATTTAAGTGTTTATTACATAAAAAGTTTTCATTAATAAATATAGAATACAAAACAAAATCATCAAACGTATTTTTATAACCAATATGGTTGGTTTTGTTGGTTATAACCATTTGACATCGGCGCGGCATGGATGCAATCAAATCATTACAGGTTTCTAAAGAAATATTATTCCAAATACCATTAAATGCCACGAAATGCTGATTTTTAGTGCCAGTACGTTGAGCTGCAACTTTTTCCTTCGTTTCATACCATAAGCTCTATAGGGCTTAAGTCTGAGTTGTTTTCGGGCCAATCTAGTACCGTCACTGACTGTTGCGCTAGGAACGATTAAACAGAGTACGCGGTATGTTTTGGGTCGTTATCGTGTTGAAATGTTCATGAGACTGGTAAGACTTCTTCAGCATACGATAGCATCGTTTTCTCCAATATTTATTTGTATTGGAATTGCTCAAGTTTAACTTCAGTTCTTTTTATAGGTTACACTCTATGTCCAGAAAAACAGTCCCAGATTTTTCTTTTGCCGGCTGTATGTTTCACCTGCTGCTTCGTTTACGTTGGTATTATTTCGGACTTTACAGGTCGTCGCACGTATTGTCTGTCATCGGATGAAATAAGATTTATCTTGATTTCATCAGAAAACAGCACATTTATCCATTGAGCAAAAGCCTAATGTCCATACTTTCTTGCAAACGCCAATCTTGCTTCTTTGTGTTCCATCTTCAGTAGTGGAACTTTTCGAGGAACTCAAGCTTTGCCTCCACCAGTCGCCTTCCGACGGTCCTCGCAGATACTCCAGCAGTCGGTTCTGGTCCAAAAATCTCGCTCTTGATCAGAACGAAACCCTTAAAGGGGTCTCTCTTTGCGAGAGTGACCATTCTGCGATCCATCTTGTGGGGTTGTTTTTATTGGCCTCTTCCTTCTAGGCATACTTTCTGTGGTTTCATGATTTTGAAATAAGCCACTGCATCGTAGATTCATGTTTTTGGAACATTTCAGATGATCTGCAATTTACCGGTATGGCCATCCACACTGATAAAGATTGATTATAACTTCGCGCATTGTTGCTTTTCTTTCAGCCCATTACCTTTAATAATTTGATGAGTTTTTAACTCGCAAGATAAGAATATCGCTGTTCAAATTGACGCCGAAATTACAAATGAACAGAATAAAAGTTATTACTTTTTATTTTTTTAATTTAGAAGGAAAAACTTAACCGTCCCTAATTAGGTGGCCAGACCGTCCGTACCATAATTACCGATTCATGTGATTTGATTAAGATTTTTTATTAAGTTAGTAAGTTTTTTTGTTGTTATTGTATTCTGTTAAATAGAGTACGTGATAGTCAATATGTTTACAAAGTAACAGCCAGTAATATTGAATGAAGCTCACAATAATAGGATATGAACACTTAGTATTGCTTAGTATTCTATCTGTCCCTAATTAGTTGACCACGACTGTATATGTAAAGAAGGCACAACAGTCTGATTTACTTTTATAGTGCCATCTAGTATCAATTTTTATTTTTTTATAACTTTTTATTCGATGTAAAGTGTGCGGTCATGAATGAGCCGTGTTGTACAACTATTGTAAATTTCATTCTAAAGCACAGATAACCGTAACCGAAACTTTCGGATATCCGAAATAAAAAATATCCGTAACCGTAACCGAAACCGATATAATATTATTCCTAGATTCGTAACCGTATCCATAACCGAAACTACATATCCATAACATCCCTAATTCGAACTTCAGATTACGTTTTTCGGAGAAGTCCCGCTGCTGAAACTATGATCTATAGTGCTACGAATAAGCGTCAATGGTTACTGAATTTGTTTTAAGTCGTTTCAGTGGTTTGGTAAAAGGAAAATTAGGTATTTTTATATCGACGATTAATTAGTGATGGTTTCAGGCTACGCGATTGTTGAATGTGGAAATCTTGGAAGATGTCACGGTGATTCATGCTTGGAATGGGTTGTTTTGACCGCAATTAATGTAGGTACGTTTTCATTAGAATACCTATCACAGTCACAGTTAAATTCGTGAATGATGTGAGGAAAATATTTTTAGCGCTGATTATATTGCTTTGTATTTAAAAGCTCTTTCTAAAGGAAATAATAAAAATAAACCAAACAATTAGTACTGGACCAAAATTGGCCAATGAATTAGGACATTTTGATAAAGGGGGTACTTACTAGGGGTACCGACGATTTGGTGAAGGTTCGCGCGAAGTACCTGTAGGCGGGCAATGCAAGACCGGTCGTTATGTAAATCCTTGAGGGGTGAGGTCTTTGTCCAGCAGTAGACGTCATTTCGCTGAAACGAACGAACTTTTGCATCACCGGTCTTGGTTGGTGATTCGCGCACCGAACTACGTATGAAGACCGCGGGTTCTACTCGAATCCCTCAACAGTACAAAATGGGGATCAATTTGGTAAGTACAATATGTTTAATTACAGAAAAGTTTTGGAGTCTGTACCTATGCACATAAAAGCTTCGCTTTGTATGGAACTATTTACTAGGTCCATCCTAAGGCTGGGTTGCATCATCTTACTTTGACCGTAACTATAACGATAACCGCTGTATTTTGTATGGAGTTTGACAGATTTTTGACGTTTGTCAAAGTTAAAGTAAGATGGTGCAACCCAGCCTTAGACAAAATAAGTAGCGAATTTTAACCGACATCAAGGGAGGTTCTCAATTCGCTTGGTTACTCCTACTAATAAATACTTCGCACTAGCTTCGTTACGCCAAACCGAAATGATTTCATTCCCACAACTATAAACCGCGTTCAAACCCAAAATTATATTAACCAGAACAGATTGCCGGTTTAATGGCCAACAATCGCGTACCGCAGTGATTAAATAAACCCAACACATTTTACCGCTGTAAAACAATAAAAACTGTGAAGCGACAAACATACTACTTGTCAAAACAAACATGGCACACGTGAGCGTCCACTAAACAAAATTTAAATGTTTTCATAGGCCGTTAAACGTTGAAAAAGTCAGATTACGACTTTGTAAAGGTAGATTTGGGCGGGTTAGGCGGTAAAAATATGGGAACACTGAATAGATTCAATGAAGGTTTTATTTTATTTAGCACTGGCAGTGTGTCGCCATTTGCGCGCGACCGTATTTAAAAACCAAGCAATTAAAAAAAATCTATTTGAAAAAAGTGAAATCGTTCTTTTTTTCTTATTATTTTATGAATACAATGGCTTTAGATTCTATCCAGCTAGCAGTTTATAAAAATCCCTAATTATTTACATACTTACTGACTTTTTTAACCTTCATTTTTAACCCATTAAGGTTTTTGCCCACGAAAAGAAAAAAATAAAGGAAGGAAAAGAAAATTGTTTAGGGATGGAATTTTTTGATATAAGTCAATATTCCCTGATATTTATATACCTTAAATAACTTAGATAACTCATTCACAGCTAACTTAATATTTTTCATCTTTATTTTTGTTTCAAACATTTGCACTGCTTTCTCCTTACCCCAGCACAAAAGCGTAGACATACAATATTTCAGCATTAATTACACAAATAGTCTCTCAACTGAAGCCAGATGAAACGCTGTTTACAGTTATTGTTGCCTCCTTCCGCCTCCGTGCGTCGGCAATTAAACGTGCCTCTGACATCCGAGTAAACTCGCGCTACTGGACATCCATGGAGGAATTGATTTGGATGTGGCAAAGTCATAGACCGACGGATTCATCATCGTCATCATCATTTCAGCCATAGGACGTCCACTGCTGAACATAGGCCTCTCCCAATGCTTTACATGTTGATAGATTGGTAGCGGCCCGCGTCCAGCGCTTCCCTGCTACCTTTATGATTAGAAAGAGAGGAAAATTGTTAATTTAGTCAAAAATCAGCAAGCTGACGTGATGTATGAGTAACAATCAAGAGTTAAGCTTTTATTTCTCAGTTCTCCGTAAACGAACTAAAGTCGCCCGACGGTTTAACAAGCCGAAGTGGCAATAGGCAGGGCACATAACGCTCAGAACTGACGGCCAATAGAGCAGCATGGTTCTGGAATGGAGGCTACGTGACTGCAAACTCAGCGTGACGTTCCACCTACCAGATGGAAAGGAAAAATGACATTATATTGCGGGAAAGTGCTGGTTGCAGGCCGCTGCCAGCCGCCCAATCTGAAAAATTTTTGGGGAGGTGTGTAAACTATACAAACAATATGCAAAGCTTCAGCTTAGTATGAGAGCAATAAGGTCCTAGCCATTTAACAATTGCCTAAAACAATATATTTCACCGGGTTCATTTGATTTACAATCAAGTATTAAGGTTTAAATAACGCCAATTGCTGACGTCGATTCGATCATTTAAGTTTTTGAACTAGTTAATTACTTATTTTATTAACCATTGGTCAAAACGAAATCATTGAAAAAATTCAAGTTACTCCGAACAGCATCTTTTTATAGCTTTAAACTCTGTTTTACAGATTGATTGACGAAAAACTGTTGTGATTGAACGAATCAATGCATTAGCGTGTTTGCGTGTGGCTGATTGATAGCTGCATTGTTCTGGGTTCGATGCCCGACGACACAAATATTTGTAGGTGGAAATAGACAATATTTGTGGACCTAGTATTCCGTTTTTGGTGGGAGTTATGAATTTAGTATTGTCCTTGGTTATTGTAAGAACGTTATTGTCTTTAGAAAATATTGTACCTACTAAAAATAACATCTTGTATTTTAATTTGATGAAACCAAAATAACTTGGAACTCTACACATTCTTAAATTATTTTCTTTCAGAAAAGCGTGCCTGAAAGTAATTGACAAAAGTTCCTTATTTTCGGAACTGTCACATTATTTTCATATTAATAAATTATTATATTGGTTACATAATAATAATGTATACTCGTAAAATTCCACTTTATGATATGAAATCAAATTTTTGAAACAAATACGCAAACTTAGTGAAGTGAACTAGGAAATCTAAGGCAAATCCAGGAAATCTAAGGCAATCCACTAGCAAGCAAACCTTATCTTACCTTATTGTGTAATTTCGCAATAAAAATGTGTATAAATCGCAATAAAAAGCCTGATGTGCTATTGTGTGTACCATCTATTATTATTATGGTTGGTTACGTGGTTACCTTCCACCATTAACCCGAATGCACGAGTGTGGTCTAAATGTGGCCAAGACTTGGGGCCAGGACCACTTGAGTTTCGCTTGCCCAATTCAGAGCTACTTCTTAACGGACTGTCGGGATCACAATTGCTTATTTTTTTGTTAATAGTTATCAATGTCTGTTACATCTTATCTTATCTTATATCTTATCTATTATATAAAAGAAAGTCGTGTTAGTTACTCCACTTATAACTCAAGAACGGCTGAACCGATTTAGCTGAAAATTGTCAGGGAGGTAGTTTAGAGCCAGGAGAAGGACATAGGATACTTTTTATCCCGTTATTTATTGCCATTAAGGCGGAACAAAGTTCGCCGGGTCAGCTGGTTTCATATAAAACATCTATATATATAAAAATGAAACCCGTTTCGCGTTGTCACGGCATCACGTGTGAACGGCTGAACCGATTTCGATAATTCTTTTTTTTAAATGTTTGTGGAAGTCCAAGGATGGTTCTTACGGAAAAAAATATTGAGAAAATCTCTACGCTAAGGCGGTACGAAGTTCGCCGGGTCAGCTAGTATTTAATAGTTTCATATAAAACACATAATAGTAAGTAATTCTCATAATCATCATTAACTAAGTCATTTGTTTTCTACTGCAGGTGCACGACGACCATCTCTACCAGAAACAAATGGAGGATTTTGTCTACACTCACACGCTTGCTAAGTAAACGGGCTGGAGAGAATTGGCACCTCTTACAACATCTTCGTAGAGTTCCAATAATTCTGCTCTATGGGAACCACACGTGAGTACTTACAATTGTGCCAGATTTTTTTCACTATTAATACACACATAAAAATTACATGAAAACGAAATAATTAAACTAATAAAAAAATAAACTGTGTGTCGAAAAGCCCGCTCAGTTTTAGTCAGTTTTAGCACATAATAATAATGTCAGTCGGTTTTAGTTATAATATTTATAACTAACTATGATGTCCTAGCACTGGGTTTCAGCGGGTATCTCTCTTCATCTCTACATAAGTATTAATTAAACATGTATCAATGAGCATTCTAAAGCAAAAAATCTCAAATCAATGGCTATAAAATAAAATGGTTTACTCTAGCCCTGTTGTGCTCGACTGTAAATAGCTGATTCTTTTGGCAACAGCGGTGCTTGGGCGCATTTTTGTGCGCAAGTGCGGCGTCTACTTATCGTATATCAAGCCAGCTCGATTGGTAATCAAACTCGATGGTGGCATGATCGGGATAATCATCATTAAGTGATTCGTCATTAGAGCCAGATTGCTGTGTTTTTGAAAGCAGTACTTAATGATCTTTACAATTTTATATTTCTTCAAGGGGAGAGAATAGCCATTTTTTGGGTACCCACCTAGCTCATTAATATCTTTTGTGTCTCGATTCGCGTGGCTTGAAGGGCTAGTCTGTATCCTACTAAACATCAGATACGGTTGCGGTTCTGTCTGCCTAGTTCTGCAAAATAAAATGTTTTACTTACTTACCTTAAAAGAAATCTCAAAAATGTAGAGACACCTGCCTGAATAGCAGTTCAAGTTTCAATTTCGACTTCTTGACAAATTATTAGTGATAATTTCGTTACGTTTCCCTTTAGCTCTCCCCTGTTCTACAATATAAACGACCACATCTATTAGTAACAATACGAGTCAACTGCCCAATACCTTGCGTATTCGATTAATTCAAATAGCTCAAACCCAACTTCAAATGTCAAATGCCCATCGAAAAATCTATACCTTGAAATCTTAACACAAGACACGTCTTGGCGAACACTCCTTAAACTAAAAACGCTCAATACGGCCAAGATTGGCCGGGAGACGTGGGCAATTTGCCTCAAACGGGAAAGAAGGCTAATCAAAAGAGATTCAATAGGCGGAAGGCATTAGGGGAGAGTGGGGGAGGGGGGCGATCGACGGGAAAAAAGTGGAAATAATTCGTTAATCCCGTAATTGCGACGCGCTACCGAACCGGAAAACAAATTTCCTATTATTGCGGGGCAGGGCTGGCGATTGACATTGTGTTTTCAAAGAGCTTTTTTAGCAACATTTTGTTAATTTATCTATTTATATCATTAATTACATACTTAACTATAACTAAATTCTGTAATTGTAAATTATGTTGCATTTTTACTATAAATTATCACTGTCACGGGATTAATTAAGGATTCACTTATTTAAAGCTCCAAGAGCTTAAATCCAAACATGTTTGACTTTGACTATTTGAGTTCTAAAACGCGCTACAGCGACAAGTCTTAAAAAGAAAAACTCGAAAGCTCTACTTATAAGACCTTGTTATTCCCAGTTCTTTATGACGTAGACACAACCCTAAGCAGAGAATAGCCGAGTCGCCTCAGAAAGTGTAGGTAGATAATGATTAGCGACTCATTAGGAGCCGATTGTCCCCACCCTCCCCTCACACCTGACCGCCTATTGGCCATCGTGGGCACTTTTAGATTGTAGGGAGGTTTCTTTTCTTGATTGGTGCTGATTTGGAGGTTGGTGTTTTTTTATTAATCTGATTTGCTAAATGGGAAAGAGGAGTGATTTTTTATTTGTTTTGACTTCAATTGATTGTACCTATTCCTAAATTCGATTCGCCAAAAAATGCTAAATAAAAACGCAAACAAACTTTAATCTTATAAGACAAATCGCACTCTAACTATGTTTGAGAAGAAATGATGTCTGCAAAAAAGTTTCATGATAAATTAAGTGTTCGGTGGTTAGAACTTAGAAAAAAACCTTTTTTTTTCCAAAACCATACTTGTTGAGGCTCTTACTTATGTAAGCATAGCCAGAATTATCAAGCCCAATAAGAATTTCCATATTTGCAAAAGTAAAAGTGAATAATCATGATTATGTGTGTTTTTTCACGGAAACACTTTTCACATCGCCCAATATCGCGTATTGAAAGAAAGCAAATCAAGTCAAATGGACATGTTGCAAAAGTAAAAATACTATACGACAATATAGATATAGACATATAATCATGGGAACATAAAAGATTTATGTGTGTTTTCTCTTTATGTTTGTTTTCTCTTTTTCTATTGCGCCCCCCTGCTGCGTTCTCCCTGCTGCCGGACTTGTGGACTCCTTTCTCCTCTTGCATCTCCGTCAGCAGGGGTACGCCGTGACAACAGAGGGCCCCCGCTGAAAATTAGTTTCAAGACAAGCCCTGGCGGTCTTGATGTACGCTGAGCATTTTTGTCAGAGGGGCACAAGCAGTTAATTGTCCACTTGTTTATTTCTCTCTGTTTTAATCTATGTCTTACCTGCTTGTATACATTTCTTGCAAATAAAAAGTTTTCTATTCTAATCTATACTATTTTTACTTCACTGAAAGAGTTTGCATAATAATATTGCCTACTGAAAGAAAGGCACTTGATATCTGGAGCATCTATTTCGCCAGCTCCTGTGTCGTGTCACACAGATAGCTACTATAGGTGAAGTGCTTCACTTGCAAGTTGCCCTGACAGGTTGAGGGATGTTAAACTTGTGGTTGATTTTATCGATATCGATTTTTGGTTTCTCTTTTTACAAAATGGTAGAAAAAATTACGTATCCGGATACTTATTTTTTTCTACCTACTGTACGTTCTTCAGGAAAACATGTTCAGTTTCATGAGTTAGCCCTTTCAGCTTAGTGAGACTTTTTCAAGTGATACCTTGTATAGTTTTATGAGACAGTAAAATGGCTTACTAAATATTAACTTTCTTTATTTTTACTAATAGTATATTGGCCAATAAGAATAGATTTTATAAAAAGCATGTTTCATATTTAAATGTGACTTTAATAAATAATGGCGAAAATGAACTTAAAAATAAGCTTACAAGGATATTATAATATTATACTTTATGAAGCTCTTCTCTAACCTTATGTGCGTCATTTGCCGAGCTTCAGCGGAAAGCTTCGCCTGTTAGGTAGTAATAAAACTTTAGCACTGCATAAACAAGTACCCTTCGGAGAGCATCATATTGAGTTGGATCAATATTTATCGAGGCTTAATAAATCATTACACTTAATAAATCATCCCAGTATCGGCCGGAACTGACACGGAAATACAGACGTTTATTATGTTTATGTATCGATTTCCCTTCTTATGTTTACTTCATGAGAGCTAGCTATGGAATAAAATGGACTACCGACTCGAACATGTTTTTAAAAAGTGCTGACTCTTTCGTGCAGTCTGTATCAAATAGTTGGCAAAAAGTTTAACACCACCTTAAATGTAACAAAGACGAGTTGCGAACTAATCGGCTACTTTGGGTGTCACAAACAGTAGTAGATTAATAACATTACATAAATGTGTCATATTTTTTTTGATACTGTAGGAAAATCTTTCAGAAATAACTACAACCAAAGCTCTTGCATATCAACTTTATCGATATCGATATTCCAAGGCTGCCTCATCCCTAGCGTGCACTTGATTAAGCATCTGAGTGTAAGTGGGCAACCCATTGGCTTATCTGCTGTCTGTCTGTCTTGAGAGCAAGGATTACTGTGTATTTGGGAATGCTACTTACCCGCCAAAGTGGGCAGCACTTAGGCCGTATGATGAGACGAACTCACAACTCTATACAAAATCCTGAACTTTGAAATTGACCTTTAAAAATGCAAGTTTTAGGCTGATTTGCACCAGCTTACTTTAAACCGTACCTAAATATAACAATAACCAGTATTTTTGTATGTGATTGACAGATTTTTGACGTTTGTCAACGTTAAAGTAAGATGATGCAACTCAGTCATAATATTCTGCCAAGTCGATGTTTAAGTTTGAATCGATTTCAATCATCGATTTTGGTGTATAGTCTTACAACGTGATGTAAATAGGCGAGAGAGGGGAGTGGCATGATGACGATTGTGAGCAAGCTTCATCTAACTAATTACAGCAAAAAACCTTAGGTACCAAAAAACATTTTTTTTGTATCAAATGGCACTATATTGGCCCCGATCAATTCTACTTAATATTACTGCTATTTAATTCTACCCACACGGTCCATTTAGTTTTAAAGTTATTTAACGCTTGAATAGGGATTTAACCAAATACTTAGTTTCAGTTGATGAGTTGAGTAATAAATGAAATTGAAAACCATAATGCATGAGGAAATAACAATAATACTTAAACCTACATATGATGTAATTTCTATGTATTTTATTCATTATGCAGTAGTGTACAGAACAAACTCGAGATGTGACTGTTACTCAATGTTTTCGCAACAACTATCGATTATTCGAACACCATAGACTCGAAAATAGCTCAAATTACTCCTCATCCAAAGATTACTTCGATATTAGAAGCAATAACATCGCTAATACAGCACAAGTGTTTTGAGTAAGAAGTGCGCTTATTCAGAGGCTAAACTTCGCGTTTCTATTCTATATTTGTTGTAGCTAACGTTTTCTACTATATGTGGGTACTTCCTTTTTTTAAAAATCAATGGCAATTTTAAAACGAATACTTATAGTAATTTGTGTAAAATCTAAAATCCCGTTAACCCCTCGTGGTAAGCCGAATATAATAATTTATTATGGTTGTGTTACGAGTGGAAAATTTCAATTGGTGTGCATAATCACACAAAATGTATAGGATTGTATGCAAAATAAAATGCTTACCTCAGCTTTAGCTACATCTTTGTAAGAGTTTCTTCTTACAAAGTGTGCCAAAAAAACCTAACTTACTTAACAAAGATTAAATGAAACAAAATGACATACAATATCACGTATTTCGATGTTGACACAAAGCTTTCGTTTATTGTAATAACGTATCTATAAACGTTAAAGACTGTAAAAACCGCTTATAGACTCCGCGATTTCTAGTTTGCGTAACCGAACCGCCTGCTATAATAGATCGGATCCCGGCTGAGTGCTTGATGGATGAGTCTAGACTCGCATCCAGCCTAATGTATGCGGGTTTGATGGCCAATTAGCGGTAAGAGCTGAGCGATTTCATGTGCTATCTGATTTGCGATTGGTTAAATTAAACGTTTGCATAACACCTTTGTTTTACTTAGATCTAAACCACAGTAGTTTTAGGAAACTGGGCTATTTTATTGTAAGTCATGCAACGTTATGATAAGTGGACCTATTGAATCAGTTCCTATTGGATTGGATTTGGATTTGTAATAAAATAAACGGTTTCATCAGGAAATTTGTGACAAGCAAAACTCGAGGGTTTTGAGGGTTATTACATAAATAATGAACTATAAGCTATATGTTTGCCAAATAAAGAAAATAAAAAATAAAGAAATATATATCATTGCGCGTTTGTTCTACAGAATAATTTGCGCAAGTATGGACGCAAAATCCTCACAGCAAAATGAATATCTAATTATATATATTGTTTTGTCAATGAATGCCAGACATTATTTACTGTTCGTATGAACAACGCTTCAAAGCGTCTTATTTATTTGACTCCCTTAAATACAGTATGTAATTACACTGACAATAAAGCTTTATAAACCATACTAAGAAATTACTACACTCATACTTTATAGACCAATAAACTGACAGGTCCAAGTGCAGGTCCGACCTCTGGGTTCAAGTTCATCATAATGACCCGATAGCGGGGTCATCATGCGCTACTTACACGCATTAGCTCCCTCTGTAGAGTGCCCGAGGGGTTAAGACGGTTAGACAAGGCAATGTGAATAAGTTTTTTCAAAGATTTTTCAGTAACTAATATTTATACGTGATACGAGTACGACTGCACTTGTAAACACAAAGTTGTCTTGTTTCTATCTTTTCAGTTAAATTTTACACAGCGCGTTTTTTGTTTTCTCAATAATAATTTTATTATTTTAGTTAAATATTATTAATTTATTTTCACACCCCACTCGATATTTTTTGGGGTAAAATATAATAATATTATGACGCCTTGGACGAATTATGACGCCCAAAATCGGCCTATTTATTTTTTTACAATTTTGATAGACCCAGTGTCACTCTCTCAATCTAACGATTCCTCTCACGCCGAAATCGATCAAGCAGTTTACATGCATACATGCACTCGAAAAAATAACCCTCCTTTTGGCGCAGTCAGTTAAAAAGACAGATTCATGGAGTTAGAAATATTAAAGAAATAGGTCATGGTAAAATCCCTCAGATTTATTAATTTCTCGGGGCCTCTATCAGTTCTATAGCTGTCAAAATGTCAAACACAGCCGTGGGAGCCTGACCATCTCAATACCGTGTTATGTGCCCTGCACTTGAAGCGGCTCTAATTTATTACCTACACATTATTGAGCCTATCTAAAAAGATAACAAAGTCACTCGATAGATGAAGCGAACGACAGGTTCTACTGACTTAAGGATTGGGACCTTTTTGTTTGTCTAATGGCGCAAGTACACTATGCGGGAAATTGGCCGAGACGCAATCTTGTATTGTGAACACCATCTCGGTTACTTTCCCACCTGTGCATCGCCCATACTTCGGTGTGCGATCTACCGCTTCGTCTCAGTCAAATTTCCGAATTGTGTACTTGCGCCATAATACTCAGTGTGGGATGAAAATGATAGTTTGTAAATATTTGTATGAAGTAATATCTCGACTAAAATTAGTTTGATTATAAAAGTATTTATGTAATAGAGTAGTCTCACTTGCCAAGTAGTTGTTTTAATGCACAGTTCAGTACAAAAGCATAACTGATTATCATCAGTCTTAGATGGTCTTACTTTGACTATTTATTTTCGTATTCTTCGTCTCATCATCATATCACTGCTGAACATAGGCCTTCTCCAATGATTTCCAGATTGGCTGGTTGATAGCGGCCTACATCCAGCGCCTTTCGCAATCTTTATAAGGTCATCTATTCTTCGTCTATAGGACCTTAACATCTGAGATTACCACAGGCACACTACAATAAGATTTAGAGTCTATAGGCTTATAGAAGCCGCTTCAGACGTGGCGATCGAGTGACAGGCTTGTAGTAGATATTACGCAACTATCGTACACTTCCAAGCATAGAATCATCCTTATTGACCAATCTTTGCTATAAGCTTTCAATATCACTTACCCCACTAAGTAGGTATACGAGCAAAACCATCGGCTGATGCTTGTACTCGTATTTACGAAACGCATTACGAACCTGACACCGCAGCCCAATTTCACGAGTCTCTTAAAAGCGGGCCGAGTGATTGTTTGAGCGCAGGCAAATCTGTGTGCTCTGCGTCATCCATCACCAACAGCCACAGCTTGGGCTAGTCCAGGGGACAGGGTGCTAGCTAGCGGCAAACAATTCGTTGAGAATTTCTTGCTATGAAAAGGATTATAACGCAAAGTTTGCGACAAATAGAGCGGTCTAGATGGTCGTTGCTTTCCGCGTCTTTCACTCTCTGAACCTAATATAACCCAGCATAAAGAGATGTCATAGTTATCGACACCATGTCGACACAAAATAATGTTATTCATGAAAGAAATGAAAAGTCATTACATATTTTCATTGTCATTTATTTTTAAGATCCGTGTCTGATGCAAAAAGAGGGCTTATTTAACGTGTCTGTTGCAGCTCCTAAATAAATGATCCGATTTGAATTTAGTTTAGAGAGTTTGAGATGTTTTAATTCAAAGAGGTTGTTTTATAATATCGTAACTGTAAAATAAATGTTGCCAGTCCCCTGGACTAAGCAGCAAGCGGGGAGCTCTCGGATCTGCAATACAACACTTTAATGCTTCTTTTATTGTCTTTATTGAACACTTGCGAACTTGATAGGATCACTCATCCATGTGGGGTCTAAGGGATAAGTGATTTCCCTTTACTTGTGTGACTATTCAATCATTGCAATTTCAATATTTTTTACTTTCTATATTAAGTAATAGTACTGAATAACATTAAACAGGACACCAACCAGAGAGTTTTTATTACATATTATGTACTAAAACAATTTTATTGTACCTGGATACATTATGAATAGTGTCAGAATTTCTTGCGCTGCTTCTTTTCAGCACTAGCCCATTTATTGCCCCGAAGCAGTGATAGGGTTAATACTGGGACGTGTAAACGTGCTTTTTAAAAGCTTGCTTGCAAACAAAAAAACAAAAACTAATCTAAATCTAATTAAAAATTGTATGTTTCGGAAATGAAGCTCGTACATTATCTATGTTTATTTAATTCACCACTCACCGGCCACTTAAAACTTTAAGCTTCAGTATAAAGTTATGACGATTGAATTAGACTTATATTATAGAATACTCGTAAACACTAAAATCTAGACTTGGGCATTGGCTAATGACTAGAACTAAACATAAAATCACCAGTAAAATTAAAACTACACGCTTACAATGATATACAAACATGAATTTTAACTCAAAGACACAAGACACAAACTCCCCTGAATAACCTTAATTCAATTAGAAAACTTAATTATCGAAATAAATCCGCGGCTTACGAAATAACTCATCTTTAACTTCCCGCTCGTTCATTGGAACAAAATATCCCAACTAATATTATAAATGCGAAAGTAACTCTGTCTGTCTGTCTGTCTGTCTGTTACGCTTTCCCGCTTAAACCTCGCAACCGATTTTGATGAAATTTGGCATAGAGATAGTTTGAGTCCCGGGAAAGAACATAGGATAGTTTTTATCCCGGTTTTTGAAACAGGGACGAGCGCGATAAAGTTTTTCTGTGACAGACAAAATTCCACGCGGGCGAAGCCGCGGGCGGAAAGCTAGTAATCTATATATATAAAAATGAAACCCGTTTTCCGTTGTCACGACATAACATGAAAACGGCTTGACCGATTTGGCTGATTTTTTTTTGTAGTTTTCTAATACTCTGTACAAGGTTTTTACGGAAAAAAATATACTTAAAGAAAATCTCTACGCTAAGGCAGTACGAAGTTCGCCGGGTCAGCTAGTAATTAATAAATTGCCTCAAAAACTCCAAAAAAATCAACACTATGAAGATCCATAGCACAATAATTTAATAAGAGGTTGTATTAGAAAAAAGCTACACTGAAACTAAAAGGTGTAACTAATTCAACAGATTCTCTAAATAGGCACACACAGCATAATAATTACTTAATTGAGGGCTTATTAAAAATGTATTAACACTTTTCTCCTCATTTATTTCTTTTCACACAGGCTAACAGTTTCTGTGTCGGACGATCTGAGGGCTTAGTGTGAGTTTAAATCAAACGTCCTCATTAAATAAGCGCGTAAAAAATGACATTAATTGTACAATGTACAGCGCCCCTAGCGGAAACTTTCAAGAACTAAAATCTCATACATATATTTTTTTAACGGGCTCACTAGTGAGAACGTTTGATGTAAATTGTAATTTTTGCGACACAATTATTTTATTACATAATACACGTACTCATGTAAAGTTTCTATAACGACACATAAAAGGACTGAGCATTTTTCGACGTTATTGAGAGTGGTCGTTAAATGTAGTATCTAGTATTATATTATCTGTGTAGTATCACGGTAGAGCCAGCCAATAGAAAACAAAATAAACCAACAAAATCAGAAATTTCGACGTTATAATCGAGTTTCGTTAAATCACGTATCGATATAAAAAGAAAATATTACTTACTATTTCTTTTTTTTTAATTAACTACAAGGCTAGTTTCACAATTTAGACGGTTAATTAACATTTCAAACACCGTTTGCTCTAGTTTTAAAATCCTTTTAGTGCGATACCCTTTCAGCGGTGTCGCGGTGTTTGTTTTAACTCAATTTTAGTGTCGTGTTACGGAGCCTTTATGAAAAAATCTGCGCTTGCCCGCTGGGGTGTGGTTCTCAAACTTTCTCAAAGAATCTGGTCGAATTTAAATAAAGTTGTTGTAATTTACAAATTAAGATTCTGTTCCGTTCGTCAAATCAAACTGACTGAAAATGACCATTTTTAACAGTTAATGACTAGTTTTTGACCGCGACTTTAGCATCTCGAGCTCGTCCCGAGATTTAAAGTTCGAAGGAAAGCTCGCGTTTCGTTTAAATGAAGTTACAATGCTGTATGATAGTATTTCCGTGTCACTGGCCTTCGTGAATTATTCCCTAGACATCTCTAGTTCAACTCTTTGGCGGTGGAAAACGGGCTAAACGTTTGGGAACCGATGTTAACCATTTAGAGCGCGGTGCGACGGCTATTAAGTAATAGCTCGCCGGATGCGACCTGTAAATACCGCCCAGTGCTGCCGCGGCATAGGGGATCCGTAGAGTCGCTGTTAAAAGTACATAATTTTATGTAGATAGTTGGAGTTTTTTTTAACTGTTTATAAGTTATTACAAGCCCACGGGGATATTCTGTGGACGCGGGGAACTAAGATGTGATGATAGTGACATCTCCATCCATAATAGTTTTACTAGTTAACCTGCGTAATTTCGACTAGAGAAAACTACTGATTTGAAATTATATTTAGTTAAACTTAGATATCAATTTGTATTTATGTATTCAACTGAATGCTATTAAGTAGTAAGTAACCTACTTGGATTTTAGAATTTTTAAAAGTAATGTACCTATTAGGTATGTAATAGGTACTATCAGGTACTACAACATGAAAAACAGCATCATACCTATTCATATTGTAGTATAGTTTACTCATTAAATAAAAACTTTTGATTTAATATAGTAATTTGAATATAGCAACTCTACTCCATCCATTTCCGCTCTAAAAGCGCCAATAAATTGATTAGAGCTACGTTAGAGACGTCAATCGCTTGTCCAATATGTTATTTCCATCATACATCATCCACGGGCTCGCTGCCACGTTAGTAAGCGATTATGATCCTTACCGCCCGTTAAAATTGTCTTAAGATTAGAAAAATTCGGCACAAGCTTTACGTCTATACTAAAAAAATAATGTAAACAATTGTTATTTTGGTCGTTTTTAAATATATTTGAGGCTCATTGAGGACGGTGCGTTCAATGAATTTGAAATGCTTGTAAAAATAGTGTTAATGTGTGCACGGAACCATTTTATGGCTCCATAGACGAAGGAAGTGTCTTGACGACCTTTTTATCTCGGCATTTTATGTGAAAAGAGGTTTTATATGCATAATTACGTGTTTTTTTTTATAGTCGGTAATGAGAACGGATAATTTGATGAGAGAAGTGCACGTGTAGAAGGGGTTAACGAGGGATTAACAGCAATTAGAAATTTTATATTAATTGTTCAGTTTTTTATAACAGGCAGATGGTTTCTTGCGTTTCTTGCTGTTGCGATATCGGGTTTTTGTTAAGTTATTTAATTGCTTACATGTCTGTTAGATTTTATGGGGGTGGTTATTTATTGGACACTACACAAAATAAGCAATTATAGGACATAACAAGTACCTAAGTAATAGCAGGAGGCTTTTGACTGGAACTAATATAAAAACATGACAGTCTTATCTAATTAATGATTATGAACTAGTGACTTGATATAATTTAATACAATTTTATTTAACATTGTAGATATAATCTTAAAAGTGATAATTTAATAAATTAAATTATTTTACGCCAAAGTAAGTATCTTACTCGTATCTTTAACTACGTCTGTTAATTTGTTACTTTTCACAGCGCAGTTACACATGTTAACTGCATTTTTACGTTTCAAACTCCATTTTAAAGAAAAAGCCCCAAAACTAATCCCATTTATCTTAAACAGACAATGGATTGCAATTTAAGGAGTTCCGGAGACCACCAACAATCAATTCCAAATTAAGCAAAACTGACCCCTCATCCATCAAAATGGTTAAGTGTCGCCCCGGGGTCACTTATTCGATTCACTTCGTGGGGCATATTGTCGCCCCATGGGGTATATTATCACCCCATGCCCCATCTCGTTGAGGGGCTATTCTAAACAATGGCTTTGGCCAGCACTTCGTCAGAAATTGTTCCATGTGTTTAGGGTAAAAAAACATAAACGCATCCGGGTTGTGGCGTGAGGTTTTTTATGTCTTAATTTTGAGTTATTGTTTCATTGATGCTCGAATACACACATCCAAAGTGTCTAGTAATTTTCTACTAATATTTGATAACTCGTAAACGTAATTTGCTCGACTTGGTGGGGGCACTGCCGTGCCCCCAGATCTTATAAATAAAAATTTTAAAAATAGGTTGAATAAAAAAATAGCATAGAGGAACTGACTATCCTTCGTTCAATTGCAGGAAAGTTGTTATGGTGACAGACTCATGTAAAATAGTGGTAGCTAGAACGGACTTGAAACTTTTTCTAAATCCGCCTGGAGGCTACCACCATCTTACCTAAGCCTGTCGTTATAACAACAATATTAACAGCATTGTGGTGTACCGACAGTTGTTGGAAAGATAGCCAGTTCCTCCGTGGTTGAGGATTCCGGGTGAAGCTCACTCGGCTTGATCATCACTTTCTAACGGGTGAGATAAAAAAAACCTAAGCTTCAGCAATCTTGTAATATACAAAAGTTTGAAAAAAAATCTTGAACTTCGTCAGATTATCCCTTGCTGTATGTTAAATCTGCCGCGTTTTAGTAAATCCATGAACTCCCCGCTTCCTTACCATACCTAAAGCAATCTTGTCTAATCTTCAGAAGGAGACCACCAACAAACCCCGTCAACCCTTGAAGGTCTTGGAAGCGTGAGAGCGTGGTCAAGAGTCACGGCGGCGGGCGGGTGGTCGCGCCTCGCGCCACTGGGGTCTAGACGAGCGGGCCCCTACTACGGACACTCGTGGTAAGTGGTAGGACCACCTGCTTCAGACTCAAAGTTCCCGAGTTCGATTTCTAGTGGGGGCAAAATTTTATGCTCGGTTTGGTTGGCTAGGTACCAGCATCTTACTAAGTCTGTTTTCATAATTAGAATGTTAAGAGCATTGTTGTGTTCCGACAGTTGGAGGTAAAATCGCCAGTTCCTCCGTGGTTGACAATTCCGAGTGAAGCTCACTTCCACCTTCGGCCTTAACGTCACTTTCCATCAGGTAAGATGCAGGCCAAGAGCTTCCACCTCGTTCCTCGTGGAGAAATAAAAATTAATACCTACGCTTCAGCAATTTTGTAATTAAAAAATTAAATGTTTAAAATAGAGCTTGAACTACCTCAGATTCTATTCATTATGCCAGCTAGCAATCTAAAGTAATCTTGTCTAATCTACAAAAGGAGACCACCAACAAACCCCGTCAACCCTTGAGGATCTTGGAAGCGTGAGAGCGTGGTCAAGAGTCACGTCGGCGGGCGGGTGGTCGCGCCTCGCGCCACTGGGGTCTAGACGAGCGGGCCCCTACTACGGACACTCGTGGTAAGTCTATAACAATTTATGCTTTCACAATCTTATAAATATGTATAATCATCAAATCATTTCAGCCACAACAGGACGTCTACTGCTGAAGAAAGTCCTTCCCCTATTCCTGATTTTTGAAATACCTAAAATTTTAATTAACTATGTTTTTTTTATAAATTTCAATTTTTATTGCATTTGCATTCAAATACCTACACGACATAGTTAGATATTATTTCGGTATTATCAATAATTCAATTTGATGGTCGGGGATTTCTTGGTGGGAAAGTGAAGCGTTATTTATTATGTTTTAGTACATTTCTATAGTTATCAGAAATAATTGATTTTTAAGGCCGGGTAACAGAGAAAATGGCGAAAATGAGGTTTTCATTTTTCATTTTTGAGGTACTAAACAGTAAAATAAAAGGCTAATATTTTTTTTGGGCATAGTTGANTTTCTACTATTTATAAATAAAATTTTTAAAAAAATATTGAAGAACATGGCACAGAGGAACTACGTCCAATTGCAGGAAAGTTGTAATAGTGAATAAAATATGGTGACAGACTCATGTAAAATAGTGGTAGCTAGAACAGACTTGAAACTTTTTCTAAATCCGCTTGGCTAGCTACCACTATCTTACCTGCCTGTCGTTATAACAACGATATTAACGGCATTGTGGTGTTATAAAAAGATAGCTAGATCCTCTGTGGTTGAGGATTCCACATCAGTTTTTAACGGTGAGATAAAAAAACATAACTACGATTCAGCAATCTTGTACCTAATTACAAAAGTTTTAAAAAAACTTGAACTTCGTCAGATTAATACCTAGGTTGTACCTATGTTAATCTGCCGCGTTTTAGTAAATCCCTGAACTCCCCACTTCGGCTCCCTTACCATTATGTCATTATAGCAATTTTGTCTAATCTACAGAAGGAGACCACCAACAAACCCCGTCAACCCTTGAGGATCTTGGAAGCGTGAGAGCATGGTCAAGAGTCACGGCGGCGGGCGGGTGGTCGCGCCTCGCGCCACTGGGGTCTAGACGAGTCCCTACTACGGACACTCGTGGTAAGTGGTAGGACCACCTGCTTCAGACTCAAAGGTCCCGAGTTCGATTTCTAGTGGGGGCAAAATTTTATGCTCGCTTTGGTTGGCTAGGTACCAGCATCTTATCTAAGTTTGTTGTCATAATAAGAATGTTAAGAGCATTGTTGTGTTCCGACAGTTGGAGGTAAAATCGCCAGTTCCTCCGTGGTTGACAATTCCGAGTGAAGCTCACTTCCACCTTCGGCCTTAACGTCACTTTCCATCAGGTAAGATGCAGGCCAAGAGCTTCCACCTCGTTCCTCGTGGAGAAATAAAAATTAATACCTACGCTTCAGCAATTTTGTAATTAAAAAATTAAATGTTTAAAATAGAGCTTAAACTACCTCAGATTCTATTCATTATGCCAGCTAGCAATCTAAAGTAATCTTGTCTAATCTACAAAAGGAGACCACCAACAAACCCCGTCAACCCTTGAGGACCTTGGGAAGCGTGAGAGCGTGGTCAAGAGTCACGGCGGCGGGCGGGTGGTCGCGCCTCGCGCCACTGGGGTCTAGACGAGGGGGCCCCTACTACGGACACTCGTGGTAAGTCTACAACAATTTATGCTTTCACAATCTTCTAAATATGTATAATCATCAAATCATTTCAGCCACAACAGGACGTCTACTGCTGAACATAGTCCTCCCCCTATTACTGATTCAAATCTAAATACCTAAAAATGTAAAAATAATATTTTTTTGTAAAATTTTAGATTTATGTCAGTTTGCAATCAAATACACGACTATATGTAGATATTTCGGCATTATTAATTCAATTTGGGATTTCTTAAGGGGCGGGAAAGTGAAGTGTTTTTTATTACATTTTTAAAGATTATTATCAGAAATGAATTCTTAATCTAATAAGATACATGCTCATGCCTTACCTCTGTTTTTATGCGATGTGGTTTAAAAAATCTTTATGACGTCAAGCATTAAAAAATGTATTAAAAGTAGTAAGTGCACTGTAAAAAAGTTAAATATCTCTCTTTATCGACTCTATCTCACATATTTCTCGCACTTGTTCATAGTAGGGCCCAATATTTGCGCAAATGTGCCCCAGTTTTTTCACCGTCTCGCCTCCTGAAGATGTTTTGGCTGGGGCTAAGTGCCGCTAATACTAATTTGCTTTTTCAGGCGACCTTTTTTTGCTCAAGGGGTTAAACGTTTTTAATCCTCAATGAGGCACTAATGGTTTTGGCGGCAAGTCTATTTCTTTTTTTGCAATTCGGATTTGGAATTCGGTTTTTGAAATTTTAAATTATTGGCGCTATTTCGATAACCAACGCTATTGAATAACACAAATGTTCGTAGGCCAAAATATTTATTATTATTCTGTGCACTAACCGCTATTTGATTAATTTCAGCATGTAGTGTATTCTAGTGTTCATAAATAGGACCTCATAAAATAAGGATTTTGTAGGCATCAATTTATTGACGAAAAAATTTTAAGCATTTGAAATGTTGATGTTAAAGTTTTTCAATTTTTAGACTGCATTCAACATTAAAACTTACCTATAAGCAGACTGACAAGCATTCAACATACCTAATAACGTTAGTTTTATTGACTTCTGAACTAAGTAATTAACGAGTGTGAACAAAATCGCAAACTGTCGAGCAATAAAACTGCATCTTCACATCAAATGCAGTGAGATGGTCTCAAGATGAGGGCCGAGTAGCGTTACCAGGCGTCTTGATAAAGCCGGACAAAGGTATTTTGGTTGCGTAAGCGACCAAATTAGTTGTTGTCCGACTTTTTTTTTGTTTTTTAATAAGATTATTAATAATTTGTTATTTCACAAAATTACTAATACTCCCGTTAGCCATTCGTACTAAGCTAAATATCAAGCATGTCACGAGTGAGCTTACTGCTCACCACAAGCGGCGGCGGGGACCAAACCCGCGTTCCCTGGATCCCGAGTCTTACTTTGGTTAGGCATTTTAGTAAATTTTATTTTATTTGGTCATATTATTATGTTGGTCACATTAGATACATGGTACATTTTAGCTACTAAACTAGCTATAATAGCTGTCTGTCCGGCACTGGACTGCACTGGAGAGAAGTGGATCCTTAACTTCGAACTGCTCCTATACTCTTCTGATTAATTTCGTTGCGGGTCCAATGACAGTTTGACTTTCCCTGGACAAGCTTGGCCTTCACTGGTTGGATTATGGCGGTCAAGCTGTGGATCCTGGTGCAGGAGTTGCAGACGGAACGAGAGGTGGGAAGTGGGAATAGGTTGATCTGTCCGGCATTTATATTTTAAGATCTGGCAACCTTATGCCAAGTGATCGCGTCCAAATGTGGCGTAAACAATGCTGGGAACGTAACGACGCTATCAACCATTTATATTCGTGGTGACCTTACTTATTCCATTGATGATACGAGTATGAGTATTGCAGCGTGTTGATTTGGAAGCTTTTAAAAAGAGCAAGATGATTACAAATTATGGTTACAGTGACAATAAAAATATCTTTGTATATCGGTAGTTAGGCATAGGCACTTTCTTTTACTTAGAGAAACAGCAATCAGCATACAACAGTTTAAGCTCAAGGACTTTTTATTCAATTTGCTTTACATTTTTACAAATTAGGTACTTTTTACATGCTGATGAAAATCTTAAGTTAAGCTGAACAACTCTACATAGGTAGTAAGTTGAACTAGGAAATGTGACAAACAAAATGCAGTCGTTTATTTATTTTCAAGGTTTTGTGATGTCAANTTAATAGTTAGTTGCAAGCCAGATGATAGAAAATTACGAAGATTCGGTTACTAACTACTGATGATGAAAATTATACTAATTAATTAAAAGTAACAATACAATTTGTAGTGAGTACCTATCAAAGAAAGGGGTTCAGAAAATGCTAAGAAGAAGAAACTCTCAGTAAAATTCTACAAAGAAGTTACAGGTAACAGGAAAGGACAAAAGAAGATCAATCCCCGATCCACGCCCAAGCTCCTGTAGCTCGTTTTATTTCATTAATAGTCGTAATTAGCATCGGGTTTGTTTACGGACGACATTTCCGGAGCACGTGCGGTAACTCGAGAGTCGCACTAATGCAGCGCAAGCGCCCTCGCTAGTGATGTACGATATCGATAAAACGACCAAGTTATCCTGGGGATCCGTCGAATGAATGGATCGTTTATTTCTCATCGTCAACTAAATGGAAGCATTAATAAATTGGATTTTAGGTATCAGTATGTTTTATTATTAATAAGCAACAAAAACAAAATAACATCAAGTTTTTAGTGAATCGCTGGTGCATAAAATATTAATATCACTAAGTTAGCTACCTATTGAACCTGAAATATAATCATAGCATAGTACTATTTCTTTTTTTTTTAATCTTATGGATGGCCGTAACTGTAGCTATTAATTAATAAGCTACAGTTACACATCTTATTTAAACATTTTTCATTAACTAGTGTGCCACGGGAATAAGCTTCTCCTTCTATAAAAACCGCATTTTCAACAGTATCCTTAAGTCGATAAGCCAATTCTTTAGTGATTTGTTTAGTTGCTTTTCAAAGTTGCTTTTCAAAGTTGCTTTTGTATTTTCAAACTATCGACAAGTTTATCGATGCCCACTTGCCCATCGCTACAAGTGCAGAGGATGAGCGGTAATGCAGTGTTTACAGCCGACAATCGTAGTTGACTCATCATGGAGGAAGCGCCTCAGAAAATCCTCAGAATTGTAAATGGGGGCTTACTTGTCTTTGTATTGATGCCTCTTTTAAACATTTCAATTCTGTTTGAAATGCCGAATATAGGAGTATATTTTTGAACTTAGTATGGATAGGAATATAATTGAGTGCAGAGGAAAGTAAAGTCCAATTTCACATGTTTTTCTGTTCAAGCGGAGCCTGGCTCTCTTTTATAACGCAGTTTAACGTTTTGTAAGCAATTTAACTTTAAGTAGGTACATAATCCATAATAGAGAGCGTCCTGCAGCTTTCACCGTCAATCCCTAATTTTTAAGTGACCGTTAGCCTGTCACCATAGGGGTCACTTAAAAATTAGGGATTGATGGTGAAAACGGGCATAAATGACCTGATTATGATGATGACTCTATCTCGCATAGAGTAATCAATCCTGTTTACTATTTTGGTTAAAACATTAATATTATTTAAGCAATTAATACTTCACTTTTAATAGACTACATTTCTCACACATCCTTTTGGTAAGAAATAACTCCCTCGACTGCTTACAGGTTCGATTTTAAATTGGGATTTTGACACTATTAAAATCACTTTGTTCCCATTTTCTTTGAATTCGAAAGCTTTATTAAACCTGATTGATTGTTCTAAATTTTATTAATATTAAAATCCACAATTCAAAGGGCATATTGTGTCGTCGTTAAAATGATTAATTTAGAAGGGAAAATGCTTATTTCTAGTAAGTAAAGCAAGTCCCAAAGTAGTTAAAGGAGTACCGGGTGAGAGCTTTCGTGATTCTTCGTCCGGAAGGCAAGCGCGACATTTTCATGTCTAGAGGTCCTATTTTGTTAGTGTAAACATATAAATTGAATATTATTATTTCAAGTAGGTTCATCTAAGTCCCAAAGAAGTAAGAAAGTAATTAGATCCGAGCCAGTAGCGATGAATGAAGCACCTTACCGGGTGAGAGCTCTCGCGATTCTTCGTCCGGAAGGCAAGCGCGACATTTTCATGTCTAGAGGTCCTATTTTGTTAGTGTAAACATATAAATTGAATATTATTATTTCAAGTAGGTTCATCTAAGTCCCAAAGAAGTAAGAAAGTAATTAGATCCGAGCCAGTAGCGATGAATGAAGCACCTTACCGGGTGAGAGCTCTCGCGATTCTTCGTCCGGAAGGCAAGCGCGGCATTTTCATAATGTCGCCCTGTATTCATATGATAATTTTATTGGAGAAGATTTGAAAAAGTGTGGAGACGGCTTGCGTTGGGAAAAGGTATTTTTATATGTATTTGGTTTGACGACATGGTTTTTTTTACGACGACGACAAAAGTTATAAAAAGTTTACCAGAGCTTTTTTCTGTAACCTATTATTATTGATACCATTGGATAGAGCTTGTGAAGCACTTTTAGAATCAGTAACCAGTTTTACGATATCTTGTGTAGTTTTTAATATTATGTGGTTTTACCACATGTATGGAAGCTGAAAACATTAAATATTCAGATAGATTCAGTTTATTATGTAACCTATTAATGGTACCATTTGAAAGATACCGTTTGATAGTTTTAAGTAAAGTATAGTTAAGCCTTTATTTCGCCTGAGATACAGGAAAATTTTCCTAGTTCAGGCACATGTATCATTTTACCTTTTGTATTATAAGATTAGCCTAGACTATAAACTGTCAAATAATATTTAAAAAAGATTTTATTTATTTATTTAAAGAGCTCGTGAAGCGCTTTTAGGATCAGTAACTTTTTCGATATCGTTTAGAATAATCGAGTGAGATCACTTATCGTTTCCAGCCNGATATCGATAAAACGACCAAGTTGTCCTAGGGATCCGTCGAATGAATGGATCGTTTATTTCTCCGTATTATACGAAATAGACACATTAAATATGGGGTAAGTAACTATCACTGAGATTGTAAGCTACAAAAACAAAATAACAACAGTTTATTTTATGGTTTACTGGTGCCTTAAGTCCGTTCGTTTAGGTCAGTGGTAGCCTACCAACTGGTAGGTTTTATACCTGAGATATAGAACATCTGGATAATCATATAAATCTAGTTTTTTTTTGCTACATTTACACGTTTCCTAAATGTGTTTCAATGACGAGTGTGGATTTACCATGCCACGGGATAACATCTTTATGCAAGCTAAGAGCTTTACCTTCCCAAAAAATATTCATTTCCAACAGTCATCTGCCAATTTTTTACTCTGGGTTGCAACTACTTAAGTCTAAACACCAGTTGAAGTTATAATTACGGTTAAAGTTAAGGTGATGCGACTCAGCCTGAGTGATTTATTTACATAGTAGTTTTAAAAATATCGACAAAATTATCGATAGCCCTTGCCCATCACTACAAGTGCAGAGGATGAGCGGTAATGCAGTGTTTACAGCCGACAATCGTAGTTGACTCATCATGGAGGAAGCGCCTCAGAAAATCCTCAGAATTGTAAATGGGGGCTTACTTGTCTTTGTATTGATGCCTCTTTTAAACATTTCAATTCTGTTTGAAATGCCGAATATAGGAGTATATTTTTGAACTTAGTATGGATAGGAATATAATTGTGTGCAGAGGAAAGTAAAGTCCAATTTCACATGTTTTTCTGTTCAAGCGGAGCATGGCTCTCTTTTATAACTCAGTTTAACGTTTTGTAAGCAATTTAACTTTAAGTACCTACATAATCCATAATAGAGAGCGTCCTGCAGCTTTCACCGTCAATCCCTAATTTTTAAGTGACCGTTAGCCTGTCACCATAGGGGTCACTTAAAAATTAGGGATTGATGGTGAAAACGGGCATAAATGACTTGATATGATGATGACTCTATCTCGCATAGAGTAATCAATCCTGTTTACTATTTTGGTTAAAACATTAATATTATTTAAGCAATTAATACTTCGCTTTTAATAGACTACATTTCTCCATTGTAGCCTTTTGGTAAGAAATAACTCCCTCGACTGCTTACAAGTTTGATTTTAAATTGGGATTTTGACATTATTAAAATACTTTGTTCCCATTTTCGTTGAAAGTTAAAATATTAAAATCCACAATTCAAAGGGCATATTATGTCGTCGTTAAGAGGGTTAATTTATAAGGGAAAATGCTTATTTCTAGTAAGTATAAGCAAGTCCCAAAGTAGTTAAAGAAGGAGCAAAGTAATTAGATCCGAGCCAGTAGCGATGAATGAAGCACCTTACCGGGTGAGAGCTCTCGCGATTCTTCGTCCGGAAGGCAAGCGCGGCATTTTCATAATGTCGCCCTGTATTCATATGATAATTTTATTGGAGAAGATTTGAACGAGTGTGGAGACGGCTTGCGTTGGGAAAAGGTATTTTTATATGTATTTTGTTTGACGACATAGTTTTTTTTACGACGACGACAGAAGTTACAAAAAGTTTAGCAGAGCTTTTTTCTTTAACCTATTATTATTGATACCATTGGATAGAGCTTGTGAAGCACTTTTAGAATCAGTGACCAGTTTTACGATATCTTGTGTAGTTTTAAATATTATGTGGTTTTACCACGTGTATGGAAGCTGGAAACATTGAATATTCAGATAGATCCAGTTTATTATGTAACCTATTAATGGTACCATTTGAAAGATACCGTTTGATAGTTAAGTAAAGTATAGTTAAGCCTTTATTTCGCCTGAGACACAGGAAAATTTTCCTAGTTCAGGCACATATTGTATCATTTTACCTTTTGTATTATAAGATTAGCCTAGAGTATAAACTGTCAAATAATATTTAATAAAGATTTTATTTATTTATTTAAAGAGCTCGTGAAGCGCTTTCAAGGTCAGTAACCTTTTCGGTATCGTTTAGAATAATCGAGTGAGATCACTTATCGTTTCCAGCCTGTATAGTCTATCTATACTCACCTAAATAGTCCTTTAGGCTTGCGCATAATTTGTAGTAGCAAATTCGAATTCGTGCGTTCGCAATCGCATAATAACGTTCCAGAATACTCCCAGAAGCCGCCTCCACTCCCCTCGCCGAAGGAGCCCCGCAATTTGCCGGTGATTCGAGGACATTCTTCACTTTCCCTCCGCCCCGCCTCCGACCTCGCGACGCAGCCTCCGAGGACTTCTTACGGCGTGATTAGCGGGCGAGGGCGGCCATTTTTGGAATAGGTTTACCTGTGAATACTTATTTAAGAAATAAAACTATTTTAATGGCTGTTTCTTTGTTTTTGGTTTGCAGTTCGATGTCATTTTGAGCAAACTTTTGTCATTTTATAAGCTAAAAGTTTCTGAGCGGAAGCTTTACAGTCATGAACGTTAAATGGCTTCATGACTTGGCTGACTTGGGGTGACAGCACTTTAGTTTGGCAGTTAAATGGCAGATTATTTAATTAATTTTGGCAGTCAAAAAAATATTATATTTTAAATATCGGCTTATTACGTCATTTTATAGAGCTTAGTAACATTACTATTAAAGTAGCTCTTTGGATTAACATCATCGTTCGATCCGAACGATCCATTGCCAGGGACTTATCATTGTGGCATTAAAATTAAATTAGGTAACTAATTGTAAGATTTAAAAAAAATACGCTCAAAAATCACGAATGTAAACCGAAATCGAAAACACCGATGACGTGACGTCTATCTCTATCAAAAATGCTTATTTATAGAAGTGTTTTTAGTCATATTTTTAATTTTACATTGAATGTACCTATCAAGATTCATTTTATGTATTTTATGATAGAGTCGATATTTTCACACTTCACACTCCAAAATATAACGATCAGAAGTTGTTATGATTTAAAATGGTTATTTAGAGAGCTGTTAAAGAAATAATTCAGTTTTAGTAGCATAGATGTGTAGCAGAAAATATTTTGAAGATAGTGGTCAATGGGTAGAGTAATACCTACTGTCTAGATCAAGAGGTATTTGAGTTTTTTCCCCAAACTAAAATATTATATTCCTAGCATGATTTGGACATGATAGAATCAACTGACGTAGAAAAGAAATCGGTGTAATGTCAACCATGATTCTTTTTGTTCAGTGGGCTGAGTGTGAGGTGAGTTTACATCAAACGCGCTCACTAGTGATCAAAATGTATGAACATTTTAGTTTTTTAACGTTTCCCGGTAGGGGCGCTGTACAATCCGTCGTACACTAAGGCCCGAAGTGTTATTAAGGCCCGCGGTTTCATACGAAAGTCCCCCGCTCGGGTGCCCGCGACGGAGCACTTTGTATGAAACCGCGCCGGCGCACTATGGATCGAAATTGAGTTTTATGGACATAGCGATTTTTTTCACAATTTCTTTTTGAAAAAAATACCTGTCAATAGGTTACGTTATTCTGATGAATAAATGCTTTACAAGTTTTTCTCTAAAACCAATAGTTTTGCTGGAAAAAAATATTTTCCATTTTCGTTGTATGGAATGAAACATAAAGTGGTCGATTTCGACTAAGCCTTGACAGATCTTGCTTTGAAACTATTTGAGCCTTCTTCTATGGCTTATTGACTATAATCCTACACTATCAGCTCGCGCCCAAAGTTGCCCGTTCATAAGTTATGAGATTCTGAAAAATTAAAAAAAAGTAACTAAAAGTGACTTTTTTTGGAATATCTTTAAAGATTTAACGATAATATAAAGAAGAATGTCCATAAATCTCAATTTAGATCCATAGTGCGGCGCAGTTTCTGCCCTCAATGTCATTTTTTGACGCGCTCACTAGTGAGCGCGTTTGATGTAAACTCGCACTAGGCCCCCTGAGAGCATGGTTTGGTAGAGCCATTGATATTTATTACAATCATAAACTCTGACACCAGGGATAGAAAAAATTAAAGACAAAATAAACTGTATTGCACTTTTATTTAACTCTATTTTGTACTATTTACAAATGTGCGTAGTAACTACTAAACATTCAACCAGTTAAAACATATTTACAACATATTAAACCTAAACATTAACAATTCTACTAACTACTCAGTGATCTTTGGTTTCTGTTTTGGTTTTTAACATACTTTGGTTACGTTTTGGTTTTATTTTCATAATAATAAAATCCAGCTTCATATGGAACTAAAATCTGTTCATTCTTGTAATTTAATATATTGTTCAAAATAATTTGGTTACATTTTGGTTCGACATGAAATCCAGCTTCATATGAACTAAAATCAGTTTTTTCTTTAATTCAATAAATACATATTTTTCTTTTAAAGGATTGGTTTCTGTTTTCTTTTACCATATTTTGGTTACAATTTGGTTCTACACTCGGCATCAAATAAACCGCACCTCCCGCGACGTGAACTGTAAAGATTTTCTTTTGACACAATCATCCCAACAATATTGGTGTTATTTGAAAGCCCAATAAATAAACTTAAAGAAAAACACTTTTTTTATAAACTATTAACAGGTACCAAAAATGTGTCTTGAAAAAAGGCCTCACTTGGGGCTCCTCACCTCTGGGACCAATTACATAGGCCAATTTTTGTGGTTAAAAAACCAAATAATGATCTTACGTGTCCTTTTTAACAGATGGATAGTGATTAATCCCAATTTACCAGCTTTATAGCCATTATAGCCAAAAGTTGGATCAACCATAACTAATGTCGCTCTAAGAAGAGACTCTGGATCCTTCTAAAACACATTTTTCGAGTAAAAACCTTTCCTTTAATGAAATGAAGTTAAGAACTAGGCTTCCTTTCAAACGGTACCAATAGGCAATGTTGGTGGGAAGTGGGGATGCATACGTTTGAAAAGTGCTTGTTGCGGGAGGTGCGATTTATTTGATGCCGAGTGTATTATGAAATCCAGCTTCATAGGAACTAAAATCTATTCTTTCTTTAATTTACTATTACACATTTTCTTTTTTAAACGGATTGGTTACTGTTTTCAATATAAGTGAGTTACATTTTTTGTTTCGTTCATGAAATCCAGCTTTATATGAACTTAATTAAAATCTGTTAAATTTCTTTTATTTAATAAATATTTTGTTCTTTTAACGGATTGGTTTCTTTTTTCTTACAACATACCTATTTTGGTTATATTTTGGTTCGGTCATGAAATCCAGCTTCATAAGGAACTAAAATCTGTTCATTAATTAATTTATTTTCTTTTTTCTAAAGGCTGCCGTGCCGTTTGTCTTTTGTTTGCTCAGTTTTCCACCTCTATATTACTGGCCATGCTCTCATTGCTGTTTTCGTTCAACGCGATCGGACTTTTACTTTTTTCTTCAGTTTTGTCTTTGGTCTGTGAATTTTCGCCGTTGCTTTTGTCGTTCTCCGTTCGGTTTTCGCTCTGACTCCTTTCGAAATCGCATGACATTGGCATGCCAAAGGCTGGGTGACCAGGGTAGTACATGTAGGATAGAGGTAGATTTGGGTAGTTTACTCCCAAATGTGGTCCATACAAAGACTGTAACACCGCTTGGTGGTACGATTCCTGCAACAGCGCCTTGTATTCCGGATTCTTTGCGAAATCCACACCATAGACTCCGGCAAAATGCTTCAAGATCGGCGAACCTTCGAGTAAGTTTGGAGAAGCGAATAAAGCTGGATTTATTCCTTTGCCTAACATANTACACTAAAAACTAATTAAAACAAAAAGGATGGGGAAAATATTCCATTATTCTGTGGTAACGCTAACAAAATTAACGCGTGAATTTTTTATAGACAAATGTAATTCAATATAAAAAAGTAGGGTAAAATATTCCGTTGACCTGTGGCAACGCTTACAAAATACAACCGTGATTTTTTTTGAAAATTATTATTTAATTAAAATGAATTGGAAATGTGCTACTTACGGATAAAACATGATCCCATGCACTTTCTTCGTAATTCCAGTAGCATTCTTACATGTTGGAACGGCACAAGACGGCATAATTTAATTATAAAGTGTCAATCTGACGGATATGTAAACAATGCGCGCGCCGGCCATTGACTAATTGCTCTAAAGTCAAACTAGTGCGTTTTGGAGTAATTTATATGAATACACATTTACGCCCGTTGACGGTTTCTGGTTTGTTCCGTATTCTGAGTTTCCAGCCTGTATAGGTACGAGGGGCGGCTGAAAAGTTCGCGGCCTAAGGTACTTACTTAGCGATGAGTAATTAGCTTGTTACTCATGTTACTAGTTGCGACACTCAGTAGTATTATAAAAGCAATCACTAATTAACTTTTCAGTGATAGTTCAATTATCTATCGAACAAAGGACATCACCATGTCAGTCGAATCTGCAGATTTGCGGAATTTTGAAATTTTGAATTTTTAAAATAGAAACTATTTATTTTATTCCATTAAGTACCATAGGCCGCGGACTTATCAGCCGGCCCTCGTAGTCTATCTATACTCACCTAAATAGTAATTTGTAGTAACAGATTCGAATTCATGCGTTCGCAATCGCATAATAACGTTCCAGAATACTCCCAGAAGCCGCCTCCACTCCCCTCGCCGAAGGAGCCCCGCAATTTGCCGGTGATTCGAGGACATTCTTCACTTTCCCTCCGCCCCGCCTCCGACTTGCGACGCAGCCTCCGAGGACTTCTTACGGCGTGATTAGCCGGCGAGGGCGGCCATTTTTGTAATAGCTTTGTAGTTGTTGCAATTCACGAAGGCGAGTGAGCTTTACATGTGTGGTGGCTCGCTACTGTTCGTTTTTCAAAAGTTTTTACACTATCGTTATGTGCTCGCCTTCGTGAGTTTTTTTTTTAGTTGAAAGAACTATGTATGAAATACTGTGGCTGGGTTGCACCATCTTACTTTAACTATAGCAAACGCCAAAAATATGCCCAACTCCATACAAAAAGCAACGGTTATCGTTACGGTTGAAGGTAGGTGGTGCAACTCAGCCTATCTTTCTTGAGTTTATATTTACAGTAAAAAAAACTAAAAAGCTACCATATTCCTTTGGGTCTCTAATTCGATTTAAATGATAGAAGCTTCAGCGTCATTTTATACTTAAAAGCTGAATGTTTCTAGACTTTTTTTAGAAAATTACGGTCTACAAAATGACTGATAAAGATATACCTACCGATAACCGACGACTAAATTTTAGTTATCTAGTTTTATTAACTAGCGGCCGCCCGCGACTTCGTACGCGTGGTGGATCCCGTTTTACCCCCTTATGGGTGAAGTTTCGTTAAATCCGTTCTTAGCACCTACGTTCTAAAATAAACCCCCATGCAAAATTGAGTTTCTGAGATTTCGTGATGAGTGAGTCAGTCAATGAGTGACCTTTCGCTCTTATAGAGATTGATCTAACAACTTTTCCTCATAATCAATATTATGTTTTTACATTTAATGTGCAGGAATGGAGGAATGTTATGGTAGAGTCAATATTTTGCACTCCAGAAATACTTCGGTCAGAAATTGTTATGATTTCAAAACGGATAATATTTAGACAGCGATTAACATTTAAATAATTTTTAAAGAAATAACTCAATTTTAGAGCCATCTGCGACTTAGTAGATAATATTTTACAGTTGTGTAAATAATTCAGGATTAAGCCTATAATCTTGATAATAGAGTTCAATTCCCAGGTGGGACTATTCAAACTGAAATCTCTGTTTTGTTCCTAGTTTGATTAAGGACGAGTTGCATCACCTAACTTTAACGGTAACTATGACGATAACCGGTGCTTTTTTTATGGAGTTTGACAGATTTTTGAGTTTTAAGTTAAATTATGGTGGTGCAACTCAGCCTAAGACTTTGAATCAACCTATCTTAACCGGAAAATAAGTATGATTATTTTTGCTCTGAGGGCAGCAGAGAGTCGGTAGAGCGGAGAGCCTATTATCTGATAGCAATTTCAGAGTCCTAAAATCTACACGAGGGATATGAAAAACAACAGACAAAATAAACTGTATTGCACTTTTATTTAACTCTATTTTGTACTATTTACAAATGTGCGTAGTAACTACTAAACATTCAACCAGTTAAAACATATTTACAACATATTAAACCTAAACATTAACAATTCTACTAACTACTCAGTGATCTTTGGTTTCTGTTTTGGTTTTTAACATACTTTGGTTACATTTTGGTTTTATTATGAAATCCAGCTTCGTATGGAACTAAAATCTGTTCATTCTTGTAATTTAATATACCTATTTTTCAAAATAATTTGGTTACATTTTGGTTCGACATGAAATCCAGCTTCATATGAACTAAAATCAGTTTTTTCTTTAATTTAATAAATATATATTTTTCTTTTAAATGATTGGTTTCTGTTTTCTTTTATCATATTTTGGTTACAATTTGGTTCTACACTCGGCATCAAATAAACCGCACCTCCCGCGACGCGAACTTTAAAGATTTTCTTCTGACATGACACAATCATAGTGCCCCAACAATATTGGTGTTATTTGAAAGCCCACACATTTTTTTTATAAACAACAGACACCAAAAATGTGTCTTGAACAAAGGCTTCACTTGGGGCTCCTCACCTCTGGGACCAATTATACAAATTTTTGTGGTTATAAAACCAAATAATGATCTTACGTGTCCTCTGGCTGGATCCTTCTAAAAACACATTTTTGGAGTAAAAACCTTTCATTTAATGAAATGAAGTTTAGAACTAGGCTTTCAAATGGTACCAATGTTGGTGGGAAGTGAGGATGCATACGTTTGAAAAGTGCTTGTTGCGGGATGTGCGATTTATTTGATGCCGAGTGTATTATGAAATCCAGCTTTAGGTATAGGAACTAAAATCTATTATTTATTTTATTTACTATTACATATTTTCTTTTTTAAACGGATTGGTTACTGTTTTCAATATAAGTGAGTTACATTTTTTGTTTCGTTCATGAAATCCAGCTTCATATGAACTTAAAATCTGTTAAATTTCTATAATTTAATAAATATTTTGTTCTTTTAACGGATTGGTTTCTTTCTTCTTTCAACATACCTATTTTGGTTATATTTTGGTTCGGTCATGAAATCCAGCTTCATAAGGAACTAAAATCTGTTCATTAATTAATTTATTTTCTTTTTTCTAAAGGCTGCCGTGCCGTTTGTCTTTTGTTTGCTCAGTTTTCTACCTCTATATTACTGGCCATGCTTTCATTGCTGTTTTCGTTCAACGCGATCGGACTTTTACTTTTTTCTTCAGTTTTATCTTTGGTCTGTGAGTTTTCGCCGTTGCTTTTGTCGTTCTCCGTTCGGTTTTCGCTCTGACTCGTCCTGTCGAAATCGCATGGCATTGGCATGCCAAAGGCTGGGTGACCAGGGTAGTACATGTAGGATAGAGGTAGATTTGGGTAGTTTACTCCCAAATGTGGTCCATACAAAGACTGTAACACCGCTTGGTGGTACGATTCCTGCAACAGCGCCTTGTATTCCGGATTCTTTGCGAAATCCACACCATAGACTCCGGCAAAATGCTTCAAGATCGGCGAACCTTCGAGTAAGTTTGGAGAAGCGAATAAAGCTGGATTTATTCCTTTGCCTAACATAGGATTCTGGTACTGCTTCATATCAGGTAGACTGGGTTGTCCGTTGTTGTTAACCAATACTTTGACGGCGACTTTCCTGGCATGGTTAGCGGCCGCTGCAGCGGCAGCTAGCATACCATTCTCTTGCATCTGTAGCTGCTTCCTCTTCGTTTTGTATCTTCGGTTTTGGAACCAGATTTTGACTTGCGTCTCTGTTAATTTGAGGCTGACGGCAAGGTCCGCTCTTTCTGGGCCTGAGAGGTACCTTTGCTGGCTGAATCGTCGTTCTAGTTCGTATACTTGTGCGTGTGAGAAGGCAGCGCGGGAGCGTTTCTTTCGGGCGTTGTTCTGGGTGTAGTCTGGGTAGGTAGGGGAGTCGCGGGGGGCGCGGGGGTCGGGCGGGGGGCTGCCCTTGTCGAAGAGGAAGGGCTTGTAGCCGAGGTCGGAGCTTGGAGACGAGTGCCGTCGTAGAGGAGAGCCGGTGGTGGACGAACGGGAGTCGTAGTCATCTGGAACAAAGAGAGATGTTATTACTTTGGTCAGTTAATATAGGTAAAGCCACGATAGCCGAACGGTGAAGGGGTCGGACCGGCTGACTCGTGATCCGGGAAACACGGGTTTGGTCCCCGCCGCCGCTCGACTATTGTGGTGAGCTCACTCGTGACACAAGCATATTTAGCTTAGTACGAGGAGCTAACGGGAGTATTAGTAATTTGTGAAAAAAAACTCGTGGAACCCTAAGGCTGGGTTGCATCATCTTAGTTTAACCATAACAAACGTCAAGTCTGTCAAACTCCATACAAAAAACACCGGTTATCGTTATAGTTACGGTTAAAGTTAGGTGATGCAACTCAGCATAAGTGGTCAGATGAGACAGCGGTAACAATATTGATTTCTATTGTCTTGATTCACTGGTACTAAATAGATTCCTCCCTACTCCGTCTGGCTGGTGTGGGGAGTGTAGCATTTGCCTCAATACATTAGAGAAGGTCAGGGTCCTGCAGTGGAGACTATAAATGACCTGATGATGATGAAAGGGATTTACTCCCTTAGTCCCCTTACCAATAAAAGTTACACGCATGTCGTTATTTAACTGTAGTTTAAAATAACATTTGCATTATTCAAACTTCACTTCATGTGAAAGTTTCAATAATAACTCGTACGTGAAACTGTAATCATTGAAGAAAGCTCTCATATTACCTACCTATCAGTAGGTAGGTCTCCTCATTTTAATAAATTAATAACGATAATGGTGAAATTATTGGAATTTTAAGCACGAATTTTCCCACGGAAGCATTTTCTCTCAAAAAGGACAAAGTTCGACCGACCCGCACCAAACTCATTAGGGAGCGTTCACACCGCACGAATCAATTAACCGGCAGGTCACGTGATCACAATGGATCCATTACGCGAATTGTCACCGGGACAGCGGCATTAGACGTAACTGTGTTTTTGCGTGTTGCAGACGCTATTGTGGCAAGTTTCAGTCGTTTACGGGGATGTAAAGTGAACTGATTCAGGAAGGCACCTATTTTTGTGTGCACTAATGAGTTCAAAGTAAGTTTTACTTTTTACATTTCTATTTAGGAATTCCACCAAGTTCAAGTGTAAAATAATCTCTGAGTCATCATCAGTTACTTAGATTTTCCTTATTTACCTAATTATGTCAATTAAGATCTGGCAAAAAAGTTTTCATTTATGTAATAGTAAGATTTCTTCCTCCTTTATTCGTCCTCTTTGGTTTGTCATTATGCCATAAGTTAGAGTTAAATAAGACAGTGAAATCTCGTAACCAAAAGTATTACAATAAATATACAACCACGTAATCAAAAGAAAGGTAAAATGAAAAAGCGAAGTTCAGCAGGCCATTTATCGAGCCGAAAATGCTTTCAAAGAAAACTTAAGTAATGAAAAGCGTCGAAGAACGTTTGAAGGGTACGAAAAAAGTGGCTAATCAAAGAAATTTACATAAACATTTCGAATTCGTCACTCGGCGGCACGCGCTAAACTTTCCCGTTGTAGTAATTACTAAATTGAATGGCTGAATGGCTTTAAGCGTCATCACTTATAGTAATGAGGGTGTCGCAATCGTAAGTGATGATACTAAGGCTCCACTGTGGAGGTGAAGCCGATTTTTTATCGGATGCTATTCCAGATGTCATCTAGATTAAAGTCTCTCGTGAAGAAATGTTCCAGAAATGAAAGTGTAGGTCAAAATGAGTTTTTAAGTATGAATATGAGTTTTATTTACTTTCTTTCTTTTATTATAAAACTTAGTGCTAGTTCTTTTGTATCATTACAAAACACTCTTCGTTTGTTTAGGCTCTACTTATAAAGATAAGTTTATAAAGCCTCTATTACAGTTTTGAAGGATACTGTAAATGTTGCAAATGTATCGGCTTTGTTTAAACTTTGAATCCATTAATGATCTATCCTAAATTATAACTTACTAGGTATCTAAATTGTATTTAGATTTTAAAAATCAAATTAATCAAAGTAGCATTCATCATCAGCATTTCAGCTATACGCTGGCAATGTTTTAGATTGTTTCTTCCCCCAGTATCATATCCGATATTTTATCGTCGCAGAATAACGAGTAACGTTACTGTTTAACAATAGGTTGTCCTTTTTCCGAACATAGTGGGAACACGGTCCAAGTAGAGACATCGCGGCGCGGCACGGCCGGCCGTCGTTCCATTACACCACTATTGTCGCGCCGTAATTAGGGAGGGCCCCATTTGAATTTAGAACGTCACCCGCGAAACCACAGATCACTTTTTGTTATTGAATACAATAAATAATGGTGATAAGTAAATTACTTTTGATGGCTATTTTCTATGAGAATTATACCTACCTTGCTTCTAGTAGAGATCGTTAAAGAGAAATTATTAGGGAGAAAGTGTATAACTAACTAATTAACATTGTCAATAGTTAAAATACTTTGTCAATAATTAAAAAAACATTTTTATAAATATTCCTAAATGTCCGTCCGAAAATTGACAGACTAGACTGCCTACTGCTACTTCATTAAGAATTATTACGAAAACAAATATTATTTAATCTCTTTAAAATTAATAACTTTATATCATAAACATACTTGACATTTAGTCGTATTATTATGTACATAGCACATACCTAAACCTACCAACATTTAAAAAACATTATTGTAAGTTTTTGTCTCGACCCTTCCGACCGGTCAGTGTGCATGCTCCATTACCCCGCTATTGTTGGCGCGCAATTACGGAGGGAATTAATTTGAAATTTTAAGTTTAGAACGCAATCGATGGCGATTGTTTTTTCACGTCTTCTAGGTTGTCAATGATTTTAGTTTTTTTTTTAATTTTTTTCGAATAAACAAACACTGGCAAGTGACATTAAAAGATAGTAAAAAAAAAACATACAACTTTTTTTCTTACATTTTACTAACCAAAACAATGTCATTCTTAATTACATTAATGCAAAAATATACATAACCCTGTTAATTAATTTTCTTAATGATTAACCCATCCTACCTGGTTAGTCGAGTTAATTTAATTAAGGTCGTTTAAACAAACTAAACAGTTTAAATAAGTAAAGGATTAAGAAATGAGCGGCATACACAAAGCTTCATTCCACAGTAGCAATAAATATTTACAATTATTTGCACAAATCGATTAAGTATTTTGTTTATTTATAATGTATTTATTAGAATTATATTGTTTTTCTAATTACAAACGGGTTGAGGTTTTATATAATATGTAAATCATCCATGGTATTTAACGACATGTCATTTTTTTGTTGAAATATTAAGATTTTTCATTTCATTAGTGAAAGTAAGTAATTAGAAGTCATTAACACTAAGTTTATACACATAATTAGCTAACGACAGTTACGTACGTATTAAGGTGAGATAATACGAATATCGTAAAACATTATCTAATATCGAAAATTAAAACCATATTGAGTTGTCTTTGGTATTTTTTTCTACGAGTATTTTTTCCTCAATAGAAATCGCGTGTCAATTAAATTATGATTTTTAACAGGTAGCACTCATATGTGAGATAATGATTAAATAAACATACTTAAGTCGCTTACATAAGTAAATAATTAAGTATTGTCGAAGACGAAAGTCATTAAAGACAGAATTCATAAGTACACAAAGCTCAGATAAGCCAATAAAAGTTCTTAATAAACCAATACAATGACTAACTAATTACAAAACTAAAAAAAAGTTGTTTATAAACATTGTAACAACTAACAACATTGCATTCAAAAATTTTTGTTTTTTTTTTGTTTGGACAAAATAATTAAGTAGGTTAGTATACTTAATCGGAAAAATAAGACCAATTTGATGACGTATTTTGGTTTCGTTCGTTCGTTCGTTCGTTTCAGCCGAAAGACGTCCACTGCTGCTGGACAAAGGCCTCCCCCAAGGATTTCCACAAAGACCGGTCCTGCGCCGCTCGCATCCAGGCACCTCCCGCGACCTTCACCAGATCGTCGGTCCACCTAGTGGGAGGCCTGCCCACGCTACGTCTTGAGGCTCGTGGTCGCCACTCAAGAACTTTCCTGCTCCAGCGGCCATCAGCTCTTCGAGCTATGTGCCCCACCCACTGCCACTTGATTTTAGCGATTTTGGTTTACTTGAAGATATTATGAGATACTTTAGGAGACATACGATTATGCGTATTTTCTTATTATAATAACTAGGAAATGAAAAAAAGGGGAGGAAAGTTTTCACGGGGATTAATTTTTTCGCAAAGACTGAATCTGAAAATTCTTACTTTTGCAAGAAGTAAATTTTATCGTACTTGTTTGAAGTAATATTTTTTTATTACTTCAAACAGGTACGAGTAGTTAATTAGTTACCCCCTTCCCCCTTAGGTAATAATAAAAAGTTACACTCTACTAACTTTTAATTGAAGAACAAAATTGACATTTTGACATATTTCCCATACTGACACTATCAATGTGCCAAACTTACTTATTCTTCAGTTAAAACTTATCCGACGATGGTATAAACAGCCCTTAGTGGTATAAAATGTAATTACCATAATAAACGTCACTTTAAACCACAACCCACGTGTAACTTTTATTCATAAGACCCAGTTTTTTAATCCACAAATAGGTAAAATATTTTTTTTTACCCACAACCTGGAAGCTCTTGGCCTGTATCTCACCTGATGGTAAGTGATGATCAGGCCGAAGGTGGAAGCGAGCTTCACCCGAAATCCTCAACCACGGAGGAACTGTTACTACTATCACACCTCGTAACTAATTAAATTGACTGACCAATGGTCAAAAAACAAAAACTTAGGCTGAGTTGCACCACCTAACTTTAAACGTAGCTATAACGGTATCCGGTGCTATTTACGGAGTTTGACAGATTTTTGACGTTTGTTAAAGTTAGAGTAACATGCAACCCAGTCTAAAATTAAAAGTCAAGCTATCCATCGTTCGAAAAACGCATTTTGCTGATATTTAACCACTTGTCATTAAATTTGACATACATTTGACAGTTGGTTATTATAACTACAGATAAAAAAAATGGGTCTTAGGGGGTTAAGACTTAATGCGATTGTAATTTTTGATAAGACATTTTGTAATACCTACACCAAAATCCACGCGCTAAAGTTAGTTAAACTATAGGTAAATAAATAACTGGACTTTTCCAACAATCGCACCAATATTTTATCCAAGCACTCAGTTTTACTTACTTACCCATAAAAATAAAATTAGTACCTTTGTAACTGAAATATTTACATGCATCAACATACCTAACTACCTCCATAAAAAGTAGAGTAAACTCCAGGTACAAAATTAAATGTTAGTGCTCATCGCACTAACATTTTGTCCCCGGGCTAGGGTTGCCAGGTTGTTTGGCTTTTTACGGTCTTGTCCGGCCAAATATTGTGTTGTCCGGCCTGTCCGACTTTTGTTAGGCTTTTTATTTAGCTGCCGCGCCAGGCGAAAATCGAGCCACAGGATAATACGAAGCTACGAAGCGCACGCATCAGGATGTTGGACGACTGATGATGAGCTATGACACTAATTGCACATGTCCGGCTTTTAAGGTAAAATGTCCGGCCAAATGAAGCACTGCGTCCGACTTTTGTGTTTTTGGATCTGGCAACCCTATCCTCGGCGGGATTCGAACCCGCTACCACAGCTGGCACTGGAATTCACAACATGAACTTATAAAAATACATTGTTTATAAATTAAGCAAGCATAAATTAATAATACTTATTCTACAAAATAAAATAAAATCAATGTCAAAAAAACAGAACAAAAATCAAACGTAAATAAATTACTCTAACTTTGACAATAACACCACAGAATACTAAAATAAGTAGGCTATAACACTGACAATTAAATCTGTCTCGACAATACCCAGATGAGTCATTTTTGTTTGACAACAAATAAACAAATACTTAAACAAAGTTAAGTAAACAACAAATTGTCAGGTAGAGTAATTCAAGAATTAATGACAATAATAAAGAGTCATGCAAGAAAAGTCCAAAATTAAAGAACACACCACAAAAAATTGGAAACTATACATTATATAACTCACCTGAAAGTTCTGTGACTGGATAATTGTTTTTCCTGGACATGTCCAAAGCGCCGTCGTCCGCGTAATCTCTGTAGCTGCTGCAGTCGTCGTAATACTTCAAACTCTTTTCCAAAACCTCCTTCTTCGGAAACTCCTCATTGGCATAACAGCTCGATGCCTTCGCCAGGAAACTCATCTTCGCGCCAAAACTCTCTTGACAGTACTTCCCTTCGTTCTCTCTGGTCAAAATGTCATTAATCGAAAATGGCGTGCTCAAATTTGTCTTCTCACAATCTTGCAAAGTCAACGAGTCCTTGAAGTTTTTCAGTTTCGATTCCATTTTTGAAAATGCACATCCACACTTCACCGCGCGGTAGCTCTCGCCTCACCGCTATTACGTCTCTCAACCGAATAAACTTTCGTGATAGATTACCGCCCGCTTGACGAGCGCTAAGCCTTAGAGAAGGACGACAACACAGAGTAGCCCATACTACGAGCAGGGGCGGGAAGAGGACAGCGGTAGTTTGGGGCGGTCGTTTTTTAAAAAAGCTCGTGAAGTAGTGTAAGTAGTGGGGATCGTTGAGTTTTTCTCGAAGATGTTTACGTGAATGCGATTTGATCGCGCGGGTCATGCCGATGCGACTAGTGATGCTGCGTTGCATTGGCACACATTAAGCTCTTGTTAACCGACTTAAAAAAAGGAGGAGGTTCTATGTTTCAACTGTATGTTTTTGTTTCGAGGTTACTTCGTCAATTCTGTACCGATTTTCAATTTTTTTTTGTTCGATAGAGTACTTTTGAGGTGGTCTCTTTGTTACCAAGTTAGGAACTGATGATGGGATCCTAGGGAAATCGAGGACAAACCTCATATATTTAATTACGTTTTTCATATTTTTTTCTCAAGTTATTCAAGTATTTGCGTCTGGAAGTCATCATCTCATGTTGATGAGCTGATGATGGAAGGTAAAACTCCTTAATGCTTAGGAGTTGGAGGATAATTCTTTTAATTTTATAGAAACGTATAGTTTCTAAAGTTATTCAAGTGTTTGCATCAGGTCATCTGCTTATCATGATGAACAGGTGATAGTAGTTTTAAAGTTCGTTTCAGCCAAATGACGTCCACTGCTGGACAAAGGCCTCCTCCAAGGTTTTCCACAATGAACTGCCCGCATCCAGGCTCTTCCCGCGATCTTTACCAGATCGTCGGTCCACCTAGTAGGAAGCCTGCCCACGCTACGTCCTCCAGCCCATCTCCAGTAGTAAAGAACAACTCCTTAACGCTTAGGAGTTGGAGGATAATTTCATAAATATTTTAGGTACGTATGTACCAACAGTTGTATTATTTCAGGTTATTAAGGTGAGCTGATGATGGAAGGTAATTTTATTAGGAAAAACATATACCATGATTGTTATTTTTGGAGTCATACATAAGGTACTAAGACGACACGGCACATCGAGGTAAAGAGTAGCTTGTAGGTAGTTGTAATAATAGATGTTATTTGGCTACAAAATGTAGTCTGATGGATTAAATGGAATTTACATAAATAACATGCTATAATTTTATTGTTTCTATAAACTGGTTTTGATTGATCTATAGCATTAATGTCAAATCACGTAAATTTTAATAGCTTACCATAATTTTTAATGATAGGAAATAATTACTCATAGTAGATACCTACCTATTAATTATCTGTCGAAAATTATAAACATAAGCTAATGAAACCATTATTTATTTTAAAATACGTCTTTGTCCCCGGCCTATTAATTTCTAAATAATACAAACAAAATTGTTAGTAAAATTAAATCATTAGTAAAATTACGATTGACCATTTCGCAACAATCCCACGCATCCATTGCATCGACTGATCCGACTTCCTTAGCGCCCACCGTTAACGCTTGCTTTATCTGTAAGTACCCGAGAAGTGACTATCCATCTCACTCTCGCCTATTGCCCGCGGTCGGTCCTAGGCGCTCGTCCTTTTCCCTCATTAGAGCCCCATTTAAATCGGCCAATCAGGTGAGCCAGGCGGCTGCGGTCCACCAATAAAACGAGCTGTGGAAGTGTCAACGTGAATTTTCTTTTAATTTTTTCTGGCTGCTGAAACGAGTGCGGCCTCTTTGGGCTAATAGCTTCTTGACGTTCGAGTGATTTTCTCGAAGGAAAATTGGGCACGTACTGAAAAAGTTATTTTCAGTGCTGTTTTGAAGAAAATGAAATTGGATGGGTTTGACATTGGTTTGACTCTATGTAATGGGGTTCATGAGCTAATAATGCAATATGTGCAGACAAATAATTTAGAAAAAAGGCTTCCTGAGCATCAAAAACACATTATATTGCAGCTTACTTGAACATACTGAAATGTTTTATTTTTCAGGAATCACAAGTGGCCTTCACTGTGTTGCAGCAGCCACATACTGAAAAATATCGCTCGTCAAGAAATCTCTCTACAAAAAAAGCGCTAAACCTAGGTATGTTGAACTCATTTTGGTAGTATTTTTTTCAGTGGCTTCCATTGAGGTAATATTACTAGTGTAGTACATTATAACTCAATGGTGGCTTCAGATACCTACTATACGTTGATTATGGCTATGATTTAAATACAAGTAGGTAGAGTATAATGTACTTATGCTAATTAAAATTTCAGGATGCTAATTTATTCCAATACTTGTTCACATTATTTTTGTCATCATAGCATTTGCTTCGGCATGATCATCACTTCACAAGAGCTTCCCTCTTTAGTTGTGGTTAAAAAAAGTTATTTTAATTTTTATATGTCTCATATTCGAATCAAACCTAGGTGTTGAGTCCAATTTTCCAAACACTTGTCCACGGGGATTTGCATTATACATTTTCTATACGATAGGTACATTATTATACGGATAGGTAGTATATTTCACAAACTTAATGTAATAAAATCCAAATTGATTTTATAGTGCTCGCGAAACAAACCCGTTTTATATTTCATTGAGATTATGTAGGCATCTCTTTGAGTGGGTATCCGATGGAGTGGTCAAGCCATAGCGCATGGTAGCTCCTTGACATGATCGCTTATACAACATGAAATATTATGTGGGTAGTGGGAAATAAGGTAGGTAGGTCGAGTCAAAATTTTATTTCCGGAAAAGTCCTGAAAAAGAAAATTTCAGAAAAAGAACAGTCCTGAAAAAATGAAAATTTGAAGTCTTTCGCTGAAATGGTGCCTTTAATTTTGTCAAACATTACTATGTCTCACAGAGCGCGTAGACGCAAAAACACAAACTAATCACAGAGCTCTATTCAACGCTATGCGTTTGATTTGCTGCTTCACTTAAGCAAGCATCGTTTGTGAATACGTGCGAGTATGTCGGTAGTGGGAATAAAGTATAGAGGATCGAGTCGAAATCTTATTTCAGGAAAAGTCCTGAAAAAGAAAAGTCTTGAAAACGAAAATTTCTGTAAATAACAACCCTGAAAAAAGATAATTTTACACAATTTCTCACTTTAATTTGTAGCACGTCATTTTCAGCGTTCCTATAAAACTGAAAAAAAAAACTAAAATTTTAAAAANATCGACTGTATGACTTCCTTAGCGCCCACCGTTAACGCTTGCTTTATCTGTAAGTACCCGAGAAGTGACTATCCATCTCACTCTCGCCTATTGCCCGCGGTCGGTCCTAGGCGCACGTCCTTTTCCCTCATTAGAGCCCCATTTAAATCGGCCAATCAGGTGAGCCAGGCGGCTGCGGTCCACCAATAAAACGAGCTGTGGAAGTGTCAACGTGAATTTTCTTTTATTTTTTTCTGGCTGCTGAAACGAGTGCGGCCTCTTTGGGCTAATAGCTTCTTGACGTTCGAGTGATTTTTTTCGAAGGAAAATTGGCGCGGACGCCGCACGTACTGAAAAAGTTATTTTCAGTGCTGTTTTGAAGAAATTGGAATTGGATGGGTTTGACATTGATTTGACTCTACATATTGGGGCTCATAATGCAAGAGAGCTTATAATGTAATGTGTGAAGCCAATTAATTTTGACAATACGCCTGCTGGGTATCACAAAGACTTATTGGAGCTTACTGTAATATTTTTCAGGCAAAATTGCTGAAAAATAAGCTGCTGTAGCCTGCTGAAAAATATGCCCGTCACGAAGTCTCTCTACAAAAAAGAACGCGACTAAACCTATGTTGAATTAATTTTAATAGTACTTTTTTCAGTGGCTTCAGATACCTACGTTGATTAAGGCGCTGGTTTAAATACTAGTTTATTGTATGTTAACTATTAGAATTTCAGGATGCTAATTTATTCCAACACTTGTTCACATTATTTTTGTCTTCATAGCATTCGCTTCAGCATGATTATCATTACTCCATCATTTTAATGGCCAATAACTTCCCTGTTCAGTTGTAGAAAAAAAAAATTAGGCCGTCACTATGTTTAACAATATCCGGTGTTTCTTCTATGGAATTTGACAGATTTTTGACGTTTGTCAATTTTAAAGCGTGGTTAAAGTAAGATAGTACTACAAACTCCTTTCTCTCTCTCTCTCTCTTTAAGATAGGAACGAGTTTGTAGCTTCATTTCATAAACCTAATGTAATAAAATCCAAATTGATTTTATAGTGCTCGCAAAACAAACCCGTTTTATATTTCATTGAGATGATGTACTTAATACATCTCTTTGAGTGGTTATCCGATGCCATGGAGTGGTCAATCCATAGAGCAAGGTAGTTCCTTGACATGATCGCTTGTACAACATGAAATATTATGTGGGTAGTGGGAAATAAGGTAGGTAAGGTAGGAGTCAAAATTTTATTTCCGGAAAAGTCCTGAAAAAGAAAATTTCAGAAAAAGAACAGTCCTGAAAAAATGAAAATTTGAAGTCTTTCGCTGAAATGGTGCCTTTAATTTTGTCAAACATTACTATGTCTCACAGAGCGCGTAGACGCAAAAACACAAACTAATCACAGAGCTCTATTCAACGCTATGCGTTTGATTTGCTGCTTCACTTAAGCAAGCATCGTTTGTGAATACGTGCGAGTATGTCGGTAGTGGGAATAAAGTATAGAGGATCGAGTCGAAATCTTATTTCAGAAAAAGTCCTGAGAAAGAAAGGTCCTGAAAAAGAAAAGCCCTGAAAAGATAATTCCTGAAAAAAAAACTTCCGAAAAGAAAAGTCCAGAAAAAGAAAATTTCTGAAAAAGAATTAACCTGAAAAAAGATAATCTTACACAATTTCTCACTTTAATTTGTCATTTTCAGCGTTCCTATAAAACTGAAAAAAAACTGTAAAATTTTACAAATTGTATTATTTATAGTAGATTATTATTATGTTTTGTCTTTTGCTTAAATGGTGCATTTGTGTAAAGTATCAATGTCTTATTTATGGCACAGGAGTCACAGGAGTCCAATCAGTAGACGGATCATCTGATGGAAAATTATTACGCCGCCCATGACACCGTCATAAATCTTTTAATAAATCTATTATCATCTTAAATTAAATACCTAAGTCTACATACAATAAAACATTGTCTAAAAGTACAGAATCGCACCCTCCGAAAAGATGATTTTCAAGTGTAAACTGTAATAAAACCTTAAAAAGGAGGCTGACAGTAAGTAGTTGACCGAGTTTCTTGCGATGCTTCCTCCCCAACACTGGCCCATTTATTGTCCTGAAGCAGTGGTAGGGTTAATACTGGGATTGGACGTGTAAAAGTGCTTTTTAAAAGCCTACTTACTTGCATAAATAAATGAGTTTTAGTGAGTATGCTCAACTCTAGAACATTCTTAAGTCTGTGTCAGTCATAAGTGGTCGCCCGAAGTGCTCATAAGTGGTATATTTGCGGCGCTCCGACATTACCGATGTTATACCGGTATTATATTATTATACCAATATAATCAATCACTCGCTAAGAGCCCGGTTTACGGTCAATTGCGAGCGCTTTCAGGATATTCGCCATGATCGCCTTTGTTTGATGTTCGCTTTATTGCTCTTTTGGAATTGCATTGGCTTAAAAGGACGTAGGTACAAATAAATATTTAAAAGAAAGTATTTTTATTTTTTGTACATTAAACGAACGGTGTTGTCATCGATATTATTTACTCTTGTTTGGTCGAATCCACCCTAATTCAGTTATGTAATAAGTAGAAAAGATATCCTCTACTACACATTAAAAATACAATACAATACAAAATTATTTACTGTGAATCATAGGTAAAATGGTGACATGTTGCAGTAGGCAGTATCACTATGTTCCGCTGAAAGAGCATACAATTTGTCAGACTACAATTAAAATTGGCAGTTACATAAACTAATTAGATTTATCGTCAAAGAATTCAGATATATTATAATAACATTTATTAATTAAATAAGTCAGTAAAGTTTTTTAAATGACTGAAAAGTGTGACTGAAATTCATACGTTCGTTCGATTTACCCAAATGACGTCTACAAAGGCCTCCCCAAGGTTTTCCATAACGACTGAACTTAAATAGGTAGGTATTGTAAATTGTAAGTTTGTAAATCATAAAAAAAATAAAAGCTTACTTATTAAGTTCTTAATGCAAAGCATTACAAAAGTAACACCAAAAAACCAAATAGGCCATAGCCCATACTCAATTAGATTTTTATCGAAATCCAAGCTAATGAAACTGCGGGCGACTTTCATTGATGGAAATGCTGAATTTCAGGTTTACTTTTTTCCATATTTAACGCCATCTATTATCTAATGTATTATGACAAAGTGCTTCAAAGTTACGGTAGAGGGCGTAATGGATTGTTTTCAAGAAGTTTTTCTACTCAACAATAGAGGGCAGCAGTAGTACTAAAAGCACGTATATTGGGGTGCTTATGAAAAGCAACTAGACTCTCTCAAATATTTTCTACTAACCACTAGATGACGCTGTCAGTATTTTAAAAAGATTTGGTCTTAACTTTTTTTATGATGAACAAGTTTTATGAAAAAAACTTCTTTTAGAAGTAGTCCATAGAAATTACGTTCAAATAAGTAACTTATGTCACTCATGTTTATTTTTCGGTTGGTTTTATTTAATATTTTTTTTACATAGGATATAAACATACTTAAATACTTTTTTTTTGTAAATACATACTTATTATACGTAGAAACTAACCCCTACACACCCAGTCCAATACAAACAAATAAAAAATACGTATCTATGATGCTTAAATACTAATATTTTGTAACAATTTTAGAGTTACTTTTTATCACATTAGACTATTAGAGTGTTATTAATATTGACTGATTAATGCAATTGCGCATCTGTGATTTTAAAAGTAATCTTTAAGTTTATGACCATAATATTTTGTGACAATTAAACTTACTTTTTTATGCTGAAGATTTTTTAAACAATGACTGTTAAATAAAACTGATTATTATTTACATATTATTATTATTTTTTATTTTATTAACAGGTTTTATTTTCGGTATGCCACGATTAGTGAAATACCGGGGTGGTTGAAACTTGATTTGATCCATCCGCCCCGTTAAACGATATACCGGGGTGGTTGACACTTGATGTGTTCCAACCACCCCGTTGAACGCTAAGACTGTGACTACCGGGGACGTTGAAACACTTTTTCCCATCCACCCCGTTGACGGGGCAGATCCACCGGGGCCGTTGGGACTAACCCGAATTACAGATACGGATACCTAGATATGTACTAATGGCGCTTATTTTGAGAACTTATGGCATTTTTATGACCTTCCTTCTCTACCCCTTTGGCCAGCCAAATCCTGGATTTGCCTTTGGTTAAATAAATGCTCCTACAGCTGTTGATGATGATGAACATACTAACTTACTTTCAATAATAAAATTTTACCGAGGTCGTCGTATAGTAAAGCTTTAAACCCTCCCCTGTGCGTCGTGACACAAGCCACATGTTATTTAACGTGTAATGGATACGATAATCGCGGCTGTGCCGACTCCGAGATTGTTCGACTCCACGAGGTAGATGACTAATCGGGTTGCTATGAATCGATTATTCGATATTCAAATGAATGTAGTTTTGTAGCGTAAAAGCGTTTCTTATACACAACGGGGAAGCATGTATTACTTTTCTCTATGGGGGAAGCCTTGGTCTGCATCTCACCTGATGAAAAGTGATGATCAGACCGAAAGTAGTTTAATATCACGATGACTAACTCCAGTCATTTTAATTTTTATAATTTATTGATTTTAAACTTACATAAATTATTATTTGCATATTGAACAAGGTGCAAAAGAGCGAACTTAATGCCATTCATATTTTATGTTATTTTCATCCAGTTAACCTTTGGTTCAGGCAGAAAAATGACTAAGTTAGGTACTTAGTACTTAGTAGGTAGGTAGGTACTAGGTGGTGCATAATAATCAATAGGCACAACTTACAACTTAATTAATTCGATTATGTAGCTACCTACATCCTACATTACCTACAACTTAGAGCTTATTAAATTATAAAACAACTAATTACTATAAGTTTTTTTTTTCAGATGGCGTTTAAATTTAATACACTTCTTCCTTCGTCATATGGAAACAATAAGTCAGACCAAATTTTACACGATTCGCGCCATGGGGTCCAGTGTGACCCCGTTTTTTGTTCCCGGGATTGCGCAATTTGACCCCGCATTTGTTTTAGTCAAAGATGACAGTGGCAAGATTTTTTGATACGAAAGGTGGCGCCAAATGCAAAAAATAAAACCTTTTTGGGGTCTTAATTTAAGGTAATATTTTTTTTAGGATAACAACATGTACTAATAAATAACATTCGTTCGTTTGTTTCAGCTAAATGACGTCCACTGCTGGACAAGGGTCTCCCCCAAAGATTTCCTTAACGACCGGTCATGCCACAGATCAGTACCTCTAGTAGGAAAAACTTTCGAGTTCGTTTCGTTGCGTATTCAAAGTGTCATCGAAAAATTTTGTATGAAAAATTAAACAGCGCCCCCTATATTATAGCCGCCCTAGGGGGCGCTGTTTAATTTTTCATACAAAATTTTTCGATGACACTTTGAATACGCAACGAAACGAACTCGAAAGTTTTTCGTACTAGAGGTACTGTTCAGTTCTTCCCGTTTAGCTCTTCCCGCGTCCAATATCGCGAATAAAATCATTACATTTTTTTTTATTAACAAAAAAAAATAAACCTACTAATTTTAATAAAAGTTGTTTGAAATTGGGCCTGTTGGGACTTGGAACGAAAGAGATTTTTTTACAGTTACACTACGGTTAACTGAAAAAAAAAACATATCAAACTTGAAAAAAAAATAGTTGTTGATAGCCAACAATGTGTCAAAAGTAATTCAAACACTAATAGTTTACCAACTTTTTAGAAAACATAGGACTTAACAGAATAATTACCTACTGGAACAAAGTGTAACGGTAAAAAATTTTTGGTTTGACACATTTTTCATAACTCAAAAATTATTAAAAAACGGCGTGGACCACTTAAAGTTTTTTCTTGATCGCTAGGCGTTCGGGGGCGGGCAGGGGCGGTGGTGACAAAATGGTTAATTTATTGGCGGCGCGGCGCCACACTACCGGCTTTTTGCGAGGCGCGGAATGACGCGACCTCAGCGATTTGATAAGGCGTTTGTTTTCTTTCTTTCACTGTATTTTTTTTACAGATTGGAGCTGAAATAAGTAAGTAGGTATGCAATGCGTAGAAGAAAGGCGTAGTTGGAGAGTTACTTTCAGAAACGTGGAAATTAGTTTGTGATTGCCCTGCCCGACTTCAGGAAAAGGTTTGAGAATGGTAAGCAACGTACTTAGTAGGTATCACAACATCATCATTTCAGCCATAGGACGTTCACTGCTGAACACTATGCCTTCCCCAATGATTTCCATGTTGACCAGTTGGTAACGGCCTGCGTTCAGCGCCTTCCTGCTACCTTTTTAATGTCGGTCCACCTTGTGGGTTGGACGTCCCACGCTGCGTTTTCCGGTACCAGGCTTCCACTCCAGAGATTCTGATCTTGCTGCCCCATCGGCCGTCAGTTCTGCGGCCAAACAGTGCTGTAATTCTTAATGAGATAATGTGGTATTTTTATTTATCAAGCAAAATGTAAAGAACATTATGCGACATAAGATGTTTTTTAACCTAATTCCTTAATTAAATGGCTATGAAAGCTTATAAATTTAGACCATTATGTTGGTTAATTTTATTGATTTAGCTTTAGAGTAGTGACAATAGAATTTAGATACAATGTAAATAAATGAGTAATCATTTTCACCAAATCCCATGGCTAATTATTATCCCATCATGTTCAACGAATGATACTGAATGAGCAATGACTTAATTGTAATTAATGATAATGAAGATTTGTTTCAGCAATGGTTTTACGCCCGTAGTCACAAACATGAGGTCTAACAGTGCGCGTCACATATTGAACCACAGAGCTCTATTCAACGCTGAGTGTTCAATTTGCCTCACACTTTAAGATTAGTAAATTATAAAATAATTAAAAACGTATTGGAAATCTCCCTACTTTCGGGGAAATCGCCTTCACTGTCCACACTCCCAACAAAGATGACACTAATAGCATAAGATTTTTACCTCACTTTTTTGACGAAGCGTTTGTATGAAGACTAACCATCTAGGCTTTATTAATCTAAGCTCACACCCAAGAAAGGTTTAAATGAGTAATGATTTTCACTGTGTCTCTCATGTTCAACGAATAATAGTGAGAATGNTTTATTAATAAACAAAGAGACTGAACAAAATTGATGCGTACCTATACTGATTAATGTTATTAACCACATGCAAAGCTTCGTGAATTGCAACAACTATAATTAAATTTATTATCCAAGCTCTGAATAATCGCTACTAAGAGTAACTTATCATAAAAAAAAATTAAAAAAAAATAATCTTGAAATTCTTAAGCCGGCGCAGAACTTCCAGAAGGTCGGGCGACGCCACGGCCACTTTGAACCGTGTTTACTTCTGCAGTTATATTTTATATTTATTCGATTCTAGAATATATTCCCAAAAAGTCTGAAAGGTGTTTTAATTTGTATCACTTGGATATGATTTCTATTAGAAAGTGTTGTGAGTGTGACGCTTGAAGGGAAGGAAGTCAACCTAACCTAACCAACTGCGTATTTCTATACTGTGTAGCTGAAAATTGTGGCGGGAGCTCTTTGACGCGCTGTTTTCGGCGAAGAATTGCGCGCGCAGATTTTGACAGCGCGAAATACCTACTTTAGAAGAAATACCAAGCCTTAATAAAATGTAAACTAATAGTTAAAAAATGTACCTACTGAAAGTCAAGTTAAACATTGTTATAAAAACATTTTTCCTGTTATTTAACCACTTGTCGTTTGACATCTGTCAAATTTGACTATTGGTTATTTTAACTACGAATACATAATATTTTCCTACGTATGTAATGTCATTTTTAGGGTTCCGTAGGCCTGACAAGGAACCCTTATAGTTTCGATATGTCTGTCTGTCTGTCCGAGGTTTCGCTTGGAAACTATTGGCACTGGGGAGCTCTAATTTTGTGAAGGTATGTATATTAATCACGCCGACAAAACGGTAAAATAAAATTTTGAAAAAAAAAATATTTCTAGGATAGCTCCCCTGCATGAAAGTGGGGATGAATTTTTTCAAGGAAAACTATAACGGTTAAGAGACATTACTTAGTTTATGAGTAATAGTCATTTGACACATGTATTATACAATTTCTTAACCGAAGAAAATATGAAAAGTGACTTTAGATGTAGGGGAAAGTAGTACGAGTTGATCCCTTGGGGTAAGATGATCTTTCGCGATTGTGCTGAAACCACTAACGTCATTTAATTTCTTTAACTGGTAAAACATAGCTCTGGACACCTCCCCGCCTCAGTCAAATCGTAATGGTGGCGTGAGCGATACATCGAATTTGACGAGAAAAAAGAAAAAATGTGTCGTTCTGATCTAAAATAGGCATGACTTTGAGCTTATGTTACTTTTATTCTAACAATGTTAAATGTAATTACTGTTGTGGTTAGGCTTTCTATTATGTTTAATTTTAATATTTTGGCCATAAAAACGTAGCCGCGTACTTGTAGATTATTTTAGTAAATAATTTGACAAAAAGTGGGACTTGGGTCAAGATGATCCCATCCTATATGTACGAGATGATCCCTGGGAATGAAATAAAAAAGGCAATGGAGTAGGTAAAGGTAGGTCAAATAAAAGAAAGAGAACTTTATATAACTCACCTGAGTCTGAAGAAGATGATACTGAGTGGCTGTACTGAACAAAAAAATTTTCAAGCGATACCAAGGGTGAAGGATGAACATAATGTTGTGCATGTGGAAAATGGGGCCATAAAGCATGTGTTGGGGTAGGTAGAGGGTGATGAAGCAGGTGAATTTATTTGTGATATATGCAACCCAGCTCAAGCCAAAAAGCGCTTAAATTATTTAAACGCTTTTTGGCAGGTGCTAAGGAAGAATAAGTTATTTTAGTTATTTAATTCGTAAATGTTTTTCTTTTATAATTTTGAACGATTTGTTCGCATAATAAGGTACTCAGAAAGGAATACAACCAGAATAGAATAGATCATAAAATAGAATCATAGGGATCATCTTACCCCGACCTGGGGGATCATCTTACCCACAGGGGTGTACAAGATGATCACTTTGTAAGGTTTTGCAAAAAGTTAAATATTTTAATGAAACCTCAATTAATTTCTGGTTTTGAGTATTAGGAAAGTTGGATAGATAAATATACTAGTAGTAATCGTCTTTGTTTTTGGTTTACCTTGAAAAATATGTATTTTACAGCGATTCCCGCTTAAGGGGATCATCTCGTACTACTTTCCCCTAGTAATTGCTTGCTTCTGAAATATATTGTGGTAACGACAGACAACTACGGAACCCTACACTGCGCGTGGCACGACCGCACGACACGCACTCGGCCAATTTTTTACGCAATAGCCATGCCGATGACGTTTTTTTTTAATTTCGAATTTTCTTAATTTCGACATGCATCTTTAGTGTTCACAAATGCAGATGGAGGCATTTTTAGTTTAATTTGATTAGACGGTTTAGAATATTGTCATTATCATCATAAAAAAAATCATTTTTTTTATTTCAATAACCCAGTTTTCTGGCAATTTTACTCTATTTCTTGCGGGAAAAATTACGTGATATTTTCCGAGACCCCCCCTCTCCCCCACGTGAGATTTAGTGAGGTTTTCGTTGACCCCCTCCCCCCCCTAAAAGTCTCACGTAATTTATGGACGCCCCCTTAATGATAATGAAGATTTGTTTCAGCAATGGTTTTACGCCCGTAGTCACAAACATGAGGTCTGTCCTGACAGTGCGCGTCACATATTGAACCACAGAGCTCTATTCAACGCTGAGTGTTCAATTTGCCTCACACTTTAAGATTAGTAAATTATAAAATAATTAAAAACGTATTGGAAATCTCCCTACTTTCGGGGAAATCGCCTTCACTGTCCACACTCCCAACAAAGATGACACTAATAACATAAGATTTTTACCTCACTTTTTTGACGAAGCGTTTGTATGAAGACTAACCATCTAGGCTTTATATCTAAGCTCACACCCAAGAAAGGTTTAAATGAGTAATGATTTTCACTGTGGCTGTCATGTTCAACGAATAATACATGAGCAATGATTTAATTCGGTCGGCTCGGCCGGGGCGCGGATCATCGGCAATTAATCGAGCGCGAGCATTAAACCCGCACATGTACTGATAACGCTGAGAAACAGTGCCGTGCACTGCGGGACAAGGAAACTGGACAAATGGTAAAATGATAATTTTTGAGTAGACTTTTTCTGTTATTTTTATACTTTTTAATAGCCTCAGTGGTACATACTTGAAAATTCGTATCGCCTATTACCTATGTCAAGTTTTTAAAATGACACACCGCGGTTTTCCCATAATAAAACCAAAAATCTTTGACGGGTCACAGGACAGGTCTTTCTAAGCAACGAAAAATGGTTTTCATCTTTGAGGTAGGTATTTAATGCTGATCAGTTCTTACAAAACTTTTCTATGTAGGGTCATGTTGCCTGCTTTCGTCCACCACTCTATTCGCGTTTAAAACGAGGGAATACTATTCAAAAACAATGACTAGGGTAATTTTTCATGCTTGCGACTGCAGCGTGGAACAGGAGTCCGCAGTCCAAATAAAAGCTAACGAGCGCTGCTGAGCCGCGCTCCGTAATGGTGTATACCCACAGGACAAATGCGATCGGCATGAAGAAAGGAGTCAGCTTTTTGAGTGCAAGCAATCTTCTTTATTTGATGCCAGCTAGTCTGCTGATGTTTCAACAAAACTCATCCTCTTATGTTTGCTTGAAAGGGTAAGAAAATAAGTTGTTTTAGCATTAAGTGCCAATTTTACGCATGTGCAATTAAAGTTAAAGTTTTTAATTAAACCGTTTTTTATCTAAAATTACTGATGTCTCTGACTATTTCTCAATAAAATTTATTATCACCTTCATTATGTAAAGAAAGTGCCTTATCCCGTAAGTCAATTATGAAATATAATTCAGTATTCTCCATCCATTTTGCCCTGCGGGTGTACAGGTGCGCGGGCGCAGCAGCGGTCTATCGCCAGATCACCTCCCACCCGCGATAACCTTAAAAGCACCACTATATTAATACATCAAACATTCGCCGTACATCACCGGCCGTCGTTTTATTGCTTTTTATTGTATTTATATTCGACCGGATAGTGAATCAGAATTAGTTCATCTGTCTAGCGTTTAGGACTGATAATGGAAGATATAAAAACGTTTTCGTAATGACACACATAGAATTAAACAGAATAAAACTTATGAATAGCCATGACGCCCCAAACTCATTTCAAGCTGAATGCATAACTTGAAGCTATGATTGGTTGAATGTAAAGACAAATTGGACCTTAACCTAAGTTAAGTTTATTACACTTGTAAGTCATTTCAGAAATCGTGCGTGTTAGAGTGGTTAAAGTCTCTGGGTTGCACCATCTTACTTTGACTTTAACAAACGTCAAAAATCTGTCAAACTCCATCCAAAAAATCCCGGTCATCGTTATAGTTACGGTCAAAGTTAGGTGGTGCAACACAGCCTTAAAAGTGTCATGTCAAAATACCTTAGGCTTTACATGATTTTAGGGCGTATAATATTAGATTACACCCTTTGTATTAGATACTGGGCTACACAAGTTCTATGAGAGTAGGATACTATTAAAAATTTTTTTTTTATTTATTTCAAGATACGAGAATAATAAAATCTCATAAAGATCTGTTATACTCCACTTCAAGTACGCCCAAACTACTGCAGCGTAAAATTTTTAAAACCAAATTTTACGGCCGTTTAAAAACCACAAAAAATCTAATAAATCGCGCACGCTTACCGCATAAAAGCTTTTAGTAACAGGTGCTGGGGTTCGATTCCCAGAGCAGGTCACAGTGCAGGACAGACACGTGTTCGAGGGATCAATATCTTATCGTTGGCGCCGGCGCCCGCGGGGCGTCTCGTACGGGGATGGCTCGCCACAGAGATGCGTCTTACTCTTAACTTAGAGCGTTTCAAAAGAGTCAAATTAAATTATAAACTAAAATTGAATTCATCATCAGCTGATGATGATGACTTCACTGGCCTGATGGCCATTTGAGTCTCCTCTATTCGAGCACGACGTCACTAATGTACCAAAAGCAAGTGAAGGATTTAGCTTAGTAGATAAGTAACATTATCCACTTTGTCCACAAATAGGCTGTAGAGTCCTGAAGTTCACATATTTTTCTCTTAGACAATTTTTACAACATCCACGAGAAGGCTGAAAAGGGCTGAATTCTGCTCAGTCTGAATCACAGTCATTTCTACCATACTGAACAATAGATTGATTTATTTTTATTTATTTGTTGTATTCGCTGATAGTTTCGTCAATACGTAAATACCTATCGCAATACACAAATTCTTCAATTATTTGTGCTCATTCATATAAATTTTATTTTTATCTCGTTTTATTGGATAAAAATAAACACCAAGGAGAGAAAAAACGCTGTCGTTTAAACGAAACTGTGTGGCGTGCATCCCTGTCTCGGCGGTATGGTAGCAATTGAGATAAAAGCTATCTTTACAAATTGAATGAAAAAACATATTGGAACAACCCGAGAAAGCTTGTAACTTTTTGTTACTTTTCACTTTTTGTTTGTATTAATTGCAACTTATTTTTATTTGGTGTAAGTAATACTTTTGAGTGTGAGAAAGTAATGATTCGTCTTGATTCTTTATAGTTGATGATACAGTTATTTATGTAGATTAGAAATAATTTGATTTATTTGATATTAGCAGTAGGTATCTTTATGGACCACAAGATTAATTTTACATATTACAACAATAAAAATAAAAGAATTAAAATAAAACTATGTTGTTTGGTAATTCTGTTGATTCAAGTGGAGTTCTGGCAAATTATAAAACTTATGTTTTGTAGTTTTTTATTTAAAAACAGTAGGATAATAATAATATCTAAAAATACTTTGGCCTTACAGCTGTAACAAGCATAGCGAAAGCTTGCTAGGAAATAAAATTAAGTACATTTTCATTTATAACAATAATAACACTAAAATACTCTTTGGTAGTCAGTCTATGGCTCGATTTGGGATTTATACAAAACTATGAGCAGACATAGTTCATCGGATAATATTTTTTTAGTTCTGATTCATTGTATGATGTGTCTTTTGTATTAATATTAGCATCAGTATAAATATTTTTATTAATATAACCTTGCAAATGAGAAGAATCAACATTGTCGCTATCGAGTTTAGTATCGTAAAATTTAGGAACATCTTCATACGGCAGACTGTCATCAAAGTATACAGTCGTGGTAAGAATTTCTCCTTCGAGGCTTTTATCAAAATCCACGTCTCTATACGCGTATGTTTGATTATCGTCCTTATTCTCTGGCTTATAAAGCTTCCTCCCAGTTTGTCTGCTTGGCTTTGCATCAGTAGAAGTGGACACTTCAGGGGACTTGATCCTTTTGCTCTTGTACCGCCTGTTTTGGAACCAGATCTTGACTTGTGTAGGTGATAAGTTGAGATTCTTGGCCAGTTCTTCTCTCTCGGGCGCAGTCAGGTATTTCTGTGCTCTGAAACGGATTTCCAAAGCGTGCACCTGAGTCTGTGAGAATAATATTCTTGGCTTCCTTTTGATGCTCTTGTCTTTCTTGTCAGCCTTCATAGTAGGCGTTGGGGTTTCTGAAAAAGAGAGTAAATAAATTAGAATAAAAAACACAAAATCTCAAAAAAGAGATTGACATGGCTCTTTAAAAGCCTAGAATGACGTTCTCGCTGAAGAAAAACATCTAAATTCAATGCTGGCGCATAATTGGGAATATTATTTATTTTATTTAAGAAAAAATTGTATAAGTACACTCGTAGTATAGTATAATAATAGAGTAGGTGATACGAGTACAGTATAATAATCTAACTGTAATAAGTAATACATTATTCTTTCTGCAGTAAACTAAGAGGTATGATTTTCAAGTTTACTTACTTATATTTTTCCTCGGCGTCATAGAAAGTTTTCCAAGAGTATCAGAATTGATATAGTGCTGATTTTGCAACTGTTCTGATCCTTTTTCACTTCTTTTCTGGTCTACGACTGACCCAGGATGAATTTGAACCGGTTCTCTGATCACTTGGTCTTTAGGAGGTATTTCAATTTCTATATGATGAGGAACTGGCTCTTGGTGGTGCTCGTAGTTTTGCTGGTGCAGATTATGACAGTAAGGATTGTAAGCGTAATAGTCTTCAACTTTGACTTCAGGGTAGGCTTCTTGGCACCAATAAGGATCAACATTGGAATGCACAGGTATGTTGGGGTACATCTGATTGAAATACTCAGGAGAACAGTAGTTTTGAGGCTGGTGATACGACTCTGGTGAATATTCATAGGCTCTTCTCTCTCGATCATTATTCCTCCAATGTTCGTAGTAGTTGGGCGGCTGGTTTATATTGAGGATATCTTTCACCAAGAAAGGTGTTCCCAAGTGATGCTGCTGCAATGCATCCTCTTCAATTTTCCTGTAATTTTTCTGGTCAACAAATTTTTTGTCCAAACAATCAACTTCGGCGTATTCGTAGAAACTCTTGCAGTTAAAGTTGTGTTTTAAGTTGTTGTTGTTGTAAGAAGTAGACACTTCGTTGTTCTGTTCGTAGTTGTCCATGGTCACTGGTTCATAACAGCTGACTAATGGTAACACTGAGCTAATTACTTGCGGTGGAGAGGCGCGATGGAAGACTGATGGGGTATAGATTGCGGCCCGAAGCCAATCCTGAATGCATAACACATTGTGGGCGGGGCTCCATCGTTAGTCCCTTTTCGTTCCTACACACGCATACGTGGGATATGTCCGTCTCTGTCGCACGGATCTGTTTACTACGTGTGTAAATAAAGCGTATGATTTCATGGTGTCAAGAGTCGCCCTTTGGGTTTGCTAATGACTTTGTGATTTGAGTGTCTGTTACTTTTAATGACCCATTTTATGAGAGTGAATGTTTTTGTGGTCGATATTAAGTTTATTCGGGATATTTCTATCTAAATCCTTACTAATTAATAAAATCACTAAAAGCGAAAGTAAATCTGTCTGTTACGCTTGCACGCCCAAACCAGTGAACCGATTTTGATGAAATTTGGTATAAGTAGAGATACTTAGTTTGAGTCCCGGAAAAGGACATAGGATAGTTTTAACCTGGTTTTTTAAAAATGGACGTGCGATAGAGTTTTATTTATGACAGACAAAATTTCACGCCACCGAATTCGTTTTTAAAAACCTATTGTATTATTCAAAATATTAATCAAACGTACATACTTTGTGGTCCGGATACCGGTCTTTATGGAAATCCTTGGGGGAGACCTTTGTCCAGCAGTGGACGTCTTTCGACTGAAACGAATGAACGAACATATTTCATTTTATTAGACTTTATAAAGCTTGGGTGAATAAAAATAATGAATTTGTAATACACAATTATATATAAATAAATTACTATAGTAACATTAAAATAAGCTTTCAAAAAGTGAAATGTTTACCTCACACCGCAGTACCATTGATTGGTATGTTGACGTTACGGAGTGTGATGTTGTCAACACTGGATGTCGATTAACCTTAATGTGAACGCCGACGGAAAGAGTTATGGGGTTTTTGTTAAGTAAATTATTAGGATTGGGAATTATTAATTTTAAATCTACTTATATGATTTTGTTGATAACTTGAAAAAGGTTTAATTACCGATAAAATAAAGTCTTGACCGGAATATCTAATAGGTGAAACTTAAAATTGATTGATCATCATGAGAGAATAATTATGTGTAGGTAGAGCATTAATACAGATTTAGAGATTAGGGTATAATATAACATATTTTATTTTAAAGATCTTCATAATTCTGTAATATATTTTTATTACTCTCATTCATTGCGTTTTAAAGTCTTAAGATAAAAAAGTTTAATTTTTAATGATTTAATTAGATTACAAAAAAAACAATTATTTGTGTTACTGCCTACAGCTTGTAGCCTTTAGCACCTATTGATTCTCGTACCTAACAAACTAATTCAATCTTTTTCTTAGATTAGTTCACACTTAAAAACGGATGTCTATAATTAAGCCGTAAACCCCGTGTAAGCCCATAGACTTCCGCGGCAGTAACCTGACACTTGACGTGCTTCCGAACAGTTCTGCTTTATTTTACTGCTTTCACAAAAACATTATGGGCACAAAGATATAGTATTTTATTGTCATAATTTTTTTACTGTCTATACCAGCACGTGTTTGTTATTAAATATCATACGGAATGAATAAGTATTTAATAACTAAAGTTTCAAACCCAAATTCTTTGTCAGTGAAAAGGTGTTAAATGATTTTTTTCTGTCCCATTTTTTTGGCCAGAAGTGTAAAACAAATGAAACTTGGTGAGAGTCATAATGATTAATGAATAATGAATCCTAAAGGGCAAAGTTACTTCTTAATTGATTTTAAATTGGTTTTGAGTTAAACATCTGTTTGTTTAACTTAGCTTTCAGTAGATGCCAAAAGCTCAGTTAGCTCGCACAGTTTCGGTCAACTATTTTAGGTAGGTATTACCTAGGTTAAAAAAAATTGTAGGTTTACAAACGGTAAACTATGTAGGGAGTTTGAGCGACGGGATTTTTTGAAAATGACACAATGCACTTACCTACTTACGTAACGTTACGTTACGTTACCTTTATTAAATTTTTATAGAGAGTCAACTCAAAGCATTACTTAGGTACAAGTTGTGGTTTTCGACCCACGGTAGATGCTGCATGCGGTCACAGCAGGAGTTGACCGGCCAATTTATAACTGACCTCTAAGGCAAAAAATGTAGGAAAAAAGCCACATATTAGATTAGAGGTCTGGCACGTGTTGATACGGATTTCCGTTCTAGTCGATTTCTAAACATCTCTTAGTTATTTTATACTAAATTTTAGTGTCAAGTAGGTATCTGTGGTACTGGTAAGTCATAAACTTTATTGCGAGTAAGTTTAATAAGTAAAATCTATTGGAATTTTTCTCAGTTTTATTATTTGAAGCATGAATAGGCGATAGACATACCTACCTACTTATTGGACAGAGTTACATTTGCATTTATAATTTTTTAGTTAGGCACGGAAAGGGTTAGGTTTTGATAAATAATAAAATATGACGTGACAGAGCATACAAATCTAAAGTTTAGCTGACATTTGACGTAACAAACAATATCCCGCGCCGCTCCCATACCTCGGGCACTGATTGAATTTTGACTCAAACTAACAGCCTTACTTATAAACGTTTATTAAAATTAAGTCACAGTTTAACGGCCTATTAAATAATATCTTAACTCAAAAACGATAATTAGTGTTAACCAACGTCTTAGTGACTGCTTAAATAACTGTCAAGTTAAACAGCGTCGGACCCTTGTTTAAAGCCCTAATTACCAAAATGGCGGATCAAAAAGTTAACAGCTGATGCGTGACGTGCCATGCAACGCGCTGTGTTGCTGCGCTGCGCGAAGATACACACAAAACAATAGCATGAAACACATGGCAAAGGTTGGCGCAAACATAATACGTAAGGATAACAATAGATAGACATTACAACGGTTGGTGTTACTTAATACCTACAAAGTTAAAATAATTCAATGGACTAATAATACACCACATGTTACGTCGCCGAAACACTAAAAAGACTTGTGTTAAACATTCCGACAATAAAATCCTAAAGGCTTCCTAAGGGTGCATGTGCGTGAGAAACTAAAATTACCATGCCTTAAAATTGCGCTAAAACTAACAAAGCATTTACATCTTAAGTTTGTACAAGAAGTATTACAATTATCTAGTGTATAATTATTATAATCGGTNTGTCAAGAATCGCCCTTTGGGTTTGCTAATGACTTTGTGATTTGAGTGTCTGTTACGTTTAATGACCCATTTTATGAGAGTGAATGTTTTTGTGGTCGATATTAAGTTTATTCGGGATATTTCTATCTAAATCCTTACTAATTAATAAAATCACTAAAAGCGAAAGTAAATCTGTCTGTTACGCTTGCACGCCTAAACCACTGAACCGATTTTGATGAAATTTGGTATAAGTAAAAAAAATACTTAGTTTGAGTCCCGGAAAAGGACATAGGATAATTTTAACCTGGTTTTTTTAAAATGGACGCCACCGAATTCGCTTTTAAAAACCTATTGTATTATTCAAAATATTAAAAGGATCAAACGTAGGTACATACTTTGTGGTCCGGATACCGGTCTTTGTGGAAATCCTTAGGGGAGGCCTTTGTCCAGCTGTGGACGTCTTTCGGCTGAAACGAACGAACGAACATATAATTTTATTAGACTTTATAAAGCTTGGGTGAATAAAAATAATGAATTTGTAATATACGAGTACCATTATGTATAATACAAATAAAATATAGTAACATTAAAATAAGCTTTCAAAAAGTGAAATGTTTACCTCACACCGCAGTACCATTGATTGGTATGTTGACGTTACGGAGTGTGATGTAAGTTGTATACAGAGCCTGTCAACACTGGATGTCGATTAACCTCAATGTGAACGCCGACGGAAAGAGTTATGGAGTTTTTGTTAAGTAAATTATTAGGATTGGGAATTATTATTTTTAAATCTACTTACATGATTTTGTTGAAAACTTGAAAAAATGTTTAATTACCGATAAAATAAAGTCTTGACCGGAATATCTAATAGGTGAAACTTAAAATTGATTGATCATCATGAGAGAATTTTATTATGTGTGGTAGAGGTAGTAGGTAGAGCATTAATACAGATTTACATATTTTATTTAAAGATCTTTATAATTAAATAAATAATAAATAAATAAATATCCTTGGACATTTTACACAGCGCTTCTAGTCCCAAACTAAGCAAAGCTTGTGCTATGGGTACTAGACAACGGATATAAACATACTTAAATACTTTTTTTTTGTAAATACATACTTATTATACATAGAAAACACCCAGTCCAATACAAACAAATATGTTCATGCACACAAATGTTTGTACTGTGCGGGAATCGAACCCGCTACCTCCGGAATAGTAGTCCGTTTCGAACCACTGCACCAAACGGCCGACTAAATATTTTGAAATAGATTTATATATATATTTTGAAATTCTGTAATAGATTTTTATTAATCTCATTTATCGTATTTTTAGGTCTTAAGATAAACATTTTTTTAATGATTTAATTAAATTAAAAAGTATTATTTTATAATTGTGTTACCTACAACAGCTTGTAGCCTTTAGCACCTATTGATTCTCGTACCTAACAAACTAATTCAATCTTTTTCTTAGATTAGTTCACACTTAAAAACTGATGTCTATAATTAAGCCGTAAACCCCGTGTAAGCCCATAGACTTCCGCGGCAGTAACCTGACACTTGACGTGCTTCCGAACAGTTCTGCTTTATTTTACTGCTTTCACAAAAACATTATGGCCACAAAGATGTATTTTATTGTCATAACTTTTTTTACTGTCTATACCAGCACGTGTTTGTTATTAAATATCATACGGAAATGAATAAGTATTTAATAACTAAAAGTTTCAAATCAAATTCTTTGTCGGCGAAAAGGTGTTAAATGAAATTTTATCTGTCCCATTTTTTTGGGCAGAAGTGTAAACTTAATGAAACTTTGTGAGAGTCATAATGATTAATGAATAATGAATCCTGAAGGGCAAAGTTACTTCTTAATTGATTTTAAATTGGTTTTGAGTTAAACATCTGTTTGTTTAACCATTTAACTTAGCTTTCAGTAGATGCCAAAAGCTCAGTTAGCTCGCACAGTTACGGTCAACTTTAAGTAGGTATTACCTACCTAGGTAAAAAAATTTTGTAGGTTTACAGACCGGTAAACTATGTAGGGATTTTTTTTTAAAGTCACAATGCACTTACCTACTTACGTAACGTTACGTTTCTTTACGTTACGTTACCTTTATTAAAATAAAATTTTAATAAAGGTAGGAGAGTCAACTCAAAGCAAGCTGTGGTTTTCGACCCACGGTAGATGCTGCATGCGGTCACAGCAGGAGTTGACCGGCCAATTTATAACTGACCTCTAAAGCAAAAAATGTATGAAAAAAGCGCTGGCACGTGTTGATACGGATTTCCGTTCTAGTCGATTCCTAAAACATCTTCTACCTTGAAATATCCATGATACGTGGATAGGTAATACTAAACCAATGGTCCGTGACCCTCACTCGGCATGGGGCACACTGAAAACCAGCGCCGTGGCCTTTGTCACTGTGGGCCACGGGCATAATATGCTGAGTGGGGTACTGGGGTCCCGTTGCAGTGGGCATCTTGTTGGTGAATGGGTGGCACTGCATGCTCAGTTTACTCTTGTTTTTATTTTTTCTTCTTTTATTATTATGTGCCACTGTCATGTCTATGTAATTGCCTGTAATTGCCTGTATTAAACCAAATAATTTTAACTAATTAAATTATGCAACGCGAAAGTTTAAAATACCTACATTATGTTCCATGATACTACTGGTAACGGTAAGCCACAAACTTTATGAAGAGTAGGTTTAATAAGTAAAATCAGTTAGAATTTTTCAGATTTATTTTTTGAAGCATGAATAGGCGATAGACAGACATATTAATTTGATAGAGTTACGTTTGCATTTAGAATTTTGTAATTAAGGTCTAGCGCAAACCAGTCAGTGCCTGAGGTATGTTAGCGGCACGGGAAGGGTTAGGTTTTGATAAATAATGTAATATGACGTGAGCATACAAGCATACAAATCTAAAGTTTAGCTGACATTGACGAAACAAAAAATATCCCGTGCCGCTCTCAATTACCTCGGGCACTGATTGAATTTTGACTCAAACTAAATTTTTAAATAAACAACTTGAAAAAATCGAACTGCCTAGCTCAGTTGGAAGAGCAGTCGCCCGGCAAGCGGAAGGTCGTGGGTTCGAGTCCTGCCTTAAGCAGTTCGATTTTTTCAAGTTGATTATTTAAAAAAAAAATTAAGGCTGGGTTGCACCATCTTACTTCAACTTTGACAAACGTCAAACTCCATACAAAAAACACCGTTTATCGTCAAAGTTACGGTCAAAGTTAGGTGGTGCAACTCAGCCTTAACCTTTGTTACAGTACAGAAGAATTTTCCAAAACTTATTTTAATAAAAAAAGCTTTTTTACAGTATGTGGTTGTTTTTATACTTGGCATGTTTACCCGCAATGTTGCCCACTTAAGAAATCACACCATAAACCCGCAACTTTATTGCCAACTTGACAAGTGTGAGATTTGTTAATCTTTAAAACATTTAAAACACTGAATAAAATTATGAAGCGATCACTTAAAATATTTGGTGAACGTAAATTTTGGTTAACGAGGTGAAAAAGATTGCTATAATGTTAAAAATGTGGCCCTAAGGGCGTTGTTTCAGTTTTGTAGATAGGTAGGTGCTTAGAAGAAATGAGTCAATTTCCTACCATTCGATTTGGATTTTTAAATTATTTATAACTAAAAGTTCTAGCCTATTATCTTGAAATCATTAAACATAAATTACTTAAATAAATAAAATAGAATCAAACTTTGAACTTATGCTATGCACTCACAGCACAGACATAAAAACAGAGGTTCGCCAAGGAGTTACTTACTTACCTACTTAGTAAATAAATAATAATGTACAATCTTTTGAGCCAATTTTCAAAAATTTTAATTGCATTTCCTTGGCCCAAAAATTTACTAAGAGAGACTACCGTTTTTCTACGACGATGGGGTACTTATGCCTAAAACATAAATGTTTTGAGAAGAAGAAAATTTCAATGTTGGCAAGACTTGCATTTCGTGCAGTCAAGTTTTTGAAGTTGTAAAATAAACTTGTCTAATTTACCTACTTTTGAGAGTAGTGCCATCTAGCGTCGAATAGTATAATTAAAACTTTTACTGCCATCTGGTGAACACTTTTGAAACTAAAAGCCAACATTACTTAATAGCGCCATCTTGTGTTGAGTAGTAAAACTAAGTTTATATAGGAAAAGCATGTGGTTAGAAGTAAACGTAGTTCATAGTCAAACATACAGATGGCGCTAAATTTTGATAATTCAGAATATGTTTACTAGATGGCGTTAAACTGGGAATCTACGATCTAGAAGCTTTTCTACGGCTGGACAAGTCGTAAGAGGAAACAGGAAAGGAAAACTCATAAGAGTCGAGTAAGAATTTCATAATACAATGAGTTACAAAGATAGGTAAATTCTACATGCTTATCTACAATATTATGTCGGCAATAAATAAAATTATAGTTCTCAATACAGAAGATCAATTGATAAGATAATTCTATTTACTAATTGTCAAGCCGTGCGCGACCGGTCAGCACGCACGTTTTCGCCCAATCCAATCAAGACTTTTATCTCAAAGGCGATCTCCGCACAAGCGGAGTCTATAATCGATTGATAATCGAATAACAATCGAATGATTCGATTGTTCACCGTCTAGCCCGGTGGGTGGGCAGATCGAGATAGCTAAATGGGTAATTATACGTCATGTTTCGTGGTCCAGTAATAATTATGATCTCCTTACTAATTCCGATAAGTATCTGCTGATTTGACCAGGATCTAGGCTAGTTTGGTAATTTGGTTGTCACGTTGAGTGATTTAAGTGTTTCCTTTTACGTGGTAAAAAGCCTGATTCTGGTTGCAAAACAAGAACTTTAAACTAACTTCCTAAAATTATAAGTTTGCAGTTTGCTCACAACGATAGAAAACTGCGTTGGTAGATATGCGAGCTACGCTAAATAAATTAACTCAGCTTCTTTTGGTCTGCAACTATATTATTATACTTTAAAAAAAAAAAGGATTTTTCATTTTACTTACACACCTACTTTACAGTAAATTTTGAAGACTATGGTTTACAACTGCCATGAATTTCGAGAAAAAAATATCAGACATCACTTTTCTGTCACAAATGATTCTTTTACTTTTACACAATATGTCAAAATATTATTTGTAACAAACATTAAAATGAGTGGCTTATTGACAAAAGTCCTAAGGTTGCCCGTCCAGTTTCCTTTAGTCCGGGGCATGCTGTCTTACGCTATAATCTGGCCTTCATGCAGCATCGTGCAGGAGTACCTAGAACATGGGACAAGGCTGTCAAACGCCAACTGGGCCAGAGCAGCAAGATTCAGCTTCTTCGGCACCTTCTTCATGGCTCCAGTCTTTTACGGGTGGATGAAGTATTCTAGCAGGTTCTTCAAAAGGAAGGACCTGATCACAGCGATATCCAGGGCAGCTGTCGAACAAGTATCGTATTCTCCGCTGGCGATGGCGTACTTCTTCTTCGGAATGAGCATGCTCGAAGGGAAGCCGTACAAAGTCTGCGTGAACGAAGTGAGAGAGAAGTTCTGGCCCACTTACAAGATTGGCATGGTGTTTTGGCCAACAGCACAAACATTGAACTTCTATTTCGTTTCTGAGAAGAACAGGATTGTGTTCGTGAGCGCTGCAAGTTTCGTTTGGACTGTGTACCTAGCACACATGAAGGGGAAGGAGCAAAAGAATGAGAGTCGCTTCAGTGGTTTAGACGAGCAGTCATTTAACATAGAGCCGATGGCTGCCAACCTAGATACAGGGGTAGAAGTGGAGTCTACGATGGATAAATTCATAGCTGGTGACAGTGGAGGTCCAGACCTGATCACTGATCAGAATCCAGTTAAAGAAATGAAAGGGGACGCGGACAACGTTTCTGAAAGCCCTGTGGTGGTCGTGGACAATACTGCTGAAGAGAAGAAGCCTGAGTTGGTGTCTGACGAGCATCCAGATGGGAAGAGTTCCCTGGTGGTGGAAAGTCTCTCGGATTCGGAAGAGAATGAAGGGTCTACGTTAGACGATGAGTCCGAGGAGGAGACCGAGGGAACAGTTACGTAAGGTATTGATTTTTCTCCAAAGTGATGCAGTCGCTTGTGATTTGATATTGTTGTCCTGAAATATCTGAATCCAAATTAAAGGGACTTAAAGTTCTAAAGGTTTGTTGTTTTTGATAGATTTTATTGTGCTTCACGGAAAAACTAACACATTGTTGTATTACGTTATTTATTTTTTAGAATAAATTTTTATTGATATAAGTTTCTTTTTTGATTGTAGTATAGTTGGTACTTTAATTTATTTGCATAAATAATACAGATCATGTACATAATTGTGATAATAGTAGGTAGACATAAAATAATAGTAGGTAGACATAAGATAATAGTAGGTAGACATAAAATAAAATCTGATGAGGAACATAATTATTTGCAACTTGATGTCGAATTTTATAAGACTCATTGACTTTTATTAATCAATGAAGCCTCGCTAATATACGTGGGATTAAAATCGTTGAATTGTCACACCTGTAGTAATGTCTAATGGTACGTTAGCACCATTTACCGACAATAGCTTACCAAGCTAAATACTGCGGTATCTTATAGCAATTGTAATAGCTGCTATTTTGCAAGAAAACCGTAGATATAATATGATTATGTACCTGACTATGGGGTCGCAAAACCATCGATCGATGTGGCTAATCGGTGCAACAATAAATTACAATAAAAAGTCCGAACCCCTGCATTCTTCGACCAAGAACAACCAGAAAAAGTATGGGTTATTAAAATTAATAATGGGAATGAATTTTTATGAGAAACATTTTTATTGGCTTCATTCATCATGGTTTGTCAACGCCGTAGTTCAACTTGCTATGGGTTGAACATTTTTGTGGTATTACACGGCATACTTAACTAATGAAGCTTTTTTTCATGGTTTTCAAGCGTTATTTGAAAATATGTTTAATAGGAAAAATAAAAATAATAACCAACAAGAATTAATTCAGAATTTGTTGAAATCTACGAAAGGACGCTAAAAATTCTATTTAAGTCAAGATGTTAGAAAACAAAGCTTTTTCTTCATTTTAAGAGTAATTATACCTAAACAGACAGAAAGGTGCTATGCATGCCGCTACCAACCGGTCATTATGGAAATCATTGGGGAAGACCTAAATGTTCAGCAGTGGACGTCCTGTGGCTGAAATGATGTTTTTTAACGGGACTATTCCCACCTCTCTTTCCCACCGCTGCGATTCCTGTGTAGCCAGGATCTACAGCTTGACTGCCAATAAAAACCCAAAAGTGTAGGTCAAGTAATATACCGGGGTAAAGTTATATTACAAAATGATGATTATTACTGATGATATCTAAACATGCTTATCTTTGCGAAATATTGACCGACCTAGTTTTAAATTTCTATCAAATAAACGCTCGTCTGCCACTGGAAAAACTATACAAATGGCAGGTGAATCACTAGTTCTGCCCCAATTTTGTGTCTGATATTTATTTTATGATCGTTCCAGTAACTTTTGTCTCAATTCTACCGATTGATTAGTGCGATAATGCGGCAGCCGTTTAAACTTGCCGCACTAACGACTTTGCTACCAAAAAACCCATAAAAACCCTATACCTGACCCTTAGGGAGAGATATAGAGTTGCCAACACCACCTTTTCATCTCCTGTTTTAGATTGTTTTTTTATTTAACACAGGGTAAATAATAGCCGATTAAAGCGAAAGGTCACTGACTGACTCGCTCATCACGGAAACGGAAATCTCAGAAACTAAAATACCTACAAACTTGAAATTTGGCAGGTAGGTTCCTTGTAACGGATATTAAGAAACTCCAACCCTAAAGGGGTAAAACGAGATCCACGCGTACGAAGTCGCGGGCGGCCGCTAGCATTGAATATACGGCGAATGCATGGGACGTCAACCTACAAGGTGGACAGATGATTTCATAAAGGTTGCGGGAAGGCGCTGGATGCAGGCAGCTACCAAACGGCGAATCTGGAAATGATTGGAGGAGGCTTATGTTCAGCAGTGGACGTCCTGTGGCTGAAATGATGATGATGATTATTAGCATTATTTTCATAATAATTGTTTCTTGAATTAATCCGTAGATTTTTGAAATGTTAAATACTTTCAAGAATTGTAATTGCGATTTAATTTGCCTTGTCATGATGGCGTCAAAGTAATGTTTATTTATTAAGGACACGGTATCATAGATCGCGTTAATCTTAATAAATCTGTTTATACACAGTGTATCTCAAATACAGCAGACTTTCTGACCTCTCATCATACTACTAAATATCATGGAATAATCAACTGACATTTCAAAATATTATAATAGTTCCAAAATACAGTTTAAAAGTGTCAGACAATTAATAGTTTAAAAAACTAAAAACACGCTTTGAATTACTGCACTAAAGCCGTTTCGTTTAGGAGTTCCTATGGCCACCTTCCAGTCCCATCATTAGACCAGCTCGATAGTACCATAATATTGTATTGTCATGTAATCTGCACATAATTGCCAAGTGATACAAGAATTAGAAGTGCGTGTAATTCAGATTCTTAGATTAAATTATGAAGTTAGTTACATACACGACGACCTAATAAAAACGTGTTAAAAATAGTTCATTTGTTTAGATTTAGGTACTACTTATACAATATGTCCCTACTCACTACTAGTACACAGTGAAGTCTTGAGAAATTGTCACCTTGTATAATTGTGTGCAATTAACACAGTTCTATTGTTGTCACGAGTCTCAAATGATTGCTATTTTTTATTGAATTCCTGATCGATTGAATTTTGACTTCTCCAAACTATTATACATAATGCCTCAGATCACACTAACTTTGGATGCTACTAATTGGTGATTATAAGGGACCTTTCCCACGGGATCTGTTAAACAGGATCCCGCAAAACTGGACTGTCGTGTGAACACGTACAAGTAAAGTACATATGTGTTTGAAATTAGAATTCCTTTGAACGTATCTAGCATGAACAACTTTCGTCTTCGAATCGTTTGCGTATTCAACAAAATTCGATACTCAACCATCGAAATTAATCGATAACGTGACAGTTTTGATTCTCAAAATAAGTTTCGTGCAATCATTTCTCAACTAAGTTCACTTTACGACACGTTCACAAGGGCGCTGTTGTAGTTTTCGTACTAAATTTTTTGATGGCGATTCGAATACGCAAACGATTCGAACTCGAAAGTTTTTCGTGCTAGCCCGTATGGCAAACGGGATGTTCGTGTGAACACTAAACGGGATCCCGCCAAAAACGGGGCGTCTCAGTGGGAAAGAGCCTTCAGCACTGAAGAAAGATTGTCGAGTAAAACATTTTGTTTATGAGTTTAACAAGTCGTTTTATCAGCTCTCTATACATACGCGGTCTATTTCACGCCACATCATAGCTGGTACATTTTGTCGAAAAGATAAAACCGACCGAAATCACAAGACATAAAGTGTTTTTTTATCAAAAAATGTCTGACAGCACCTCTCCTCACCTACAGAACGACAAAATTTATAGTTATTTATTGTTACTGTTATTCGCGACAAAAAACAAGGGTCACCGTGATAATTGATTTAATATCTGACTTAATATAATTACTGTGAAATATGGTTGTTGGGTTTTTTCTTAGATTCTATCGTAAACCTTATTGACTGGTTTTGTTGAGTTTTTTGTGGACGGGATTTAAAATATGAGATCGACGTGCTAAAGTAGAGTCGCACGAATCGAATGTATGTTTGAGTTCTTTATAAAGATGTTAAAATTTACTTTTGTTTTAGGTGAGGGATGGTTATTCGTTTTTTTTCTGACAGTTCAATAAGTTGTTTAATAAAATATACACGGCCTCATAAAGGATGCAGAGAGACGCTGCATGCAGGCCGCTGCCAATCTGGAAGTAATTGAGAGAGGCACTTTTTTAGCAGTGGGTCTTGTGGCTGATATGATGATAATGATGACGTAGTAAGTATGTGGATAAACTGTAATGGATAATAAATAGGCAATTAAGGTTTAAAAATAGTCTCTATATTGGACTCATCATCATTGATCATCTTTCAAGTGAGATGCAGACCAAGAGCTTCCTCTTTGTGGATAAAATCAAAACTTTCCATCAGGGGAGATGCAGGCCAAAAGCTTCCACAAAAGTTCGTTGTGTATAAAGAATTGAGACTACCACATTCATCTCTACTGCGTCATAAATCGACCAAACGCTGTTTCGCTCGGATTGAGTTATTAAAATTAGTCACACCCAGATCTTTGGGTTTATATGCATTTTTTAATTATACAACTAACTGTATCTGAGATGGAAGCACAGGCTTTATGGGCAATTTGGGAATCGTACGCATCTCGGAAGTCGTCGGTAAACACACAACCATTAAGTTTTTATGGGTTTCTTTAAGGGGCATTGTAATAAAAAGTAAGACAAGATAATATGAACGATTCGAAAGCCTTGTGTTTAATGAGTTAGTCCTAGGTTTGATTCTCTGCTGGGCCACTCAAAATTTTCTGTTTGGTTAGTAGGACTTTGCAAGTGTAGGTACCTTAATAACTAGTTTAGTTCTCTTGACTCTATCACATTTTGAAGTGAAAAAAGATAAGTATTTCTGAGTTAAAACTTACTCTTCTAAAAGAGCAGTTATTTTAAGAATACAAAATCAAATTATGTGGAGAAATGTTGTAGGTTTTTCTTTCAGTATCTACCTTAGTAACGATGAAATGACAGGTGGAAAATAAAACTTATTTTATGTATTTTCAAATAAGCTTTATTCACATGAAAATCGTCTTACATTACAATTTTTCCAAACTAACTTCTAGTAAGGAAATAATTTTATCAGGATCCAAAAGACACAAATATAGTCATAGGCTGAGTTGCACCATCTAACTTTAACGGTAACTATAACGATAACCTGTGCTTTTTGTACGGAATTTGACACTCTTTTGACGATTGTTAAAGTTAAGGTATGATAGTTCATGCGATTCCGTGGAGGGTAGTTGAACGGGAAGCATGGTCGATCTGTTTAAATGGTTTCAATTTATTATTTAATGGACTTTAGTGTACAAATTTGGTGTCATTTTGAGTTCTAAAGTGCAGTGAAGTGATAAATTATAAAAAACATTGAAATACTTCGAATTTGAGCGCGCATCGAGTGTCGAGTGGGTTGTCGTATGAACAACCCGCTTTGGACCCGGTGGCGTCTCGAAACCTGCTTTGGGCATACTTAACTCCACGGAATCCATGAAAAATCAATAGAACTGAAACACCCACGTTCTATTGATAACTTTGTCAATTATTTTTCACTCGACATTGGCAGAAATAAACCTCCCAGAGAGGTTTGGTTGCCATTAAAAAAAAATAGTTCATGCATAGTATGGCAAAAGTATCAAATATGTATGTATCTCGCCAACATTCCCCTTAACTCAATCAAATTAAATATCCCCTCTTACAAACAAAGCCGTATCTTTAGCCCGGTATAAACCACCTTCAATCGGAGGCGAGATGACAACTCAATCAGGAGTTAATTGCATAATTTCAAAAGAAATGTTAATAAAACAAGCGAATATTAAATTGCTATCATTCGGTTTTATTGCCTGAAATAATTGAAGTTGATTGCTTGGAGAAAATTGTGTCCCTTTTAGAACTTTTAGTGTTATATTATTAGCTGTTCTTGCTTCGTTCGCGTTAAAACTAGAGTAGACTGTACCTCTAGTAGGAAAAACTTTCGAGTTCGTTTCGTTGCGTATTCAAAGTGTCATCGAAAAATTTTGTATGAAAAATTAAACAGCGCCCCCTAGGGCGGCTATAATATAGGGGGCGCTGTTTAATTTTTCATACAAAATTTTTCGATGACACTTTGAATACGCAACGAAACGAACTCGAAAGTTTTTCCTACTAGAGGTACTGGACTCTACCAATAATTATCATTTAAACTTTCTTAAATGGATTTCCACAGATCTACACAAATATTATAAAGAGGAATGATTTGATTTTTTGTTTTGTTTTGAGTAGGTAGGTATTGAATAGGCTCCGAAACTGGGCCGATTTGAAAAAATCTTTCACCATTAGAATTTTACATATTTTTTTATTTCTGATGAACACAGGTGGGGCTGAGTAGTTTAAAATGAAATAATCCATAATCTATAACTTTCTAGAATCTATGTTTCTCTTTAATTGACTAAGTACATAATTATTATCTAATCAAAAAACTAATTTTGCATGAAATGTTTTTATTGTTACCTAAGTATTCCATTGTTTTCTAGTCAGCCAACCACGACCATTTAGATTTTAGATAATATAATTAATAAAGTTACTAGTAGAGGGTAGAAATAAAGTTTTTTCATATTTCTAGCAAAATCATACATTTTAATATGTGTAATAGCATGAAATAAGGTAATCGCGATTGTATGTACAATTTCTTAAAGAGTTTTCTATAAATGTGAATATTTCTATTAACTTATTTTGCGTTCCTTTACTTGTATTTCACCTGCATAAGTAGGAATCAGAAATCTCAATACAACTGAGAATTTAAAATTTTAGACCATAAGCTTTACTAACTCTTGATTGACTTACGCCCGCATTCACAAACATTACTATGAGGTCTACAGTGCGCGTGGACGCACAGGGTGATACACGAATCAATCACAGAGCTCTTTTTAACGCTGTGCGTTCCATTTGCTGCTTCACTTAAGCAAGCATCGTTTGTGAATAGGTACGGGCGTTAGCCATTTGAATAAGAAAAAAACATATTTTCCCGTTTTGATAATTTTGAAACCGCAAGCTGCAATTCGCTTTGATCATACCGATTATAAAACGGTATCAATTAAAAAACTTATGTATTAATTACCCAGCACGATATGCGATTTAAAATTACTCAATTTACCCAAATCAACTAATTATTTTTTGCAATAAAATTCTCAAATATTCGAAGTAATCTTTGCATCACCAATCAAGAAAGAATAATTTTAATTGTTATGCATCAATTCCATGGAACTGTCGATTCCATGTTTTTTATCTTTTTGTGGAGTCAATTTGCAATTTGCCAAATCCAATCACAATAATTTTAAAGTTTAATTATAGCCTGTTGAGACGACGGTATAAGAAACTAATCACTGTGCCAAAAACGTAATACACTATTTGATTTTTTGGCCTTTAACTACTAGAAAATAAGGTTGGAAATTGTGTGATTAATATTTTTGTACTATTAATAGTTTTGTTAGAACAATAATGTTATTTGTCAGGTATAATGGACACCCACTGGGCGGCGCCGCCTACCCATTTGGAACAAAAATTTGAACGCTCCTCTGATTTTTTAATAGTATAATTATAATGCATCATAGTTCCTATTATGGGAAGGTAATAAATAGATGGGAAGGGATAATTTTACGAGCTCTCTGTTGTGACTTAATTTAAGGTAGCTTAATTAAGGTGTAGGTTGCGCAATAAAATGCATTATATTAATGAATTATTTATAAATGATTACAACTGTTATGTTGCACGTTTTTTCTTAATTTTTGTGGGTAATTTAGTAAACTTGTATGGTAAATGGTAATGTTATGTTTAAAACAAAAGTTAGGTATGCATAACGAGTGAAAGAATAAGCTTGCAGTTGACCTGAAAAGTCGTATTTGAATGTCATTATCAGCCATACCTAATTAAAAATACCTAATCTGTCCTACCAACATCTAACCACAGGTCTAACCAAGTTGTTAGTTCTATCATTATTTTACTTCTTTGGGTGTTTTTGCATAAAGTTTAACTTACGACATGGTTTTGACAGAGTACTGAGTTTATGTGATCTGAAATAACCACAAACTTTGATGTTTTACAACTTTTAACTGTTCTAATGACACAAGAAAGTATCACTAGCCACTGACAGTTAACAGGCTAGTAAATTGTCACAGTGTCATTCGACGACGTGTCAATGTCAGTCGTCAGCTGTCACTCGGCGCACTGTGCACGTCATAAACGGACGGCGGTCGTTTAATAGCTGTTTAACGGCTTTTTAGTGGCGATATGATTTTTGTTTGGTACCTGACTAAGAATGGATAAAAATTAACATTGTTAAGATGCTAAAATTAACTTTATACTTACCAGTACAACAAAAAAATATAAAAAAAACTGATGCCTGCAAAAGAAATGTGCTTCAGAGCTGATAATAATAATATGATAGAGCCTTTATAAAAAAGCTCTATTTAAAAAAAATCGTTAAAAATTGGCAAAATTATAAAAAATGTATTTTTACAATGATAGTTTAATTTATTTTACTAGCAACACCGAAGTGATCAGTGGAGTGGGGATAGACAAGATGGCGAACCGAGTCAGTCTTTGGTGAGCGCTCGACGAGGACGGACGTACTGTAAGTACCTGTGCAAACATTTTATTTCTTTATTATTTTGACATTAATTGTAGTTTCTAGCATATTTCTTCCTAGATAAAGTAACATAATGTGATACATATTTTTAACATGCTTTACACGGGCTTTTTTGTAGTTAAGTTACGACTAGGTGGGGCTGATCTTAAGAGTGATAATAGATTACCTATTAGTTTTTATAAGAACCTAAGTGAAGTGTAAACTTAGTAGATTTTACTGAGACGAAGTGCTGGTTTCATTTTTTATTTTCACGCCTGAATAGTGCGGGCTTACAACCTATATCGCTTTAATCATCATCATCATCATCATCATCATTTCAGCCATAGGACGTCCACTGCTGAACATAGGCCTCCCCCAATGCTTTCCATGTTGATCGATTGGTAGCGGCCTGCGTCCAGCGCTTCCCTGCTACCTTTACGATGTCTATCGCTTTATGGAGGCAAAACTGCGTTATCCAAAACACAGTCCCCTCTTATACCCGATTGTTTAACTCCCGATGTCTCAATTTGGGCCGCATAAGTGAACCCATTAAGCGGGCGTTTCTTCCGTCGATTATCGCTTAAGCGCCGCTCTTTATCTTTTTTTCGGCAATTTATTTTACGTTTTTTCAGAAGCGTGGGTGAGTGCTTAGGGTGGGCTTCTATGCGGTGCATAATTATGCAAATTGTAACGTGTTTAGTAAGGAATACTTAAGTCTCAACTTTTTTACCAACAGAAATAAAATAGACATAGTTACATTACAAAAACTAGGAAACGGGTTGATGTTCGTTTCAGCTAAATGACGTCCACTGCTGGACAAAGGACTCCCCCTAACGAGGATTGAAGACCGTTCGTACTAATATTTTAGAAGAATACGGACTTTACACTTTGAAAATTACCATGCCGACACACTTACAAAATGGAATGCTTTCCATAAAGGCATTCATAAATGCGTAATTAAATTAAGTAAGTAATAATACAGGTTGAGGTAGCACTCCATTTCTATTTTTCAAAGTGTAGTACTTCCGCCAATAGGTAGATCTAGCGATATGAGCCTATTTGAAGGATTTTTATTGTTCCTTATCATAAGATTATGCTCGTGCTGACAGAAATCTTTAAGATCCCAATCTTCCATATCCACGTCATGTAACCACTCCCTACATTTTCTATAAGAAGCGCTAACAGCATTAGTGAAACGCTACAAAAATACTCTTCCGCCGCGCGCGCCGGCGACTCTAGCGACACCTCGCTTATTACGCGCTAAACGACGCGCGCTATTATGTGACACGCAGAATGATGGCGCCCGTTTTGTTTGAAGTTTTTAATGTGTTGCTTTGACATTTTAATCATAAATTATGGAAAATTATTGGATATCACAATTTTGATTCAACATTTATAAATTGGTTAATATCTGATAATTATTTCCTTCAAGTCATTGCGTCAGGCCCAGGAAATAGAAGTAGATACAAGTAAAACTCCACATATTGATGATAAAATGTCGCATTCGATTGAGAAACGTCAAATGACAGCATTATGGTCAGATACTGTCACGCTCTAGCTATAAAAGTAGCAGTTATCCTATCAGCCAGGTTCTAAATAGAACGAAATTATTATTACATCATGAACATGAGCACTTAGGTCAGACGCTAGCACGTTCAGTCCTAAAAATAGCACTTGATGTCAGCCTATCATGCATGGGAGACCCTAGAGGCATGGAGACCCTAGAGATATTATAAGGTCAGATGATAGGCTCAGTCCTAAAATAGCCATAGTAGTCAGTCTATCATGAACATTTAAGTGCTCCAAGTCCTGCAGCATTGCAGCGAAGTGCAGCAATTTGCATGCGCCTAATTACGGGCTCTAACCCCGCACTAACGAGACGCCTGATGTCTTAATACCTCCCAGTTTATTGTAAACCATAGAGTTATGGAGATCCTAGGGGTATAGAGAGAGACCCTAGAGTGTACAGACCCTAGGGTGTAGAGACCCTAAAGTTATTATAAGGTGAAATGCCATCACTCTCAGGCCTAAAATAGCAGCAGTAGTCATACTGCTGCTATCATGAGCATTTAAGTGCCCTAAGTCCTGCAGCAATGCAGCGAAGTGCAGCAATTTGCATGCGCCTAATTACGGGCTCTAATCCCGCACTAACGAGAAGCCTGATGTCTCAATACCTCCCAGTTTATTGTAAACCATAGAACGTTATGGAGATCCTAGGGGTATAGAGAGACCCTAGAGTGTACAGACCCTAGGGGTGTACAGACCCTAGGGGTGTACAGACCCTAGGGGTGTACAGACCCTAGGGGTGTACAGACCCTAGGGGTGTAGAGACCCTAAAGTTATTAAAAGGTGAAATGCCATCATTCTCAGTCCTAAAATAGCAGCAGTAGTCAGCCTATCATGAGCGTTTAAGTGCCCCAAGTCCTGCAGTATTGCAGCGAAGTGCAGCAATTTGCATGCGCCAATAATTACGGTGNTAAGGTGTAAGCTACGCAATAAAATGCATTATATTAATGAATTATTTATAAATGATTACAACTGTTATCTTGCAGGTTTTTTCTTAATTTTTGTGGGTAATTTAGTAAACTTGTATGGTAAATGGTAATGTTATGTTTTAAACAAAAGTTAGGTATGCATAACGAGTGAAAGAATAAGCTTGCAGTTGACCTGAAAAGTCGTATTTGAATGTCATTATCAGCCGATAATGACATTTCAGACTTTTTAGGTATGGCTATACCTAATTAAAAATACGCTAATCTGTCTTACCAACATCTAACCACAGGTCTAACCTGCGTTGTTAGTTCTAATCATTATTTTACTTAGGTGTTTTTGCATAAAGTTTTACGACATGGTTTTGACAGAGTACAGTTTATGTGATCTTGAATAACCACCAACTTTGATGTTTTACAACTTTTAACCGTTCTAATGACAAAGCAAGTATCACTAGCCACTGACAGTTAACAGGCTAGTAAATTGTCACAGTGTCAGTCGACGACGTGTCAATGTCAGTCATCAGCTGTCACTCGGCGCACTGTGCACGTCATAAACGGACGGCGGTCGTTTAATAGCTGTTTAACGGCTTTTTAGTGGCGATATGATTTTTATTTGGTGCCTGACTAAGAATGGATAAATATTTACATTTTTAAGGTGCTAAAATTAACTTAAACTTGTACTTACCGGTACAACAATAAACAAAAGTTAAAATAACTTATTGCCTCCAAAAAAATGAGCTTCAGAGCTGATGATTTGACAAGTTATAAAAGAAAAAAAAAGTTTATTTTTTTGAAAAAAAAAAAAACTTTAAATATTGGCCAAATTAAAAAAAAAAAATTTTAAAATTACAGTTTGATTTATTTTATTTATTTTACTAGCAACACCGAAGTGGTCAGTGGAGTGGGGATAGACAAGATGGCGAACCGAGTCAGTTTTTGGTGAGCGCTCGACGAGGACGGACGTACTGTAAGTACCTGTGCAAATATTTTATTTCTTTATTATTTTAACATTAATTGCAGTTTCTAGCATGTTTCTTCCTAGGTAAAGTGACATAATGTGATACATACTTTTAATATATGCTTTACACGGGCTTTTTTGTAGTTAAGTTGCTTTGCATAAAGTGACTTTGAATTAGGTGGGGCTGATCTTAAGAGTGATAAAAGATTACCCAACTAATAGGTAATAAGAACCTAGTGAAGTGTAAACTTAATAGATTTTACTGAGATGAAGTGCTGGTTTCACTTTTTAATTTCACGCCTGATAGTGCGGGCTTACAACCTATATCGCTTTCATCATCATCATCATCATCATCATCATCATTTCAGCCATAGGACGTCCACTGCTGAACATAGGCCTCCCCCAATGCTTTCCATGTTGATCGATTGGTAGCGGCCTGCGTCCAGCTCTTCCCTGCTACCTTTACGATGTCTATCGCTTTATGGAGGCAAAACTGCGTTATCCAAAAGTCCCCTCTCATACCCGATTGTTTAACTCCCGATGTCTCAATTTGGGCCGCATAAGTGAACCCATTAAGCGGGCGTTTCTTCCGTCGATTATCGCTTAAGCGCCGCTCTTTATCTTTTTTTCGGCAATTTATTTTACGTTTTTTCAGAAGCGTGGGTGAGTGCTTAGGGTGGGCTTCTATGCGGTGCATAATTATGCAAATTGTAACATGTTTAGTAAGGAATAGAAGTCTTAAAGACACCTTTTACCAACGCAAATAAAACAAACAGTTAAGACACGGGTTGAAGACCTTTACTAATATTTTTGACGAAGTGAAAATTACCGTACCAACGCACTATAACAAAATTGAAAGCCTTTTATGAATGACTGGATGTCCCAGATCACTCTTGAGTGTTAATTAGTGTAGGACAAGCTACCAAAGCTTGAAGGGGATATGATATGAGCCTATTTTAAGATGTTTTTTCTGTTTTTAATTTAGTTTCTTAACATACCTAGATAGTGTCCGTGGCCATAAAAAATTAAAATCTTATCCTTAGATTCCATACCCACGTCATGTAACCACTCCCTACATTTTCTATAAGAAGCGCTAACAGCATTAGTGAAACGCTACAAAAATACTCTTCCGCCGCGCGCGCCGGCGACGCTAGCGACACCTCGCTTATTACGCGCTAAACGACGCGCGCTATTATGTGACACGTAGAATGATGGCGCCCGTTGTGTTTGAAGTTTTTAATGTGTTGCTTTGACATTTTAATCATAAATTATGGAAAATTATTGGATATCACAATTTTGATTCAACGTTTATAAATTGGTTAATACAGGGCAATAATATCTGATATTTCCTTCAAGTCATTACGCCAGGGTGCAGGGCCAGGAAATAGAAGTAGATAGAAGTAAAACTCCACTTATCGACACCCTAGGGGCTAGAGTCATGGAGACCCTAGAGGTATGCAGACTCTAAAGACATGGAGACCCAAGAGGCATGGACCCTGGAGGTATCGAGACCTTAACTGAGGTATAGAGACTCTAGAGGAATGGATGCCCTATAGGTGTGGAGACCCTAAAGGTGCCATCACGCGCAGTCCTAAAATAGCCAGAGTAGTCAGCCTATCATGAGCATTTAAGTGCTCCAAGTCCGAAAGTCCTGCAGCAATGCAGCGAAGTGCAGTAATTTGCATGCGCCTAATTACGGGCTCTAATCCCGCACTAACGAGACGACTGATGTCTCAATACCTCCCAGCTTATTGTAGAGGTATGGAATCCTAAGGGTATAGAGACCCTAGGGTGTACAGACTACAGACCCTAGGGGTGTAGAGACCCTAGGGATATACAGATCCTAGGGGTGTAGAGACCCTAGAGATATTATAAGGTCAGATGACAGGCTCAGTCCTAAAAATAGCAGCAGTAGTCAGCCTATCATGAGCATTATAAGTGCCCCAAGTCCTGCAGCAATGCAGCGAAGTGCAGCAATTTGCATGCGCCAATAATTACGGTGCTCTAATCCCGCACTAACGAGACGCCTGATGTCTCAATACCTCCCAGCTTATTGTAGAGGTATGGAATCCTAAGGGTATAGAGACCCTAGGGTTTACAGACTACAGACCCTAGGGGTGTACAGACCCTAGGGATATACAGATCCTAGGGGTGTAGAGACCCTAGAGATATTATACGGTCAGATGACAGGTTCAGTCCTAAAAATAGCAGCAGTAGTCAGCCTATCATGAGCATTTAAGTGCTCCAAGTCCTGCAGCAATGCAGCGAAGTGCAGCAATTTGCATGCGCCTAATTACGGGCCCTAATCCCGCACTAACGAGACGCCTGATGTCTCAATACCTCCCAGCGTGCCGGCCTATTATTTCAGTCCCACACGACGCGGATTGTAGACCCTGGGAGTGTGGAGACGGCTTCTTAAAGGAATAATTCCTTGCTGTGAAAGTCTTGAGAGGGGATGATTTGTTTAGTAGAGCTTCTTTAAAGAATAATTATTTGTATATTTTTTGTCGAGTGAAAAATCTTGAAAGGGGATGAAAGTTAATACATGCATTGATAAATGAGCTATGCATTTTTGTTGTTAGCCGTATGACTCTGGCAGAGTAGTAGTTCCACTGTGATGTAGATGTCAAAATATCACAGTTAGGTCCTCCCAACCCGTCTGGCCAGTGTGAAGTGTTGTGAAAATCCTGCTTTTTGGCAAATGAGAAAGGGTTATTCTCCTGCTGAGGATGCTAAACGACCTAATGTTACTTACCTAATGGACGTTTTTAGATTAGAATAAGTAATAGGTTCTACTTCTGTTACAGGTGTTCATAGTTAAGAATAATTTACTACACCAGTGACCACAATAAACTTCTTTTGTACCAACTAAATGTTCAATCAAATACGAAGTTACTCGATCCAAAATAAAGTCGCTTCCATAGTTTCCAACCAAACCCCCTATTTAGGTTGTACAAAAGCGTGGTGCACCTACAATGCAGTTTATGTGTTGCTCTTCATGCATACATCCATTTTATATCAGGTGATGTGCGGGAATTGGAAACATGCAAATATGGACTGTACCACAACAGACATTGAGATTAAATTTCCCGGGACATCTTCAGTTTTCTTTGGCGCGTTCCAGGAAATACTGACGTTTTGGTTGTACACGAAATTCGACCTTACTTCTAGTAGTCTAAAGTTCATTTTAGTGTGAGTAAGACCTCATAGATGAGGCCGTTTGAAATTGGAAAGATGATTTTCAGATTTTAAATTGTCTCTCTCTATAAGTGACACATCAGGCGTCGTAGAGCAATAGAGTTTGAGTCTTGTGATGATGTTGTAAGGCTGTTTTTTGGACAAGGTTGGGATAGTCGTAAGGTAGGGTTGTCGTTGGGTCGGAACTAGCTAGTGTGAGGTAACGTGAATCGAGAAAGTAGTGCTATTTGCTACCGTATCGCGCGCCATCGCCAGGCAGGGGTCGTGATCGTTTTCATTGGATGATTATTATAACAGAAGCATTTTCGACTTTTTAGAGGAATTACTATTACTAATAATATATTATGCCTGATCGTCACTTACCATCAGGTGAGATACAGGCCAAGAGCTTCCTCGTTGTGGATAAAAAAATAAGGTGCTATTTTTCATAGTAAGTTACTTTTCATAGCTACCACCATCTTAGCTAAGTCTTTCGCCATAACAACAATGTTAACATCATTGTCAGGCAGTTGGCCGTAGGATAGCCAGTTCCTCTGTGATTGGGGATTCTGGGTGAAGCACACTTCACCTTCGGATTCATCATAACATCAGGAGATGTGTAGGCTAAAAGCTTCTTCGTTGTAGATAAAAAAGTTAACGGTATTAAGCAGTTAATCTACAAAGTATATCATAAATTGTTTTTTTTTTCAGTTACTACGCGCACTGCGTTAATGGTAAAATGGAGACACAGCGGAACTTCAGTAGATCGACCGATTTCATCACTGCAGGTTAGTGCCACGGAAATTTACTTCTTTTGTAGTTTATGATTGACTTCTGAATCTAATAGTGCTACGTCTAAATCAGTGGTCTAATTTTATTGGAAATGTCTCACTTTTCTTGCGCTTACCTATTCAGTATCTATAATTATTCTCTGTTAGGAATACAAAAGTATTTTTGACTGTTTAGAAGAATCCACAGTAAGGTTACATAGTACATGTACAAGTTAAAAACCTAAGCAGTTAATCTACAAAGCATAATAATTAATTATTTTTTTTCAGTTGCTACGCGCAGGCCAGTCGCTGCTGGGAGACAGTTACTGGTAATCAGAAAATGGAGGCACAGCGGCAGCGGAACTTTAGAAGATCACTGCAGGTTAGTGCCACTGAAATTTACTTCAATTTGTAGTTTATGACCGGCATCTTAGCCCATAGGTAGATTCATTCTTGGTATATTTACAGCATTTTAGGTACAGCAAACTAGGTAATAGGAGGTATAGGTACAGTGTTCTAGGCTAGGTAGGTAGGTACAGTGCTAGGGTATAGGAAACCTGTTTTCAGAGTCATATCGCATCTTTTTCATTGGTCCAGTCAGTATTGTAGACCGTATGTAATGTAAAGAAAACTGTTTGGAAGGGGGTTAATTGAGCTGTTTAAACTATGGGAAAGTGAACTCATTTTTAGAGATTACGATGTTGGTCACATATAAAAAGTTGTTGTAACTGAGCACCAGAATCGTCCCTTTTGGATATAAACGGCGTTTTTTGCGTATTACATTAAAATAATTGTCTATTTTCCCAACGGTTACCGACCCCTGCCTTTCCGCCGCTCCGCATCCGTCCAATCAGCGGCATTATATGTTAATAGCCTATTAGAATATATGCCGCGGTGTTCGCGCCGGCCCTATCGCGCGCCCGCGCACAACCGACCAGCCTAAGCTGACCCCTGCGCCGCATTGTTGCCTATACAATCAGGAGTTTAACATTCCTTGGATGCTTACTTAAACTCTACCAATTTAAGTCATCATTCGCTACTGGAAAATTAACTTTATTAGTTCATAATAAAGGTTAAGGTGACCGCTTAAATAAGTTTGAAAGTGTTTTGCACGGTGGCTTGTTAAGAGAAGTGTTCATTGTTTTTGTTGTGTCTTATTGTACTTAACGTGGGTTTAAAGGCTTTGTTACCCATCGTCGTGTTTCGGTGTTCGACGTTAATACGCTTTCAGGTTTTAATAACAATATTGGACACTGGCTGGAAACATAGTTGACTTTTTTATTTGGTGTGATGAAAACTAATTAGTTTGAATCGTAAAAAATACCGGCAGCTTTATTCCAGATTTAAAAATTCGAACGCCGAAAAAAGTTGAAACAAAAACCGGTCGAAAAAATTCCTAAAATATCCCGTAGGGCGTCCGTCCGCGGTGTCTTTGGCGATAAGATCTTAAAAAAGGTCTCGTTATGTTTCAATTAACCAGTAGCCAGTATTTATTGGCGACACCGCCGGTCGATTCATTACCTGCGCGCTAAGCGAGGGCCAATAAAAAAGGACTGAGGCGATCGAAGGCTAAAGCTCTGAGGGTTCCGCATGTAGTAACTAGTGGAAAATTTTAACCGCCTNTCCTTTTTTGAAGTCGGTTGAAAAAGGTGCTATTTTCATAGTAAGTTACTTTTCATAGCTACCACCATCTTACCTAAGTCTTTCGCCATAACAACAATGTTAACATCATTGTTGCAGGCAGTTGGCCGTAGGATAGCCAGTTCCTCTGTGATTGGGGATTCTGGGTGTAGCTCGCTTCCACCTTCGGATTCATCATAATCAGGAGAGATGTAGGCTAAGAGCTTCCTCATTGTGGATAAAAAAAGGTTCTTAATAACTTTTATATTTCACATTTACTAGTTAACGGTATTAAGCAGTTAATCTACAAAGCGTAATAATTAAATTGTATTTTTTTCAGTTGCTACGCGCCGTCAGTCGCACTGTGTAATCGGAAAATAGGAGAACTGCGGAACTTCAGCAGATCGAGCTATTTCACTGCAGGAGGCACAGCGGATCTTCAGAAGATCACTGCAGGTTAGTGCCACTGAAATTTACTTCAATTTGTAGTGTATGACCGACATCTAAGTTAATTCTTGGTATATTTTCAGCATTTTAGGTACCTACAGGAAACTAGGTTTACGTACATGAAACTAGGTATAGGTACAGTGCTAGGTATATAGGAAACCTGTTTTCAGGGTCATATCGCATCTTTTTCATTGGTCCAGTCAGTTAGTATGTATTTTAGACAATTGTAATGTAAAGAAAACTGTTTGAAAGGGGGTGAATTGAGCTATCAGCTGTTTAAACTATGGGATTGTGAACTTATTTTTAGAGATCACGATGTTGATCACATATAAAAAGTTGTAACTAAGCACCAGAATCATCCCTTTTGAATTTAAACGTCGTTTTTTGCATATTACATTAAAATAACTGTCTATTTTCCCAACGGTTACCGACCCCTGCCTTTCCGCCGCTCCGCATCCGTCCAATCAGCGGCATTATATGTTAATAGCCTATTAGAATATATGCCGCGGTGTTCGCGCGCCGGCCCTATCGCGCGCCCGCGCACAACCGACCAGCCTAAGCTGACCCCTGCGCCGCATTGTTGCCTATACAATCAGGAGTTTAACATTCCTTGGATGCTTACTTAAACTCTACCAATTTAAATAATCATTCGCTACTGGAAAATTAACTTTATTGGTTCACAATAAAGGTTAAGGTGACCTCATAGGTAAGTTTGAAAGAGTTTTGCACGGTGGCTTGTTAAGAGAAGTGTTCATTGTTTTTGTTGTGTCTTATTGTACTTAACGTGGGTTTAAAGGCTTTGTTACCCATCGTCGTGTTTCGGTGTTCGACGTTAATACGCTTTCAGGTTTAATAACAATATTGGACACTGGCTGAAAACATAGTTGACTTTTTTATTTGGTGTGATGAAAACTCATTAGTTTGAATCGTAAAAAATACCGGCAGCTTTATTCCAGATTTAAAATTTCGAATGCCGAAAAAAGTTGAAACAAAAACCGGTCGAAAAAATTCCTAAAATATCCCGTAGGGCGTCCGTCCGCGGTGTCTTTGGCGATAAGATCTTAAAAAAGGTCTCGTTATGTTTCAATTAACCAGTAGCCAGTATTTATTGGCGACACCGCCGGTCGATTCATTACCTGCGCGCTAAGCGAGGGCCAATAAAAAAGGACTGAGGCGATCGAAGGCTAAAGCTCTAAGGGTTCCGCATGTAGTAACTAGTGTAAAAAATAAAATTAATTCTTACGGTCTAAAAAAAATATGTGCAGGACTTTATGACATTTTACTTGAATCCAAGACGGGTTTCTATCTAATTGACTTCAATATAGGTAACTAGCTTCTATCGCGTTTCTTTAAGTTTTTCGGAACAGTCGTTTGGAAGGAAGTTTTTTTTAACTTGAAACTGGCTTGAAATCAGTTTATCTACTTTTTCAGTACTTTTTAGGCCGTCTAGGTTATTTTGAAGAGATTTTGGGAATATAATTTGAATATTGACCTGAAAATAAAAAGAGTTTAGTAAATAAAACGGGAGTAGGTACAGGTAAAACGCTTAAAGATGACATCTAAGCACAATGTTTTTATGCAAGACAAGGCAGGTATTTGACCACTGGCCACTGACCGACCACGCACCTGGTGTTAAGTAAGATGCAGTCTTGGATGGTACATATCTGCCCTGTAAGTGCCTGGCTGTACTATCGCCTTGAAAAGACGTGTTTTTGTGTTTCTTAAAAAAGGTACGGAACCCTAAAAAATGCAAAAGACGCCGACTTTACAAGATCACGTCGTGGTCCGCTCTATCCTTAATAAAATTTATAGTGGGATCTGTTTGTTTCGGCTTTAGATAAAAACATTATTAGGTAGGACAAACAAAACGGCCCAATTGGTCTTTATCTTCGTAATTGTTTGTTACATTTCATAATCTTCCTTTTTACCACTGAAAAATATTTTTCGATTTCGAACGCTTGTGGCTTTTTTAGGTAGTAGCTTTTTTACCCGACTGCACCAGAAGGAGAGTTGTGTTTTTTAGGAACGAATATTTGATTGTCTATCTACTAATTACGGACTAAATCAATACAACCAAGGACTTAGTATCGTGTATTATCGTGCTTGCAGTTAGATGTGTTAAGTAATTAAAAGTAATGCACCATTAAAGGCTGATTTTTCTATCGTTGGATATCTTTTATTTTTTATGAATTGTCATATCAGTCAGTCATTTTGACATATTATTATTTTCCACACAGATACTGTAAAAAGGCCAATTTTATTCTTCAGTTAAAATTTATTCGATAATTTTAATTGATAAATCAGGCTGAATTAGTATAATCCCATTTTCAAAAGAACTTCTGGGCAATGACTGAAATTACTTAATCCAATCCACCATATAACTTCTCGATTCCATAAAAATCCCAAGCATCCATCATTAGTCCGTACTAGTGCCAAACTGTAAGAGGATCGTCAAAACGCTGCGCGCGCGTCGATTTGCTCTCGTTCCCAAAAATGGCTGGAATTATCCGAATTAATTCACTTGTAATTGGATTTATGGGGTCTGCAAAAATACACAGATAAGTGTATTTGATAGACGCCGTATGGCTGTGTTTCTAAAGACGACATAGTGGGTTAGTTCATTAGTATATCAATTCACTCTTTGGCACACTCGGGATTGTAATCGCCAGCTACAGAAGAATGAAGAGCACTCCGAGTGTTCCAACTTTTTACATTTATATTAGGACAATCATCATCATCATCATTTCAGCCATTGGACGTCCCCTGCTGAACATCGGCCTCCCCCAATGCTTGTTGCTTGTTGTTGCTCCATGTTGATCAATTGGTAGCGGCCTAAGTCCAGCCATGACCATGTTAGGACAATCTGTGCATTATAAATATGTATGAATGCACATTATTGCACAGTGTATTGAAACTGAAAACGCGCTGAGGTACCAAGTAACACATAGGAAGTTTTTATGATTTGTTTTTTCCACGGCGTCTAAACAGCTAACTGCTCTCTCTTTACCAAAAATATTTCCAAATCCTGTGTGGCTAATTATTCCCTCGGCATTTTAACAGTGTTTACGGCTGCCCTTATGTCACTAAGTGGTTTTATCGCTCGGTGCGAGCGTAACTTCATTGTGCAGGAGTTTGTATGGGCATTGACAAGCTGGATGAAATGGTCACATATGAGTCCGCTAATTTGGACCGGTTTTTTCAATCCCATTTTACACATAGTTATATTTTGTTTTTGCTAATGTTCATGGTACATTATTAAAGAGAAATTATTTAACTTACTATTTCATAGGTATGAATCAACATTATTGTTGTACTTTTTAGCACAAATCAACAAAATACGAGTTCAGAGCATCGGTCCAATTTAGCCAACCGGTTCGATAATTTGTACCACAGGGTTACTAAATTGGATTTCAATAAATTTCAAGCCTTTAAAAAAATATGGCAAAATATTATACGATACATTCTTAACAAATTAGGTAACGAAAAGGAACAGTACTTAATAACATAGACAATCGATATTGTTTTACACGTTATCACGATTTTGAGTAAAAGTTTTGTAATTCCAATTATCGTAACGCACACTTGTGCCTAATCTACTTTGCCAGTCTTTTGCTTTCATTTATAGTTAGTCAAACATAACTACGCTATTATAACTTCAAAATATGATTAACTAAAAAAAAATTCAAAATCCTTTGGTAAAGTTCCATACAACTTAATGTGGTACAATTTAGACGATTAGGTTATAGTGCTTTTAAAAAATCTGTAAAAAATATAGCTTATAAATACCGAAAAATGTTGCAAATAATTGTAATCCACACTAATTTACGCTTCTAAATAATATATTAGAAACACCCTGAGATTAAATTTAACAAAATTACAAACTAAACATACATTGTCAAAAGTTACTTGAAAACAATGAAAAAATACTTTTCAAAATAAAACACACGTGTTTGTTGTCACGGCAAAAACCAAATGGCCGATATTAATTGAATTTAGTTGTGTATCGCTGAGTGTTGCAATTACAGACATTCAATAAATACTTTACGAAATATGAGGGTGGTACAATTTACCCGGCGGTACAATATACCGAACTCTCCCCTATATAAAACTATAGAATTTTTTAGTGGTTAGGATAATAGGTAAAATTTAAGCTCAAAAGGTCATCCATAAGTTGAGCGAAAGATTTTTTTAACTGCTTCATGGACATCTTTAATTTATTCCATCTATTCACGAACGTTGCTTGCTTAAGTGAAGCAGCAAATTGAACGCACAGTGTTGAATAGAGCTCTGTGTTTGTTTCGTGTGTCACCCTGTGCGTACACAGTGAGACCTCATAGTAAAGTTTGTGAATACGGACGTTATTCTTTCGTTCAACTTATTGATAACTCGAGATGTAATTTTGGCAAGAGTTGCAAAGTTCCTGTGTTTAGAAACAAAAATAAGTTTACACTCTTGTTGTCTCTGAAAGTAAAAAATGAAAAACATCTTCATCATCATCATCATTTCAGCCATAGGACGTCCACTGCTGAACATAGGCCTCCCCCAATGATTTCCACAATGGCCGGTTGGTAGCGGCTTGCATCCAGCGCCTTCCTGCTACCTTTATGAGGTCGTCGGCCAATCTTATATCTTACAATGCTTGAATTCTGAAAAGGAAAAATCAGACTTGAAGTTATTTTGTATACTTACTTAGTAGGACTATAACGTAGGTAGTTAACACTTTAATGCCCGTTTTCACCATCATTTCCTAAATTTTAAGTGACCCCAATGGTAACACATAACAGAAATTTTGTTTTCATAGGGGTCACTTAAAAATAGGGATTGATGGTGAAAACGGGCATAAGAATCACAACAAATATTAATCTTGTTCAATATCATTTACTAAGGTCTTTCCGTCCAATCGAAACCAGTTCATCAGTTAAGTTTATTGCCACAAAATTAACCAACAACAGTCTACCGCAGAATCTAAGTTACAACCGTTATCCCAACTAATATTATAAATGCGAAAGTAACTCTAGTCTGTCTGTCTGTCTGTCTGTCTGTCTGTTACGCTTTCCCGCTTAAACCCCGCAACCGATTTTGATGAAATTTGGCATAGAGATAGTTTGAGTCCCGGGAAAGAACATAGGATAGTTTTTATCCCGGTTTTTGAAACAGGGACGCGCGCGATAAAGTTTTTCTGTGACAGACAAAAATCCACGCGGGCGAAGCCGCGGGCGGTAAGCTAGTCGTCCATAAGTTACTGAGCCAAGTCCTGTCTATGAAATATGTCGTAGCATCGGCTGGCTTCTTTAGACTTTCATATCGGTCTTTGTAAAGCTAGATTTATCTGTAACGACAGAGTAATGTTATTGGAAATTGTTCGACTTTTCGAAGTTGTTCTCATGAAAAATTCTGATGATGATTAGATTGTAGCGGGAGTCATGGTAATTTATATGTTTGATATTATAGCTCACATTGATGCCATGCGATGGCTCAATAATATCTAACTGGGTATTCTTACGGAGTCTTATTTCATTTTGGATGGTCGGGTTGATTAAGATTTATAAGGAGTTAGGGGTATCCTTCCGTTTGGCCAAATTACTTTTCGCCAAATTTCACTTCGCAAACAACTTATCGCCAAAGTTTCATTTCTCAAATGAACTTTTAGCAACTGTACTTTTCGCAACTAATTCATTTGGTCNCCATAGTGCGCCTCTGTGGTCGAGTGGTAAGGCCACCTGCTTCAGACGCAGAGGTCGGGTTCGATTCCCAATGGGGGCAGATTTTTCTGTTCGGTTTGGTTGGTGGTAAGGCTTGTTCTAAGTCCGCCTGGCTAGCTACCACCCACCATCTTACCTAAGTCTGTCGCCATTGTGCTCCGGCAGTTAAGAGGTCGAGGACTCCGGATGAAGCTCGCTTCCACCTTCGGCCTGATCGTCACTTACCAACAGGTGATATACAGGCCAAGAGCTTCCTCGTTGTGGATAAAAAAAAACAATAAATTGTTACGGTCCATTATACGAGTAATTAAAAGAAAATGGTATATGCAGGACCTTGGTGCTACATATTTTATGACATCTTACTTGAATCCAAGGCAGGTTTCTATTTAATTTTATTGACTTCAGTAAAACATTAGGTTTTTTGAACTCCAAGTTTTTGAAAGGAGGTTTTTTTTTACTTGAAACTAACTGGCTTGAAATCAGTTTCTCTAGTAATTTCAATATTGACCTTAAAAAAAAATAGTTTAGTAAATAAAACGGGGGTAGGTACAGGTAAAACGCTAAGATGACATCTAAACACAAAGTTTTTTTATGTAAGAAAAGGCAGGTATTTGACCACAATCGCACCTGGTGTTAAGTAAGATGCAGTCTAGGAGGTACATATCTGCTCTGTAAGTGCCTGGCTGTACTATCGCCAAGAAAAGATGTGTTTTTGTGTTTCTTAAAAAAGGTACGGAACCCTAAAAACGCAAAAGACGCCGACTTTACAAGATCACGTCGTGGTCCGCTCTATCCTTAATAAAATTTATAGTGGGATCTGTTTGTTTCGGCTTTAGATAAAAACATTATTAGGTAGGACAAACAAAACGGCCCAATTGGTCTTTATCTTCGTAATTGTTTGTTACATTTCATAATATTCATTTTTACCACTGAAAAATATTTTTCGTCTAGAGCGCTTGTAGCTTTTTAAGGTAGTAGCTTTTTTACCCGACTGCACCAGAAGGAGAGTTATGTTTTTTTAGAAACGAATATTTAATTGTCCATCTACTAATTACGAACTAAATCAATACAACCAAGGACTTAGTATCGTGTATTATCGTGCTTGCAGTTAAAAGTAATGCACCATTAAAAGCTGATTTTTCTATCGTTGGATATCTTTTATTTTTTATGAATTGTCATATCAGTCAGTCATTTTGACATATTATTATTTTCCACACAGATACTGTAAAAAGGCCAATTTTATTCTTCAGTTAAAATTTATTCGATAATTTTAATTGATAAATCAGCCTGAATTAGTATAATCCAATTTTCAAAAGAACTTCTGGGCAATGACCGAAATTACTTAATCCAATCAGCCAGATAACTCCTCAATTCCTCAAAAATCCCAAGCATCCATCATTAGTCCGTAGAGTGTCAAACTGTAAGAGGATCGCCAAAACGCTGCGCGCGCGTCGATTTGCTCTCGTTCCCAAAAATGGCTGGAATTATCCGAATTAATTCACTTGTAATTGGATTTATGGGGTCTGCAAAAATACACAGATAAGTGTATTTGATAGATGCCGTATGATTGTGTTTCGAAAGACGACATAGTGGGTTAGTTAATCACTAAATCAATTCACTCTTGGCACACTCAGGATTGTAATGGCCAGCTACAGAACAATGAAGAGCACTCCAAGTGTTCGAACTTTTTACCTTTATATTAGGATAATAATCATCATCATTAAGTATTATTTCAGCCTATGATATGATATTATTTCAGCATAGGACGTCCCCCCAATGCTTTCCATGTTGATTGATTGGTAGCGGCCTGCGTCCAGCCATGTCCATATTAGGACAATCTGTGCATTATAAATATTTGTGTTGTAGTAGCATTATGCACATTATTGCACAGTGTATTGAAACTGAAAACGCGCTGAGGTACCAAGTAACACATAGAAAGTTTTTATGATCTGTTTTTTCCACGGCGTCTAAACAGCTAACTGCTCTGTCTTTACCAAAAATATTTCCAAATCCTGTGTGGCTAATTATGCCCTTGGCATTTTAACAGTGTTTACGGCTGCTCTTACGTCACTAAGTGGTTTTATCGCTCGGTGCGAGCGTAACTTCATTGTGCAGGAGTTTGTATGGGCATTGACAAGCTGGATGAAATGGTCACATATATAAAACTATAGAATTTTTTAATGGTTAGGATAATAGGTAAAATTTAAGCTCAAAAGGTCATCCATAAGTTGAGCGAAAGATTTTTTTAACTGCTTCATGGACATCTTTAATTTATTCCATCTATTCACGAACGTTGCTTGCTTAAGTGAAGCAGCAAATTGAACGCACAGTGTTGAATAGAGCTCTGTGTTTGGTTCGTGTGTCACCCTGTGCGTACACAGTGAGACCTCATAGTAAAGTTTGTGAATACAGACGTTATTCTTTCGTTCAACTTATTGATAACTCGAGATGTAATTTTGGCAAGAGTTGCAAAGTTCCTGTGTTTAGAAACAAAAATAAGTTTACACTCTTGTTGTCTCTGAAAGTAAAAAATGAAAAACATCTTCATCATCATTTCAGACATAGGACGTCCACTGCTGAACATAGGCCTCCCCCAATGATTTCCACAATGACCGGTTGGTAGCGGCTTGCATCCAGCGCCTTCCTGCTACCTTTATGAGGTCGTCGGCCAATCTTATATCTTACAATGCTTGAATTCTGAAAAGGAAAAATCAGACTTGAAGTTATTTTGTATACTTACTTAGTAGGACTATAACGTAGGTAGTTAACACTTTAATGCCCGTTTTTACCATCATTTCCTAATTTTTAAGTGACTCCAATGGTAACACATAACAGAAATTTTGTTTTCATAGGGGTCACTTAAATATAGGGATTGACGTTGAAAACGGGCATAAGAATCACAACAAATATTAATCTTGTTCAATATCATTTACTAAGGTCTTCCCGTCCAATCGAAACCAGTTCATCAGTTAAGTTTATTGCCACAAAATTAACCAACAACAGTCTACCGCAGAACCAAAGTTACAACCGTTATCGTCCATTAGTTACTGAGCCAAGTCTTGTCTATGAAATAAATGTCGTAGCATCGTCCGGCTTCTTTAGACTTTCATATCGGTCTTTGTAAAGCTAGATTTATCTGTAACGACAGAGTAATGTTATTGGAAATTGTTCGACTTTTCGAAGTTGTTCTCATGAAAAATTCTGATGATGATTAGTTTGTAGCGGGAGTCATGGTCATTTATATGTTTGATATTATAGCTCACATTGATGCCATGCGATGGCTCAATAATATCTATCTGGGTATTCTTACGGAGTCTTATTTCATTTTGGATGGTCGGGTTGATTAAGATTTATAAGAAGTTAGGAGTTAACGGGACGGTTAGTGTGCAACACTATTCTTTTTCAAATAAAATTGTGTCTTAGTTACCTACATAGGCATCAAATAAATAGAGCCTCCAAGTCGAAAGACTCCTCTCTACTAGTAACTATTTGAAAACCAGATTGAGGCTTTTGTAAACGAGAAACATACTAATTAGCAAAAATAAGCATCGCAAAAAGCCCAATCCCAAAACCAGAAGCAGAACAATACCCACATTAACATGTAACGTTACTCATTTCAATTACAATTTAATTTCCTAAACACATCACTAATGGCCGACTAAATTAATTCTAAGCGCGTGAGAACGTTCCGTTTTTTCTGTGGTCATAAATTGGCGTCAGTCAGAGTATTATTATTTAGAGCTATTGAACTGCCATTTCTGTATAAAATACGTCTGAAGCTCCTAAGGGCCGGTCGTGAGGAACAAAAAGGCGCTATAGCATTATTATTGGGAGACAATAGCGCCTGGGTTGTCACATCCCGCGCGGGCCATGCAAATAATCATAAATAAATAAAAATAATATGAGCCGTTCGAAGCTGGACGTCTTATTTTAGGTTCGGGTTTGACCACGAAGGGTAGTTGAATGGAAATGGCTTTGGTTCGAGACTAGATTTTGCACGCGACTTTGTCTACGAGTAGATTTCGGCGCACGACTTCGCCAAGAAAATAAAAATCCACGTTACCTACTTATTTATTTACAAATTATCATTACTGATTTAATTTTAAAATAAACTGAATTTCGGTCGACAATCGGCAGAAATAATAGCCGAAATACAACCGGATTAATACCGAATGTGAAAGTAATTCCGCTGCATCTCTACTTTTTAACAGACTTCATTATGACTACAAATCTCAGTGTTTCAACTGAACAACAGTCTGTTTCAACAGAACTCCACCGAAACGGCTTGACCGATTCTTATGAAATTTTGTCGTATTTATTATACCACAGTGAAATAATATATTTGGTTTGCCATAAAACATAATAATGCTAAAGCTAGCGAGGTCAGTCAGTATAGTATCCGGCGCATTCTCTCCTAATACAAAATTCCTAAATCCCCAATACTATTCTTAGAAACATAATTTCTTTTTCCGACTCCTGCGCATCCCAGATCTATCGCTTCCAGCCCTCACAACTCCGATCCTGTCGTACATGCCGCCTGTCCTGCCGGCGCCACCAAACTGTAACGAATGCTGCCATTTTGAAAATAAACGGGACACAAAAACGAACACGAATTAACATTGTATTTATTCCATATTTATGTGCGATTGCGCCTCGCGATCCAGGATTTATGAATGTAATGTAAATGTACATAGAGGGTAGGTGGAGTTTTTTTGGTTTTTGACAGCGGACTAACTTGAACGTCCGCTTGTCAAAATTCGGTTGTGAGCAGACAGTGAAATTATAATTGTAAAAAAACAGGGTATCAAAGATTACACAATATTTTATTGCTTTCTACAACTTTTAATTAATAATAAAAAGTATAAAGGTAGCGAGAAGGTGCTGGATGCAGGCCGCTACCAACCGGCCATTGTGGAAATCATTGGGGGAAGTCTATGAATGTTCAGCAGTGGACGTCCTATGGCTGAAATGATGATGATGATGAATTAAAAAGGCCATCGAGTTATAGGCTTAGACACTTGCCTATTATACAAGATTAAGTAAGGTATTCCTGAAAAACAAAAAAAAATCCTTTCTTTTCTTATAATTTGAGTAGCACATTGAGCTTCCAACAATTTGCATTAAAATGATCCTATTTAAAAATATGTAATCTTTGTAACTAAGTCTAAAATAGATTCGCTCTATCAGAATCGACTTTTTAGTAAGCCCTATCCTTTCCTATAACGTCACTCTAACTTATAAATTGACATATTACTGTTAAGAAACCTATATTATCTAGATATTTAGGTGTTAACACAAAAGTTAGTATGTTTATTGAAAACGATACAATAGCTAATAGCCAAATAACGCATCCCATCAAACCCTGAGAGGCACAATAAACTCCATACATATACCACTTCTTTATGTACCAACCCATCGGTATCATTCGATTCAACAACCAACACTTTTCCGTCTAAAACTAAATTCGACGCTCTTATTTGTACACTTCCAAGGTTCAAAATTAGTTACATTTTTTCAATAGAGCTAGGGATGTGTTTATGCAAAACGCCAGAGCGAGTTTTCCGGACGAAATTGGAAAAATATACCGTTTTCACAATGCCGGTGGCGGGCGCGCCAATTTGAATATAGATTAGAAAATGTGACGGCATGCACTCTAATATGTTTTTGTAGGGATGGGGCGAGGTGTCATTAATCGATCATTTTATCGATAGTTGGGAATTATAAACATTCCTTGACAATCTAAACATACTTCGACGTGGTCATTGCAGAATTCAGCTCTTTGGTACCAGTTTTTCATTTCAAGCTATCAGAACAAATTTTACGTTCGTTAAATCTGTAAGACTATTTTTATTTATTGTCTTTTCAATATTGAAGAAAAGTGACAATCCTAATAAATAATTCGACAAAATGGATATCTTTGATTTTTCTTTTCTTTATCTAATATCCTCTGTCTACTAATAATTTGAAAAGATAAGTACATTTTGTGACCATGTTTGACAGCTTTTGTTTTTGAATAAAAATGATCTCAGTGTTTGAAATTAAACCTTAAAGTCATCGGTTTAAGTGTAGGCAGGCCTGTTCATCTCCGCGAGTTTGCATCGAAAACAAAACACGCGCGACTAGCCCTCCTGAGATACCAAATCGACAAAACAATCACGAGCGAGTATTGACGCACGCACGTATTCTTCACCCATTTGCATTGTAAAGACAATAAACCATATGTAAAAACGGTGGTGTAATTAATACTGTGCAGTATTTTTTAACTGCCTGAATAATATTAGAAACACAAAATATAATTCATGCTTAATCAATATTCATGTATTTCCTCCGCCATTTTTCGCAGTTTGGCACCTCACGTTTATTATTCTGTGGTGTAGGTCCTAATTGGTAACAACGCTATTGATGTAGGCTCATCAAGCATAATAATCTATCGATAGTCGATACCCGCTCTAATCCCTACTCTACTCGCAGGTAGGTATTACAGTGGTAATGGATTTCCTACCCGCCCTGATACGGCGCCATTTTCTCGACGCAATAAAGCACGCAGATTGAGCAATTTATGCGCATTTTGCTATGCAAATATGCACTTTTATTGTGTTATTAAACTGTTTGACTCGATATTGTACTTTTTGTAGCAGTGTAGGGAGTATTAGTTCCGCCGAGGCAACGTTTCATGCTTGAATGGAATCACTTTTTTCATATAGTTCATTCAAAGTTAATGTTGGATTCAGTTTGCTTCGACAAGTTGTTTTATAATAATCGTTTAGGCAGCCTTTGATTGAAAGAAGAAAGAAAGAAATAAACATTTATTACGATGAACATCACTTAGCTAAGGACAAAGAAGGTATACGGAAAAAAAGACAGAATTAGCTCATAAATATTACAAGGAAATAAAAAGTGAACTGAGCGGTGCTACCCTATCGCAACAGCGATGACCATCGCAATGGGACTCAACTCAGCATATGCTGTGGCCCACGGTGGGGCCACGACGCTGGTTTTCAGTGTGCATCACTGTATTTACTTTCTCTAATACTTTTTTAAATAGATTGTTTTGTTGTCTTTATAGCAACCCAAAAGGAGAGATGAATAGTATCCTGAAACTATAATCGTAGATCAAAGATCAAGCGGGATTTTATTTGATTTAATGAGCTACTCATTATAGCTTCTGAAGTTACTTTCTTCCTTATTTCTTTAACGAGCGACCCGCCCCGTCTTCGCACGGTTGCAATGGAATTTCCCAGCTTTTCTCTTCTATATTAAGCATGTTTTATACCTACCTATAAAACTTACTCTTGAGTCACTCAATCTATTAAAAAAACCGCATTAAAATCCGTTGCGTAGTTCTAAAGATCTAAGCATACATAGCGACAGACAGTGGAAAACGACTTTGTTTTATACTAGTGAAGAATTTAAAGTCCCAAAAATGTGGTGGATTTTTAAGTAGGTAACCCAACCGACTTTTGACGTTTGTTGTAGTTAACGTAAGATTATGCAACCCAGCCTTTCCCCGTATTCACAAACGATGCTTGCTTAAGTGAAGCAGAAAATCGAACGCACAGCGTTGAATGGAGCTCTGTGATTGGTTCGTGTGTCACCCTGTGCGTCCACGCTCACTGTGAGACCTCATAGTTTGTGAATACGAGCATATAAGTAGGTCTGTTATAAAGGGAGTGACTTAACCAAACATTTTCTAAACCAAAGCTTTTTCCAATCAGTTAAAGTGCTCACCCAGATTATCTATTAACCCGCTAAAAGCTTAGCAAAAAATCCCCCAAAATATCCGGTCCCTAAGTACGTGATAAGCGCGTGGTGGCAAATCCTGAAGCTTTAAGCTCCTTAAGTGAGCTTTGGAGTGTAAACACGACGTAGGTGTTCCGATTCGGCATGTTTGATGTTTGAAGTATCGTTTAGACAGTTTTTGTAGGCTTTTGAGTGTTTGCGACTCGTGATTTGGGAATACATATTTAGTAGACTAAGCTAGTGAACGCCAGACCTACGTCATTTTATAAAAGCTGAAAGTTTGTCAGCGTATGATCCCAATATGGGATAGAATGTTGGTAAATCATGAAGTTTGGGTCATCGTGGCTTTGGCAGCTATCACAAAAACTGTCTGGCAAAGAGTTGGAACTGTCAAAACTGTCCATAGGAGAACATTAGCAATCGGGTTATGGTGCTTAACAACTTTGAGCTTACTTGGTATTAAAATCGTATATGCATACAAAAGGTAACTGAGATTTTACTGTTCAATGTTACCACAACTTTGCATTCACATGTAGCTGTTATAATAATCAATTTAAAGTAAATGGTTGGAGATCTATCATTTTTTATGATAAAAAAATTAAAAATATTCAGGCATTTTTCGGATCATCTGCTATTTAACATTTAGGTAGTTTTGCATACTTTTTTAGATATAATCATCACAAGCTACTTTATTAGGTTCACATAAGGAGATAGATAATGTAGGTATTTTCTCACAGTAATACATATTAGCATTTAAGTCTTTCGACAGATTAGTATGTCGACTTTAAGACGAGCGAAACACCTAAAAACTAATTTGATGATCATGCTTTTTTACAGTTATATCAAATAGGTAGATAAATCTTATATACATTTCGCAATGAACTCACATTTATTGACAGTATATCCCAGAGTCTTACGCCCGTATTCACAAACATTACTATGAGGTCTCGCGTGGACGCACATGGTGACACATGAACCAATCATGGAGCTCAATTCAACGCTGTGCGTTCGATTTGCTGCTTTACTAAAGCAAGTAAGCATCGTTTGTGAATTTAAGGGTAAAATACCAAAGAAACCATTTACATTCAGGTATGTCTGATAAAAGGCTGCATCTCATTGAGGAGGCACGTCATTGAAAAAGCTCGGCAAGCTATCCTTCATAATCTGTGTGAGAGCTTTCGACGCAGGCGCCACTTAAGTGTATGTAAACACGAGCTTTTTGTCGGTCGCTTCTAAGTTCGGGATTAGTCGACTACTTTAATATGAGTTGGGGGCTTAAATGACTGATTTGTTTAACTTTTATGGCGATATTAAAGTTTTGAAAAATGGCTTCTTGTTATTTTAAAAGTAAAACATTGGGAAAATGTTGGATACATTTTTTCTTGATATTATGAATATCGTATAATTTTATTCTATGGACTTAGAACTGACTCAGAATGCCTTATAAATCCAAAAAAAATATAAGTACATATATATTTTGACAGTGCTGAGGAGAACTATTGTAAGACTTTATATTAATTTAGGTAGGTATTTAACTCATTAAATGTAACTAAAATGGGTTCAATGATGCGTACATGACGGAGTTGTTTTTTATGATAGAAATTGACATTACTGAGTTGTTTTGTATCAAACAAACATAAGTAGGTACCTACTATAATTACTAGTTCATCATCAAATAATATAACAAAAATAAAATTTGTTGTATAATTGTATTGCTACACATATGCGAAAACATGTAAATGGTGTATAGTTTCTTAAGCAGTGGTTAATCTTTTATTGTTTCACTGTATGTTTTCCAAACAAAATAAAATAAAATAATAATAAAAATAGTTCGTGTCGCCCAAAGTAGCCAATAAGTTCGCAACACGACTTTCTTACAATCGGAATAAGGTTGTGTTATCAATTTTATGGCCACTTTTGTGTCACGAACTATTTGACGCTGAATGTGCCATACTAGCATGGTTTAGCCTTGATCACACGTACCGAGAAAACGGGCGTGACAGTGCTCTCGGCCAAGTACTCGGTGTGTGTGAACATTACGCCGAGTGCTCGGCCGAGCGCTCGAGTATGTGACTCGCTCACCCAACTGTCTCGACCGAGTAATCATTTTACTGTCTCACCCGTTTACTCGGTACGTGTGATCAAGGCTTTTCAGTTTAAAGTAGTCAAGTTACACCTCACAAGCGCCGCTGCTAGCGCCACCGTCTTTCATCTCGCCGCCGCGCGGTTGTGGATACATCCTAATTTAAACCACGCTTAGAATTATGAGCCACTTAACTTTTTACTGCCGACATTATGGATCGACACCCTACAACACCGAGTAATCCCGGTAGTTTAATGGATGACCTCCTCGATGGACTGACGACCTGATTAGACTTGTAGGGAACTATTGGATGGAGGGCAAAAATTGAATGAATGAATAATGAACCACCCAGTAAGCTGCCCGACCTGGTGTTTCGCATATTCAACTGCCTACTTATAAACAGTAATATTTTTATATCACTGATAGTGCAGCCAGTAAACCACAAAATTTTTTGTCGACATCAAAAAAGGCTCTTGCTCTTTTAAACGATTGTAATTGGTCTCTTAACTGATGACAGTTAAGATTGATAAAAAAATGGCAGCGACTGCGACAGCGATATGTTGTTATACTATCAAATCAAGTCTAAAATTTACCAAAATGTGCTTTAAATTAAAGTTAATATCGGCTTACCTACATTCGCCAAGTACCTACGTAAGTGGTATACCAATTTGTGTAGGCCTAGAACTTTTAAACCCTTCCGTACCTACATAATAATATTTAAAAACCATAGACCGTGAATTTTCTCAAACCTTATCTGCCCACTACTCTACAGTAACTTAACACTATCCGGTTAGTTTTAGTTGTTTGATCTCGCCGCACATTTTGACAGCTAAATATTAGCACACCTTTGCAGTCGGTTACAAAAATAAGAAGCTATTTTCATCTTTATTCCCATAGCATAAGCTCCATAATGTAGCTGTTTAGAAATAAAAAATATTTGCACAGCTTTGGAAAGCTCAAAATTAGTTTTTACCAACATTACATTAAGGTTATAAGTTGATCGAGAACGGTGCATTTGTTTGCTAATTTGAACCTATTATGTTAGTACGGATTTGGCAAATGGAAACTCTATCTTTATTTAATGTTAGAGGTTTGCTTTTGTGCTTATTCTTGTAACAACATCTGCTATGCCCACGCCTACAGCTTTGAAAATACATAGGTATGTCTTTAAAAACAAATAGGATATTATTATGTCGTTCTAGCTTTTCTAATCTGATACCTACTATAAAGGGATGATGAAAATAGGTTAATATTATATGAAGCGACGTTATTATAATAATGTATCATAGCACTAAGTATAAGTAGCGTAAGAAATAACAAAAATGCAAAATTAACTATACATAAAAGGATTTTTCTTATTTTGTACAAATCTTCCATCTTCAAATTCAAACTATTTTTTTTAAATCTGTCTATGTAGTAATTACTAAGAAAATTGCTTGTAAACGTCGCGCGATTGAGTTTTTGTCAAAGCTTCGAAATAAATCTAGCTTTTCCACAATATAATAACGAAAAACAGACAAACCAAGGTTCCCACAGGAATATACATAGTCCCGTTGTGTATGCAGTATCACCATAATGTGTTTAATTGTTTTAAACTTCGACAAACTGGGGCCGCCCCAGCTGCTGTGCAGAGTAACTTTAATTCAGAGAAATATTCTTTAAAAAAATAATACTAGCGGTTCGCTGGCTGTTAAGAATAGTCATAATGTTTTATTGCATCATGTTGATACATACAATTAGGTCTTAAATACATTCTATCGACGCTAATATTAAATTATACAGGGTCCCTGTCGTTCAGTAGTCGTCAAGANCGTCAAGTGGTTCAGTTAGTAGTTAAAGAAGAAATATGTCTAATGACTTTTTCCATTTGTAGGCTTAAAAATTCCAATAACTACTTAAGTAGTGCCGATCTGACTAAAATACTTGGCCGCAATGTTTTATTATTGAAATTCGTAAGTACGTACACGTACCATACTCCATCATGGAATAAAAGTAAACTGTTTTACTAAACTATCTTTTGTCTACCAAAAGGTAATAAGCATCAATTATGACCTAATGTAGTATACTGCATAACACTTAGATATAAAATGACATTGAATCTCTACAATGAAGTCTCTACATTTTAACTACTCTGTCCAAAACACAACATCAATCACAGGCGGCGCTTAATCGCATCTCAAATATTTGACGTTTGCTCTAAACTCGGATTTGCCGCTGGAAGCGATCGCTTTTTGCTACAAACCCGCCCCTGGCCCGGTGTTACATTTCCATTTCAGAAACTTTTTTCGTCACTTTTTTTTAAATTGATATAATTTTATTTATTTTTCTTTTCACGTTGCACATACTTTTGTTAGGTATTCTTCTAATGGTACATAACCTTACCTACCATTAGAATAGTACCTATGAAAAGTAGTATATCTTTAATTGAATTTTGAATGCTTTTTAATGAAAATATTATAGTAATTCATAATCACGAGTTCAACCCTTCCAGAGGTCACAGTAATTATCCTGCAGTTAGATTTAATGTACACTTGGGTAGAATATTGATTAATACTCATGATATTTGCGGTATTAAAATTCAATGTAGTTAATTAATAGCAAAAATATAGCTCGAATTAAATCAAGTTATCAGTTACTAATTATTTTTCTCTGTGATCTCTATGACCATAATTTAAAGCTTTTTAAATAAAATAAAGCCTAGATAGATAGTAGGTATGCGTAAGAAAAGTGAGGCAGCTTTTAGTGGACCATTCTGTCCACTTCAAACGTAACATCAAGTGAAAAATCCGACAAATGACATTAAAACTCTCCTACTTTTGAAAAATTTTTGCCTTTTTTGTAAATTTTTGACTACGTTTTGACAGTAATGATGACATAAGATTTTTGCCTCACTTTTAGACTAAGCGCTTGTATGAAGACTATTCATCTATGTTTTATTAATCTAAGTTTAAGCTCTAAAATTTCATTCAACCTGCACCCTGATAATGAACGGCTAACCAAGGCTTTGTTGTACCCTTTTATAGGTTCTAGCCAAGCTGCCAAGCTGCCAAGTTGAGTAGGCTTGGCCAGCCTGAATAGTCAAGGAGCTATCTTCACACTCCACGGGGCAAGAGTCGATACTAAAGGGAATACTAGGTCAGTGTGGGAGATAGTTTGATATGCTTTGGAAATAATATTGAAAACTTTTTATGGAAGGATTTGATTTTTTATTTCTTTTTTTTGTAGCAGTTTTGTCTTTTGGCGGCGTGTAAAGTACCTACTGCATGGCCATTAACATTTTCAAAATGAGACTTTAAAAATGCTATTTATTTTATGATGATGAATCGAGATGCGACTCTATAAAAAAAATACTTTGGCCACTAATATTGTGCTTTTGAATTTAAATAACCGTTCTAGTACCTACATAATAAAAAAATGACGATGAATTGATGAAGAAAACTATTGCCATAGGTCAAAATTTTACTTCAGAACTTAAACAAAGGGCTGCTGTGTGAATATTTATAGTGATGTGTGAATTTTAATAAAATAAATTATCTTACTATTATAAAAATTCTAATATGAAATATTACAAAATTCTCGGTTTTTTGTTTAAAAGCGGAGTATTTTGTAAATAAGTAAGTTTTACTTTTTTGAAGCCGCTGCGGCGTCGCTTTGACGATCTACATGTCGCATTCCTTGACAATATTTTTCGTATGAATAACGTTTAGCACCCAAAACAATGCAGTTATCTACCAACACAATGCCAAAACGCAATGCAGACCAACTAATCACGATGCACCACTAATTCATCCACGAAGCGACAACTGCTGTAGCAGACAAACGTCCAGCAACTGCACTGACTGTTCATTTTTGTTGGAAAACCGCTTTTATTACAACTGTATAAGATACCGCAATTTTATTGTCTTCTGTACTTTACTTAACCCTCAAGTCGCGTAATGACAAACACCCGCGCGACGCGTCGTCTGTCATCCAGGCGCGACCACCGCCACCTGTCAGGCTGACTTATAGCGTGCTAGCTATCGCGTATACCATCTGGGAAAATTATAACCGGGAAAATCTAGAGGTGTTGCAAATACGCTAGTTTTTGTGGACAGACCTCGGTAGTTTAGGGTTAACGGTATTTTGTGAGGTTGGAGGTGTAAATTATTTTAGTAAGAACGAGGTAGGTAGGTGGGGCCAGTTTTGAGTTATTTCAACTATGTACTTATAAGCACATACTCGTACTGTTATGGCGACCAGGTAAAGTAACTAAACATACTCGTACATAGGTATTACTACATAATCTACAGTCCACAACTCTCAGATGCATTTTTATCACAAACTAGAACTTATTAGAACTTCATATAAATACAAAACTGTTGAGCTTGTTATACCGTCGTTTGTTACCAGTAAAAATCACGTCTCCAGTTAGTATAGCATTAAAAGATTTTAAACTTTCGCGTTCCATTTAAATTAAAATAGATTTTAATTAGTATAGCATTGCTCTATAAATATTGCTCCTAGCGGGATTTGAACCCACAACAACAGCTTTTACAGGCTTTTACAGTCCTTCAAGCAAATCACAGCTATAGGCACACCGTTAGATCGCACATAACGCATAGGCTGAGTTGCACCACCTTACTTTAACCGTAACTGTAACCATAACCCGTGTTTTTTTATGAAAATTAACAGACTCGACGTTTGTTATAATACAATTATTTTTTTTACTTGACTGTTAAAACAAACAATATTCATTAGGGTGGTCCTTATTCCTACGAAAAAAATTTTTTTTCTTATATTTTGCGGGGCACCACGTAATTTGAATATATACCATATGAAAGTCTTTCATTATTTTTTTTTTAATTTTTAAAAGACATTTAGGGGTCGCTACCAAGGTTTGAATTTAAGTAAAAACACAAAATCTGTATTTGTTAAATTCATTTATTTTTAAAGCCAAAGCCAAATAAAAATATTACAAAATTATTGTTGTTGCTATGAACTAAGATATTATGTACAATGTACATATTTGAATCAATTATTTTTAAGATATAAGAGTTTACTTTTTAGTATCTCGACGCGTCGGTACCATGGTCGGTATAGAAGAGGGGTTGAGGGGAGAAGGGGACAAGAAGCGATTGTCTTTTCTATCTATGCGATGTTCATTTGCACTTAAAATGTGATATAAACACTTAAATAAAACATTTATGAAACCATGATTTAAGATCTTCAAAGCTTTTGTAAATATTTTGACAGCTGGTAGCGACCTCTAAATCTTAACCAAAAAAAAAACAAAAAAAGCTAATTTCATATTTAAGAGGTATATATACCTCTTAAATATGAAATTAGCTTTTTTAGTGGAGAAATGCGATTATATATAATCGAATGAGAAAGTGCCCCGGGGATAATTCAAAAGTCGAAAAATAAGGACATTCATACCATACGAAGTTGTTGACAGCAATCTCTGAAAAACAAAACTAAGTACCAACCATAAAAAAACCCATCAGATCAATAGGTTTATGCTTATTCCTCATCCTGCGCTCTCCAAAGTACATAATACTCGACATAGCATACATACTGCGGAATTATGCCAACTAGGGATACACACACAGCGGTAAAAATCTTCGAATATGACGAATAAAAGATTGTATCGTTCGAATTTCGTAGGCAAAATGGCAAACAGCTTGAAAACAAAAGGATTTGTAACCATACTACTTGGTTCCGCGGGTTTGGCTGTTAGTTAAATTAAATAACTTTCTCAATTTCTAGTTTACTTACCTGTAGCTTTACCATGAGTTTATATTAAGCCTAGACGCAGACCACCGAATTTTACCATAATAATATAGTAGTGCCTATTTAGCCAGTGTTTTTGTATGGAGTTTGACAGACTTTTTGACGTTTGTTAAAGTTAAAATAAAATAGTGCAACCCAGCCTTCTTCTATTAGCCAACTTCTTTTTTCAAATAGCCGACTAATAGACTCCGATCTTCTTTTGTTTTGGAAGTGTTCGATAACTTTTGTTTTTATTTAATAGAATTTAGTACCTAAGCTCATATTTTTTCTTACCAGCCAGTCACATTAATAAGTTGTAACCAAACCTGAAAAAATAGTTCTATGATAGCATAGTTAAGTTGTAAATATAATAGTAATTGTCTTTCACTAGTCAGGTAACTAGTTCCTCTAGTATTTTTTTATCCCCAACGGAGAATTTTTTGGCCTGTATTTCATATTTTGGTAAAGTAAGGCCTGTTTTCTTTCATATAGATAGCAAACTTATCACACTCGGCAGTTCCAATATTATGTATTACTAGCTTTCCGCCCGCGGCTTCGCCCGCGTGGAATTTTGTCTGTCACAGAAAAACTTTATCGCGCACGTCCCTATTTCAAAAACCGGGATAAAAACTATCCTATGTTCTTTCCCGGGACTCAAACTATCTCTATGCCAAATTTCATCAAAATCGGTTGCGCGGTTTAAGCGGGAAAGCGTAACAGACAGACAGACAGACAGACAGACAGACAGACAGACAGACAGACAGACAGACAGAGTTACTTTCGCATTTATAATATTAGTTGGGATAATATTAGTTGGGATTATCGAAACCGCCATTACCACGGTATAGGGGATAACATCAAACCCCTAGTATCACGAAAATCTCTAATGTGTATATTTCTGAGGATATTATGTAAATGGCTCGTTAAATAACTTTGTTTGTCGTGTTATTGAAATGTTTACCCGCAGAAGTAGGAAAAAATAGATTAGATTGAGTTGAAAAATATATGAAGAAGAAAGTGAAAAAAAATTTTTTTGTCGTCCACTCAGCTGAGGTTGGGCCTCAAACATGAATTAAAATATACATTGTTAGAGATTGGTAGACATACGAGTAAGCAGGTGCTTACTCGTATGTCTACCAGTGTCTATCCAAATTAATTTGTGATATGTATTGTATGTTGTATACCTAACGAGCGGTTTTATTTAATTAGAAAAGGAAGTATTATTTTAATTCATGTTTGAGTAATTCTTTCTCCTGCACTGTCAAATTTTTTTTTGTATGGACTATCTACTGCTATCAAACTTCAAAAGCTGTTATTGACTTCTGACACTACATAGGGTTTAATTTATCAACCGACTTAACGCACCAACTAAAATATAGCATCATTTGGCTGTATGGCTGTTTCCTTTGCCTATTCCTACAAAAAAAAAAACTTATTTTAGAATAAAACAATTGCCTACGTAAAAAAACGCACTATTTGTGTTCTTTTAAACTGAACCTACTTGCTTTTAATTTAAAGTTTAACCTCACATGACTGATTTTCCAAACCGATTTCTCTTATCTGGCATCTCCCAATAAGATCTCAGTGTTCACATGCAAATGTCCGTACTTTTGTAGACGCCATTGTTGACGGATCCAATTGTAGGGTATATGGGATGGCTGTAAAAACTTACGCCTACCTTCGCTATGCGAAAACACTAGGGATAATGTACTTATTCTGAAACTTGCCTAAATACTACGAGTTATAAGAAAACTAGCTTTCCGCCCGCGGCTTCGCCCGCGTGGAATTTTGTCTGTCACAGAAAGACTTTATAGCGCGCGTCCCTGTTTCAAAAACCGGGATAAAAACTATCCTATGTCCTTTCCCGGGATTCAAACTATCTCTATGCCAAATTGAATCAAAATCGGTTCAGTGGTTTCATATTCATATTAATTTATTTCGGCGTGAAAGTGAGACAGACAGACAGACAGACAGAGTTACTTTCGCATTTATAATATTAGTATAGAAGTATAGAAGTATAGATCAAGTAGGTACATAATATTATTCTAACGTTCTCAGTACAAAATTCTCATTTCCGTCTCAATATCTAGAAAATGGGATTGCCACTAAAAAAACTCTTTTCCCTAATCCAACCTTTTTCAATTTGCGTGGCACATATTCAGAATAGGACCCCCCAATAGAAAACGAACAAAAAGAGTTTGATTTTCGATTTGGATACGCGGGCGATACCGGCACGCCCCAGGGAAATCACATCTTAACATGCAAATTTAACAGTCAAATGGCTGCCAGCCAGGCCGTGATAAAATCTTACCGATGATTTTAGACGACAAATGTATGGGCTTATCGCAAATCAATAAAATCGATAAAAGGTTATGTAGGCCTAGAAGGTTTAGCCTTAGTTATGAGAAACCATAGTAATGCAGCCAAGCCTTATTTTAAACTGTAAAATACTATTAATTAAAAATTAAAAATAAGGTCGCTGACATAGCCCGACGGATTAGCAAGCTGAAGTGGCTATGGGCAGGGCACATATTATAGCACGCAGAACTGACGGCCGATGGTGCCCCATAGGCAAGGTTCTGGAATGGAGGCCGCGTACCGGAAAATGCAGCGTGGGACGTCCACCCACAAGGTGGACCGACGACATCATAAAGGTAGCAGGGAAGCGCTGGACGCAGGCCGCTACCAATCGGTCAACATGGAAAGCATTGGGGGAGGCCTATGTTCAGCAGTGGACGTCCTATGGCTGAAATGATGATGATGATGATGATGATGACTATTATTACTACGTAAAAAATATTAATCAAACACTGAAAACTTGGTGAGTTTTATTGTTGCAGCGGTGGAAACGAGAGGTGGGAATAGTCCCGTAAATATTGAAAACTGTCTGACTTTTTGATTTTACTTAACCGTACGTACTTATATTTTATTTGAGAAGTAGTCACTAGTCATACAAATTACGAGATTACACAAAGTACCTACTTACTTAGTTTAAAAGTTTGTTCTAACAATACAACCAGCATATTATAAAATTCTTTATTTGCGTAAGACCATGATATAAAGGTAACCATAAACTTAACTTAAATTATAATCTTAAAACAGCACCAAAAACTGGCATTTCCATTTCAATTATTAAACCACGCCCATTTCTTATGTAATAATAATTATTTTCTTCTACTTTCCATACACAATACTCACCATACTTAAGAATAATATCTCTAATTTACGTAAATTAAGATTCCCATTAGATTCATTCATAAACCCCATTTATTATAATGTTTTATGGCGTCATAACAATAGAGAGCATATAAAATTAATATTAAACATTAATGGCATAATTACAAACCCTAATACAATGTACATTATACACATTTAACTTAAATATGATAATGCAGTACATTTTATTTACCAGTAAAGACAAGAGACCGAGATAGGAGACCGAGACGGGAGACCGCGACCATTAGGTACAAAGCCCAAGATGGACTGCATATAAATTCTATGAAATATGCTGGGGATTTCATAGCGATTTGCTGTTTGCGTTTGCAGTCTGCGGTCTGCAGTCCATCTTGGACTTGTACCTTTACTTGACTTAGATCTCTGCCCCCTGTCTCTATCTCGCACGTGAACTGGTGTTTGCATAATGCATTGCGTTAAGTCAAGTTTCAGTCTCAGTTAATTACTTGTCTCAGTTCTTGTGTCGGTCTCTTGTCACGGTCTCTTGTCTGGGTCTTTTGTCTGGATCTCTTGACTCAGTGTCTTGTCTTGATCTCTTGTCACCGAGTCTTGTCTTGGTCTCGTGTTTAAGTCTCTTTGCTCTGTCTTTTATCTGGGTGTCTGGTCTCGGTCTCTTGTCAGACTTCTTGTCTTGAAGTCTTTTCTCTGTCTCTTATTTCAGTCTTTTGTCTCGGTCTCTGTCGCGGGGTCTCTGGGTCTCTTGTCTTTATCACGGCGCGAACCGCCTTAACGACCTACGTTAACAAACTTACGTTTTTATTTGGATTATTAACAATTCAAAGGCAATTATAAATGACTTCTTAATTTTATACGTGCAGCGGTGTTAATTAAGATGGGANGTACCCTTTTATAGGTTCTAGCCAAGCTGCCAAGTTGCCAAGTTGAGTAGGCTTGGCCAGCCTGAATAGCCAAGGAGCTATCTTCACACTCCACGGGACAAGAGTCGATACTAAAGGGAATACTAGGTCACAGTGTGGGAGATAGTTTGATATGCTTTGGAAATAATATTTGAAACTTTTTATCGAAAGATTTGGTTTTTTATTTCTTTTTTTTTGTAGCAGTTTTGTCTTTTGGTAAATACTGGCCACTAACATTTTTTAAAATGTTACTTGAAAAAAAAAATGCGCTGATGAATTCGACTCTTAACGCTAAAAAAATTTAATGACTGGCCACTAAAATTCTTAGCGGCTGATCGAATTTTAAAAAACCTACACAATTAAAAATCACGGTTAAATACTTTTAGAAGAAAAATAATGTAAGTGTAAAGAACATGACTGATGATGAAGAAAATTATTGCCATAGGTCAAAAATTTCCTTCTGTACTTGAATTTTCCTTTTGGCCTTTCGTTTGCTCAGTAAATGCTTTAATTTTACTAAAATATTATCTTATCATTATAAAAATACTAAAAATGTCACATTAAGAAATAGGTAAGTAGGCGATCGCAATAGTAATTAGCCAATACATAAGTACCTAGTTATTGACCAACTTGCCTAAAATAAAAAGAAACAAGCCTAATGGAAGTTATTAAGAGAGGAAAAGAGACAAATATTTTTTCTGAGCAATACGCAGTCCAATGTAGTAAATATTTTTGTCTCTTACTTACTAACAATCCAATATACCAATAACTATGTATAGGCTACTTACTATAGCAATATAAACCTACTCGGTTTTTATTTCAATAAAAGCAGAGTAAAAGAAATTTTAGTTTTTTGTCTTCAAGTAAGTATTAGAAATAAGTAAATGTTCTTTTTATGAAGCAGTCCTTTGAGGATCTTCATGTCACATTCCTTGACAATATTTTTCGTATGAATAACGTTTAGCACCCAAAACAATGCAGTTATCTACCAACACAATGCCAAAACGCAATGCAGACCAACTAATCACGATGCACCACTAATACATCCACGAAGCGACAACCGCTGTAGCAGTCTTACAAACGTCCAGCAACTGCACTGACTGTTCATTTTTGTTGGAAAACCGCTTTTATTACAAGTGTATAAGATACCGCAATGTTAGCTTGTCTTCTGTACTTACTTAACCCTCAAGTCGCGTAATGACAAACACCCGCGCGACGCGTCGTCTGTCATCCAGGCGCGACCACCGCCACCTGTCAGGCTGACTTATAGCGTGCTAGCTATCGCGTATACCATCTGGGAAAATTATAACCGGGAAAATCTAGAGGTGTTGCAAATACGCTACTTTTTGTGGACGAGCCTCGGTAGTTTAGGGTTAGCGGTATTTTGTGTGAATTATTTCAATTTAAGGAGGTGGAGTCATACTTGAAGGTTTGAGTTGTTTCAACTACTTATTATGTATTTATAAGCACATACTGTTATGGCGACCAGGTGACGTAAATAAACATACATACATTAGGTACTACACTAGTATTATATTATCTGTGGTACTAAGTACGTATCTACAGTCCACCCACATCACATCAGATAAATACATTTTTGTCACATCATAGGACTTAATAGAACTTCTTATACTCATAAATACAAAACTGTTGAGCTTGTTATACCGTCGTCGTTACCACAAAAAGATAGATTTTAATTAGTATATCATTACTCTATAAAAATTTCTAGTAAGATGCTGCAACCCAGCCTTAATTTGTTTTAACTTGACTGTTCAAAACATAATACGAAGTTGTTGACAGCAGTCTGCGAAAAACAAAACTAAGTACCAACCATAAAAAAAACCATCAGATCAATAGGTTTATGCTTATTCCCCATCCTGCGCTCTCCAAAGTACATAATACTCAATAGCATACATACTGCAGAATTATGCCAACTAGGGATACAGGGAGCGGTTAGAATCTTAACCGATTTCGAATAAGACGAATAAAAGATTGTATCGTTCGAATTTCATAGGCAAAATGGCGAACAGTTTGAAAAAAAAAAAGGATTTGTAACCATACTACTTGGTTCCGCGGGTTTGGCTGTTAGTTTATTGAAATAACTTTCTCAATTTCAAGTTTACGTATCTGTGTTGTCTTACTCGTATGTTAACCAAGTGACAAAATCGATTCGACCAAACTTTTATCCGAGAATATCTCCTGGTATAACTGACACATTGACAGTTTCAGTATGGGAAATATTATGTCAAAATGTGTCGAATAACAGACGATTTATTCTGAGATTAATATTTACTCTTGTTTGGTCGAATCCACCCTAAATAATATTTCTTAATTCAAGTAGCCGAAGTAGTTAGTACAGGGTTCGATCTTCTTTTGTTTTGGAGGTGTTCGAAAGCTTTTATTTTTATTTAATAGAATTTAATACGCTCATATTTTTTCTTACCAGCCAGTCACATTAATAAGTTGTAACCAAACCTGAAAAAATTGTTCTATGATAGCATAGTTAAGTTGTAAATATAATAATAATTGACTTTTACTAGTCAGGTAGCTAATTCCTTCTAGTATTTTTTTTATCCCCAACGGAGAAGCTTTTGGCCTGTATTTCATATTTTGGTAAAGTAAAGCCTCTTTTCTTTAGTATAGAGAGCAAACGAATAACTCTCGGTAGCTCCAATATTATGTATTATTATATTATTATCGAAACCGCCATTACCTCGGTATAGGGGATAACATCAAATCTCTAATGTGTATATTTCTGAGGATATTATGTAAATGGCTCGTTTAATAACTTTGTTTGTCGTGTTATTGAAATGTTTACCCACAGTCCCGCAAAAGTAGGAAAAAATAGATTAGATTGAATTGAAAAAAATATATGAAGACGAAAGTGAAAAAAAAAGTTTTGAGATTAGGCCTCAAACAAAAATGAAAATAATTCACTTCCTTTGCTAATTAGATAAAACCGCTCTTGTTAGGTATAAAACGTACAATACATTTACAAATTCAAAGGTGTAGATACTCGTACGTGTAAGAACCTAAGAATTCTTTCTCCTCCTTAAGAGCAAAATGACGATTTGTAAGAACTATTTATTAGTCTAAACAAATAAAGAAATTTTGACTTTGACTTTGACTTCCTGCACTGTCAAACTTTTTTTGTATGGACTGTCCCGGTGCTGACAAACTTTAAAAGCTGACTTCTGACATTACATGGTTTATTAGCGACCGACTTATCGCGCTAACTAACTGAAGCATGGTATCGTTGCCTGTATGGCTGTATTCCTTTGCCTATTCTTACAAAAAAAATATATTAACAATTGCCTACGTAAAGAAAACTTACCTACTATTCGTGTTCTTTAAAACTGAACCTACTTGTTTTTAATTTAAAGTTTAACCTCAGTTGATTGATTTTCCAAAGCAATTCCTCGTATCTGACATCTCCCAATAAGATCTCAGTGTTCACATGCAAATGTTGGCACTTTTGTAGCACCCATTGTTGACGGATCCAATTGTAGGGTATAGGGATGGCTGTAAAAACTTACGCCTACCTTCGCTATGCGAAAACACTAGGGATAATGTACTTATTCTGAAATATACCTAAATACTACGAGTTATAAGAAAATGAAGTAGGTACTTACATAATAATTATAGGTGTATAATACTGGCTGGAAGATGTACCGTGGGCAGGCATCCTACCAGATGGACCAACGATCTGGTAAAGGTCGCGGGAAGAGCCTGGATGCGGGCAACGCAAGACCGTGCATTGTGGAAAACCTTGGAGGAGGCCTTTGTCCAGCAGTGGACGTCATTTGGCTGAAACGAACGAAACATAATATTATTCTAACGTTCTCGGTACAAAATTCTCATTTCCCTCTCAATATCTAGAAAATGGGATTGCCACTAAAAAAAACTCTTTTCCCTAATCCAACCTTTTTCAATTTGCGTGCCACATATTCAGAATAGGACCCCCCAATAGAAAACGAACAAAAAGAGTTTGATTTTCGATTTGGATACGCGGGCGATACCGGCACGCCCCAGGGAAATCACATCTTAACATGCAAATTTAACAGTCAGTGCTGCCAGCCAGGCCGTGATAAAATCTTATCGATGATTTTAGACGACAAATGTATGGGCTTATCGCAAATCAATAAAATCGATAAAAGGTTATCGTGGCGCGCCTAGGCCTAGAAGGTTTAGCATTGGTTAAGTGAAATTATAGTAATGCAGCAAAGCCTTATTTAAACTGTAAAATACTATTATTTCATAAAAATATTAATCATCATCATCATCTCAGCCATAGGACGTCCACTGCTGAACATAGACCTACCTCCCCCAATGCTTTCCTTGTTGCACGGTTGGTTGCGGCCTAATAATAATCAAAATAAATAAATCAAAAATAGTAATCAAATACTGAAAACTTGTTTGGTTTTGTTGTTGGGTTTTATTCGACACTGCCAGGAGTTTCAGCGGTGGGAACGAGAGGTGGGAATAGTCCCGTAAATACTGAAAACTATCTGACTTTAGAGTAGGCGCACACCGTTGATTTTTCGTCGGCCGATAGTTTAGTCGGGCAGTTGATCAGTATGGGCATGTATGGGAGTGCGCACACTACGCCGATTCGATTTGGCCGATTCTTCATACAATTTAAAATCGGGCACAACTATCGGCCAACTAAAAATCAGCGGTGTGCGCCTACTCTTACTGATTTTACTGAACCGTATGTACTTATGTACTTAATCGTTTATTTGAGAAGTAGTCCTACAATTTACGAGATTAGTTTAAAAGTTTGTACTAACAATACAACCAGCATATTATAAAATTCTTTATTTGCGTAAGACAATGATATAAAGGTAATCATAAACTTACCTAACTTAAATTACAATCTTAAAACACCACCAAAAACTGGCATTTCCATTTCAATTATTAAACCACGCCCATTTCTTATGTAATAATAATTATTTTCGTCTACTTTCCATACACAATACTCACCATACATAAGAATAATATCTCTAATTTACGTAAATTAAGATTCCCATTAGATTCATTCATAAACCCCATTTATTATGATGTTTTATGGCGTCATAACAATAGAGAGCATATAAAATTAATATTAAACATTAATGGCATAATTACAAACCCTAATACAATGTACATTATACACATTTAATGCAGTACATTTTATTTACCAGTAAAGACAAGAGACCGAGATAGGAGACCGACACGGGAGACCGCGACCATTAAGGTACAAAGTCCAAGATGGACTGCGTATAAACTTTATGAAATCTGTGCAAGCCGCAAATATGCTGGGGATTTCATAGAGATTTGCTATTTGCGGTTGCAGTCTGCGGTCTGCAATCCATCTTGGACTTGTACCTTTATTGCCCTGTCTCTATCTCGCTCGTGAACTGGTGCTTGCATAACACATTGCGTTAAGTCAAGTTTCAGTCTCAGTTAGGTACTTGTCTCAGTTCTTGTGTCGGTCTCTTGTCACGCTTGTCACGGTCTCTTGTCGGGGTCTTTAGTCCGTATCTCTCGACTCAGTCTCCTGTCTCGGTCTCTTGTCACGGTGCAGCGGTGTCTTGTCTTGGTCTCGTGTTTCGGTCTCTTTGCTCTGTCTCTCTCTTATCTGGGTCTCTTGTCTGGTCTCTTGTTTGAGTCGGTCTCTGCCCCCTGTCACTGCCCTGTCTCGCTCGCGCAACGTAAGTTTCAGTCTTGATCTCTTGTTTAGGTCTTTTGTCTCGGACTCTTGACTCAGTCTCGGGTTCTTGTCACGGTATCTTGTCTTGGTCTCGTGTTAAGGTATCTTTTCTCTGTCTCTTATCTGGGTCTCTGGTCTCGGTCTCTAGTCAGACTTCTTGTCTTCAACTCTTGTCTCGGTCTCTTATCTCAGTCTTTTGTCTCGGTCTCTGTCGCGGTCTCTGTCGCGGTCTCTCTCGGTCTCTTGTCTTTATCACGGCGCGAACCGCCTTAACGACCTACGTTAACAAACTTACGTTTTTATTTGGATTATTAACAATTCAAAGGCAATTATAAATGACTTCTTAATTTTATACGTGCAGCGGTGTTAATTAAGATGGGAGATAAGACTGGGAACAAAATAAAGGAGCAATCTACCCCGGATGCGCTCGGAAGCTCGGTCTAAACAGGGACTCGGTATTCCGTTGATTTGATAACCACTGTAATTCGTTTACATACTTTACATATTGATTGAGAAAACGTTAAACTAAACAGGTCCGTTTAAAAAACTGTGCTTATAACTAGATTCAATATATTAGATATCCATTTTGACCTTCCTTTGATTGGTCTAAATATTGACATTCATTGAATCAAAAACTCAATAACAATATACAATTAGATATGTATACTCAAAATGTTTTAACAGGTTTTGTGCTTCGTCCTTTGCTTAAGAGTTTAGTTAGAAGAAAAGTTTCTCTAGATTCTTTTAAACTAAAACACACTTATGGACGTGATCGGTCCAAATATTTAAATGCAATCAAACTTATTTATGCTTGAGTCCACTATTTATTAAGTGTGTAAGTATTGATACTTTACATGGGAGTTGTTTTTAAAACACAGTCCAAATTAGAGCTTGTATAGAAACTTCTTATAATATTAATTTCAGACAATAACTCACTAGAACTGCGAATTTCTTTCTAATGATCTCAACTATTTTCATAAACTATTTTTTTTCCTTAACAATTTATTTATTTGTTACAAAAACCATGTGGTAAAATAATCTACTGCAACCATTTATACAATCCCAAGAATTCTTCAGCAAAAACAAAAGACGTGCTTAAACATAACACTACCTATCTATATCTACTTAAACTGCCCTAAAACCAATTTATTACCCCAACACCCGATGACAATGCTTAGACAATGTAATGCATACCTTGGCTCCATTTACGTCATTCTTCGCTCATATTATTCCGGAGCAAAGGTGGTAACGTCAGCGATGACATAAATTCCAATTAAGCGAATGTCCAGGGTTCGCGCAGCTTTAGGGCGCGCGTACGCAGAGACACGCTTACTGAAGTTATGGTAACACTTATGCTAATATTAGAAATGTGAACATAACTAATTTTCTGTTCAATAGGATGTGACATTGGCTGAATGGCAGGGCTTTGATGATTTTCGGGCAAAACCAAAGAAAAAACTAAAAAAATATGACAATACCAAGTTTTGTTGGGACTGACTTTATGAAGTAGTACATATTTGTAGAAATACGATAAGTGGTTTGATAGTCTAGTTGAAGTGACCAATACTTACATCTCAAATGAAATAAAAATCAAATAAAAAATACATCAAATAATTAAGTCTGCTTGTCTTACGTCATTTAAAATCGTCAATTTTTAAGGATAGTTCATGGAATCATTTTGTTAATAGTGACCAATCGGTCACTGCTGACCTTATTATTGTGGGTTCGAACCGATAGATTGTATCTGGAGAAAAATACACTTTTGACCATTTGACCTAGGGATCTAAATAGATAGAGTATGTTTTTTTTAGGTTGAACCACGATGGCGCCAATTTCTCAGAGTGAATTTCTCAAGCACATTTGTATCTGTGTGTACGCGGACCCTTATCGCCAGCATTATAAGTTGTTAGCGGCGGGCTTACAAACTGACGGTAGCACAACTTGTAGAAACCCATTGACAAGCTTTAGGAGCTATAAAGTCAATAGCATTCCTTTTAAGCAGCGTTGATTTGAATACCCCAGTTTATAGAGCTAAGTAGTCCTATCATCATCAGGTCATTTAATCTCCATTTTAGTAGGACGAACCTTTCTTAATCTGTTTGTTCGTTTCAGCCAAATGACGTCCACTGCTGCACAAAGGCCTCCCCTAGGATTTCAACGACCCGGTCCTGCGCTGCCCGCATCCAGGTGCATTCCGTGCTCTTTACCAGAAGATAACATGGGATAACTTAAAAAAAAAACCGACTTCAAATGCGTGAACACAAATAATACCTATTCAACAAAAAATAATCGTTCAAATTGGTTCATAATCGGCGGAGATATTGCGTATAAAAAAGTTCATCCCCAATTTTCCACCCTTGGGCATTGAAGTAATGTACGTAGTACATTACAACTCAATGCCCTTGGGGGTTAAATATTTTCTTCAAATTCGCATGAAACCACCCTTTTGATAATACCTATTCAACAAAAAAATAATCGTTCAAATTGGTTTGTAATCGGCGGAGATATTGCGTATAAAAAAGTTCATCCCCAATTTTCCACCCTGGGGGTTGTTTTTTCTATTATTAAATTTAAATGGGACCACCCTTGAGGTATTACCTATACGCCGAAAAAAGATTTGTTCAAATCGGTTCATAATTGGCGGAGTTATCGCGTAACAAACATAGAAAAAAAACATACGGGTCGAATTGAGAACCTCCTCCTTTTTTTGAAGTCGGTTGAAAATGAAGTATTTTGTCTATAAAAACAGTTTAATAACTCGTAGAAATTGTGAAATATGAAGTGTAATCTACACTATTATTATAAAGAGGAAAAAAAAATCTTTCACCATTCGAAAGCTACATTAACCACGAGTAACATAGGCTAAATTTTATTTTGGAAAAAAATAGGGTTCCGTAAAATATGTAGATAATAGTCCACGCGCACGAAGCCGCGGGCGGAAAGCTAGTTTTAAATAAAGACATCATTATACTATGATGAATCTGTTTCATACATTTGTTATGAAATTGCTGTTAGTGGTCATACAAAAATCAATCATGACGGCGAACATAATGTTTTGACAGACATTGTACGGCTTTTACAAGTCTATCATCTCAATATGAATACAAAATGAAAGTATCTCTATCTGTATGTATTAGATTTGTATTAGGTAACAGTTTTTTAACTGCTGTGCGATTAGTTAAGTATTTATAAAGCATTAAAAATATGAATCAAGTAAAAGGACATGGGATACTTATTTTTTCAAAACAAATCTAAAAGTTAAAACTAGTGCATTCTCTAAGTGAATCAAATAACCTTGAAAATTTTGCTATTTGTTGATTCCGTAGAGTGAACTTTATACATATCNTGTTACAATAACCATGTGGTAAAATAATCTACTGCAACCATTTATACAATCCCAAGAATTCGTCAGCAAAAACAAAAGACGTGCTTAAACATAACATTATATCTACTAAACATCCCTAAAACCAATTTATTACCCCAACACCCGATGACAATGCTTAGACAATATAATGCATACTTTAGCTCCATTTACGTCATTCTTCGCTCATAATTCCGGAACAAAGGTGGTAGCGTCAGCGATGACATAAATTCAAATTAAGCGAATGTCCAGCGTTCGCGCAGCTTTAGGGCGCGCGTAAGCTGAGACACGCCTACAGAAGTTAAGGTAACTCTATGCTAATATTAGAAATGTGAACATAACTAATTTTCTGTTCAATAGGATGTGACATTGGCTGAATGGCAGGGCTTTGATGCTTTTCGGGAAAAAGTAAAGAAATATCTAAAAAAATATGACAATACCAAGTTTGTTGGGACTGACTTTATGAAGTAGTACATATTTGTAGAAATACGATAAGTGGTTTGATAGTCTAGTTGAAGTGACCAATACTTACATCTCAAATGAAATAAAAATCAAATAAAAAATACATCAAATGATTAAGGCTGCTTGTCTTACGTCATTTAAAATCGTCAATGTTTGAGGATAGTTCATGGAATCATTTTGTTAATAGTGACCAACCGGTCACTGGTGATCACCCACTACCTTATTATCGTGGGTTCGAACCGATAGATTGAATCTGGAGAAAAATACACTTTTGACCATTTGAACTAGGGATCTAAATTGATAGAGTAAGTATGTTTTTTTAGGTTGAACCACGATGGCGCCAATTTCTCAGAGTGAATTTCTCAAGCACATTTGTATCTGTGTATACGCGGACCCTTATTGTCAGCATTATAAGTTGTTAGCGGCAGGCTTACAAACTGGCGGTAGCACAACTTGTAGAAACCCATTGACAAGCTTTAGGAGCTATAAAGTCAATAGCATTCCTTCTATACACCGTTAATATGAATAAACCAGTTTATAGCTAAGTAGCCCTATCATCATCAGGTCATGTAGGCTGGGTTGAATCATATTATTTTGACTTTAAAAAACGTCAAAAATCTGTCAAACTATGGAGTTTGACCGCAACTTTGACAATAACCGGTGCTTTTTGTATGGACAAAAAGCACCGGTTATTGTCAAAGTTGCGGTCAAGTAAGTTGGCACAACTCAGCTTGAATCTCCATTTTAGTAGAATGAATCTTTTTAAATTCGTTCTTTCGTTTCAGCCAAATGAATGACGTCCACTGCTGGACAAAGACCCCTAAGGATTTCCATAACAACCAGTTCTGCGCTTCCCATGCTCTCTAATTTACCTACCAGAAGCAAACGAAGGATTTGTTATATAAAAAAAAATCGAATAAATAATAGAAATTGTGAAATAATATGATGTGTAATTCTAAATAAAGTCATCAAAATCAGGGACTTGCCGTGCCATCTATCATTTTAATAATGATGAATCAGCTTCATACATTTATTTCGTTATGAAATTGCTGTTAGTGGTCATACAAAAATCAATCATGACGGCGAACATAATGTTTTGACAGACATTGTACAGCTTTTACAAGTTTATCATCTCAATATGAATACAAAATGAAAGTATCTCTATCTGTATGCACTTAGTTTGTTTTTTCCATTGACAAATTAATGCGCAGCTGTGCGATTAATTTTAAAGCATAAAATATTATGGATTACGCAAAAGGTTAAAGGTTACTTATCTATTTTTGCAAAACAAATCTAAAAGTTAAAATACTCGTATAAACCGTCGTTTCATCCATGAAGACGCGCCCGACCACTTTGCGTATTTGCGTGTGCAACGCTGTTATCACACACACTACAATAATGACGCTCGGATTGCTAGGATCAAACTCCCCGCACCCCGCGCTTCCCTCGACCAAAAAGGGGTGGGGCGCGTCTTCGTGGATGAAACGATCTACTTGTCATGAAATAACTAATGCATTTTCTAATTTGAGTGAATTAAAAAACTTGGGTGAACTTTATACATTATGCAATAGCTTTGAAAGGCAACTGAATAACCAAGAATAACGTATAAATTAATTAAAATCATGACATTACAGCTTTTTATAAATAATTTAAAGTCCATTAAACATACATTCTTGGACATGAGCGCTCAACACTTAATTATGCAATTTTTCATGGTGTTCTAACATATTCAATTCTTTATCTATGGCTTTATTACCATGCTAATAAAAAAACACCCTTATATCAACAATAGACACTTACAAAGAACTGCGGAACTGTTGGATGACATAAACCAACTTCTAATGGATGAATATTATTTCTTTTAATGTCAATTAGTGGGTCAAAACACCATATCGCTATAAAAAAGCGTCACTTGACATATGTTGTCCTACCACGCGTCCTTTTGCGTAAAAAAATGCCCCATATTTAATTATTATAGCCATTCTAATTTGTATCTTATACAGTTGTAAAAAAGTTTATTTTCTTTTGAGTATTTTANGTTTTTAATGGTGTTTTTTCAGACTGTGGTTTGTCGGTCTACCTTTTATGTTTTTTGTCCTTGGCACTGCAAATACAACGTAGATAAAACTAAGTGTTTATGATACTGATATTGTAATAAGTGCTTCTGTTGGCCACTATAATTAGGTCGTAAACTAAGGCAAATAGGGCTGTAGAATTAGGAAGTCGTGTTGGCTAATAAATTTGCAGTTTTTCCTTTGAATTATAAGGACATTTCTCTAGAAAGATATTGTGTCAGAGAAAGCAGTATAATGGTTTTAAACTACTTATCTATTATTATTGTTGTCTGTTCCTTCTTCACGCTAAAATTATTGGACGGATTTTGATAAAACACTACAATGTTAAAAATCAGACACAAGATATAACCACCTTAATTATATCAAATTTAATAAGCTGTAGATTTTGAAATTCACGCGGGCCGAAGCTATACAAAAGCATCAAAAACCATTTGTTCTTATTTGGTGAACACTGCCTTTAGAAACACATACCTACAGACTTCTGTTTTAATTATGTACTTACTTACACCTGCTATCGTTTTTATATTAGGCTTACTGCAAGATTAGAGACAGACATTAAACCGACAGACAGTGGTGACTGAGTTTGTTGCGGCGCTTCTTCTCAGCACTTGCCAAATGTTTGTCTCGAAGCGCTGGTAGGGCAAACAAAGAATTAGACATGTATGTATAGTATTTGACGATTTGTAAGTACTAATTTAATTAGTCTATACAAATAAAGATAATTTTGATTTGATTTAATTAGAGAGCATACACACTGCACCACCACTCAAATGAAGTACTCGTATATTTCGACAATATGGCGCAATTGTCGTTGGTATAATGAGCTCTACTTTGTCTCTGGGCGCTTTGATTTCGTTTTGCTCAATTAATGTGTACCGTGAAGCGCGGTAGCGACGCCCCGCCCTGCCGCCCAAGATACTGGCACACACAAGTTTAAAAGAAAAAAATAGGTTCGAATATTAAAATTAGAATGCCTTGAAAATTAGAGAGAATGCGTTATGGCATTGAGGTCGCCTAATGTTAAAATTTTGGCATTGAAGTATAAATAAATAAATAAATTAAATTTTAAGCGGATTCTTTTGTTCGAAAAAGATCGTCCAATGCTGAATGTAGGTCTCCCCCATGATTTTCAAATTGGCCGGTTGGATGTGGCCTGCATCCAGCTGCTTTTCGTAACCTTTACTTTGTACAGTCACGGAATGAAAAGGTTCGTCAGTTTTCAAATTGATTCCTTCAACGAACCGTGAGCACATAATACCTTTTGAAACTATGTTACAGAACAATCTCGAGTTAGAGAAAATAATCTTTAACCTGTTCGTCAGTAAAGTTCAAAATTATTCAGATCAAAGTTGTTTGACGATTTAACTTGTCAAGAAGATTATTATGATTGATAAACTAAAACCTTCTTGTTGGTTCAACCTGCCATTATCTATTAAATAAAAAAACTACATTTTGTAACATTGCACTGATGGGATAGAAAAATAAACAAGCAAAACCTTATTCGTTAGCAAACGTCATATTTATTTAAATGTTAGCAGCACTGTTTCTTGCACGGTTATGTTGGCAGGTTTGACTCTTACAGTAGGTACCTAATGCAAGTGAAAACCGACACTAAGGTGACGAACCTTTTCATTCCGCGACTGTACATCGGTGAACCGTCGTCGTCGTGACGGTTTAAGAAAAAGTCAAGGCTTCGCCGGACTGGTTTATTGTCTTAAAACTAATATTAAATAAAATTCACAATTTCATGATAAAATTACCGTCTATTGTTCCTAGTCTGTCAAAAGTCAAGTAAAAGAAAATCGTCGTCTCGTTTGTCGTCAGCCAGTCCTCAACGGTTTTACCCGATGCGCCAGAAGAAGGGTTATTTTTTAACGCAGGGCAGTGCAAGTCGCAACCATACCTGATGTTAAGTGAGATGCTGTCTAGGATATTACAACTCTGTCCTGTAAGTGCCTATTTCTCGCCTTAAAAAGGCCCAGATTATAGATACATATTATAGACAACGAATTCCAGTCCTTAGTTGTTCGCTTTATAAAAGAGTTATTGAATCGCATAGGTTATGTTTTTTTTAAAGATTTTAATAATTGCATTAATTGCTTTTCACCACGACTGTCCGGCAACCAGCCGACTGGCAGATAGTAAACCCATTCCCAGACGTGGGTTTATGACGTTACCGCGTACAACAGATTCTTTGTACCGACTTTGTCCAGACAGGGGCGGGGAATACGCGGAATCGCCGGGGAAAGTTGGTAATGATTTTGTATCATTCAAATGTTATTGCTTAGAACAGTCTGGATTGTAGTCAGATTATTAGTGAAGAGCTTTGGGTTGTTGTGCTAGTTAGTGTTGTATGGTATATTTGAGACGTATAAAAGAGCTTTTGAAAAGCGCTACTTGCAAAATAAATTAATTTGAATTGGAGTGTTTGAATTTTGCTGTACCTATACCTACATTATTTACTAGCTTTTGCCCGCGACTTCATCCGTGTGAAATTTAGTGTCACAGATCGGCATAAATTATAGCCTCTCTCTCTATATGTTAATCTGGGTTACAAACAATAATACGGTAAAGTTTCAACAAAATCCGTTCAGTAGTTTTTGCGTGAAAGAGTAACAAACATCCAGACATCCAGACATCCAAACTTTCGCATTTATAATATTAGTAGGATTCGTAGGATAGTTCCTGAGATTAGCGCGTTCAACCAAAACAAACAAACTATTGCTTTATATTATTAGTATAGATTAATATAGGGTGTTAACTCCAATACGCGCTACGTTTGTAAAGGCGCGCTTTATGTGACTTTTTTACTATAATTAATTACAAGCCCTTAACTTCTCGGTAACGGCGGTTATTTTAATTGACAATCTAATTAAGAATCGGATCGTGTCTTTCAACATCGACGTGACAGGGTTGTCTCTTTGTGTAACTGTTATGATTCTATTATAATCATCTAGCTTTTGCCCGCGGTTTCGCCCGTGTGAAATTTTGCATATCACTGAAAAACTTTATCGCGCGTGCGTGTCCCTGTTTTAAAAACCGGGATAGGTAAAAACAATTCAGTGGTTTAGGCGTGAAATCATTAGCAGACAGAAAGACAGATAGTTACTTTCGCATTTATAAATATTAGTAGGGAAGTAGGGATAAATACGGCAGTAGAGATCATAGTTCTAATCATACTGCGAGTAGTTGAAAAATAGCTTTATACAAATATTATTAGTAACAAAAACAGTACACAAGTATAAATTACGCTCTTTAAAATTCTACTAGTTCTATTATTATACGAGTATTTTGGCCAAAATTAATAATATAATAAATAAAATAATGAATAAGTAATAATATTACTTATTACAAAATAATAAATGGAAACTTGTAAAGTAAGTTAAGTAGGCACTTTTAACCTCCTACATACTCTGTCCCCTCTGCCAACCCTATATTATTTCTCAGAATTTAGAATACGCTGTAATTATATCGCTTCATATGTTAACACCTTTCTTAACAGATGCGTAGTTTTCCTCGCGTGTGAACATTTTTTTGATGATACCCTACCACTTTGAAATTCGCCGATCGTACAGCCGACTGCTCATCAAGCTTAATATTGGCATCTTATTCCGCTGTAATTGGGTCGATTTTGCAACAAAAATGTGTAGGCTGATGTGCTTGTAGGCTCAAGACTTGGACAGAGCTTTGTGAAAAAATAAAACATTAATCAATTGAAACTTGACACCGCAATGTAGATTCAGTGTAATGGATACTTCCTCCAGGTGAAAATAAGTTTAACATTTGCATAAAATATTCAGGAGTTACGTATATGTACTTACAAATATAATGTACTTTTTACCCGACTGCGCCAGAAGGAGGTTATTGATATGTTATGATTCGCAGTTCTTACCAATAATTTATGTAATCCATATTATGTGAACGTGATTTTACGTGTTTTCTCTTACAAAACTACTAAGTGTCAATAAAATATTTTTCTATTTTTATTTAATAAATAAAATAATATAGCGTATTATGAGACTAATCTCTGATTATCTTCGGATGTTTTTGTACATATATTATTTTGAAAACCAGGACCTGTAAAATATAAAATCATTCTATCTTATCAGATATTCACCTCTGTGATAGGCCCAAGGCAACGTCAAACAATTCTACTAATATTATAAATGCGAAAGTTTGGATGTCTGGATGTTAGTTACTCTTTCACGCAAAAACTACTGAACGGATTTTGATGAAATTTTACAGTATTATTGTTTATAACCCAGAATAACATATAGGATGACGATCTTTGGTAATGAAGCCGCGGGCAAAAGCTAGTGTTTCATCAATCCATAAATTTTCCTCAGTGTAGGTTTTTCTCCTTTGCTTTCCTAAACTCCTAAATTATGTAACCATAACCTGTTGATAAATCTATCCCCAATTTAAACCCACCATAACCGTTAATTCCAAGTACCCCAAATAAGAAAATAGCNTTGGCCAAAATTAATAATAGAATTATTTTATTTACAAAATAATAAATGGAAGCTTGTAAAGTAAGTTATGGAGGCATTTTTAGCCTCCTAGATACTCTGTACCCACTCACAACCCTATATTACTTCTCAGAATTTAGAATACGCTGTAATTATATCGCTTCATATGTTAACACCTTTTTTAACAGATGCGTAGTTTTCCTCGCGTGTGAACATTTTTTTGATGATACCCTACCACTTTGAAATTCGCCGATCGTAGAGCCGACTGCTCATCAAGCTTAATATTGGCATCTTACTCCGTTGTAATTGGGTTGATTTTGCAACAAACATGTATAGGCTGATGTGCTTGCAGGCTCAAGACTTGGACAGAGCTTTGTGAAAAAATAAAACATTAATCAATTGAAACTTGACACCGCAATGTAGATTCAGTGTAATGGATACTTCCTCCAGGTGAAAATAAGTTATAAAATATTCAGGAGTTACGTATATGTACTTACAAATATAATGTACTTTTTACCCGACTGCGCCAGAAGGAGGTTATTGCTATGTTATGATTCGCAGTTCTTACCAATAATTTATGTAATCCATATTATGTGAACGTGATTTTACGTGTTTTCTCTTACAAAACTACTAAGTGTCAATAAAATATTTTTCTATTTTCTATTTAATAAATAAAATAACATAGCGTCATATGAGACAATAATCTATGATATCTTCAGATGTTTTTAAATTACATGCTTTGAAAACCAGGACCTGTAAAATATAAAATCATTCTATCTTATCTAAAGTTAAGAGCAGATTCGAAATATTCACCTCTATGATAGGCCCAATCAATGCAACGTCAATAAAGTTTCAATAATTCATAAATTTTCGTCGTTTTACTCACTTCAGGTTTTTCTCCTTTGCTTTCCTAAACTCCTATTTGGAAATAAGTAGCTTATATCCTTTCGATGAAATCTATTCCCCAATTTAAACCGACCATAACCGTTAATTCCAAGTACCCCAAATAAGAAAATAGCCAAGAATTCGAGGGCGCCTATAACTTACGTGGGCGGAGCGTCGAACCCCACAGCAAACACGTAATTCCGTTAGGGCGGGCTATCTGTTCTCTATGGTTCATAAACTTTAATGTATCGCAGTTTAAAGGCAGATAAACATTGGCAAAAGCACATCAAGCTCTCATATCTTATGGAGTGGTAATAAGAACGAGTTTGCAATGGATGTATAGCTAATGTGCAGGAATGAGACGTTACAAAACTCTATTGAGACGCGTTAAAGTGTTAACGATTTGATGGGGAATTTTGTCGATGGGTGCTCGCTGTAATTGCGTTGTTTCTTTAAAGAATTATTTAAATTACAGTAATAGAAACGAGGGGAAACTTTTAGTTATGAAAACGTTCTCTGAACTTTCTGAAAGTGCTAAATCTAGGTACCATTTCCTAATGGACTTCGTCTATGAGGATTGAGGACTTTAGTGAGTAGATGGTACCCAAATTTAAGTCCTATATTTTTTAATTAAAGGCTGCATTGTGTGTGGAGTGACTTTTTATTTGTTGGGATATTTTCTTGAATTAATAACGTAATAAATATCACCGGTACAGTACGAGTAAGTGCAACTTTCCATACGATTTTGTCGAAACATAATGTTGATGCCAGAATAATACATCGTGTAAAATGTGAGTACCAGTTTGGTATATTATCAGCCTATATTTTTCTTACAATCCCAGCACAAAATTTCAGCCTAGCACAACTAAATACACAACTTCATCGGTTCAGCAAAACAGCCGTTTAACGTATACTATCATTATTCACGTTAACTTTAACTCATGTCAGTAGTTAGGCCCGCCCTTAACTAAATTATGGCCTAAGGTCACACCTCCAGGACCAAGGTGTAGCAAGTTTTACCGAAAGAGGGTAAATAGGTGAGTTATCTATTATTATCTTTCCACTCCATTCTGAAATAATGTTATTTTAAGATTTTTAAGTCCTTGAAAAATACATTGGTTTTTTCAAGCTTATTAAAGTAGGGCAAGTAAACAGGTATTTTGCAAATTTTACCTTTCAATCCAAGTTTAAGTATTTTTATCATATCAATTAGATTTTGTTCGCTAAGGTGTGGCTAAGGAATGAGATTAAAGTAAAATCTATAAATTAATATCGCTGGATCGTAAGGCTGAGTTGCACCAACTTATAACCGTAACTATAACAATAACTGGTGTTTTTGTATGGAGTTTGACAGATTTGTGACGTTTGTTAAAGTTAAACGGTGCAATTCAGCCTATGGTATGTGAGAATTTTCTCGTTTTAGGCTGATTTGTACCACCTAACTTTGACCTTAACTTGACGATAAATAAGGTCAAAGTGTGGTGTGTTTTTTGTATGGAGTTTGATAGATTTTTGACGTTTAGACTGAGATAAAGATTGTTCGAAACAACAACGCCAATGACACTCACAATCATACAAAGTCATTCAACTGACAGGTCGTAAAAGCCATCACTGACTTATGGTGCCTTGAGTCATCTCGTGCTCCATTCCCTCAGTTTCCTCAGCAAATGTCAAAACGACTTGCAGCCGGCGCCTGCGCCGCACCGCCCACTTCCGCAGAGGTGGCGCCATCTGAACACATTTTTGTCTTGTAAGTACTATACTTAGTTCAATTTTAACCCCTCGTCGTTTAAAGCAAATCAGATGTTTTACTTGCTTTATTGTTAAACTAAGAGCTGGTGAACGCCAGACCTACGTCATTTTATAAAAGCTGAAAGTTTGTCAGCGTATGCTCCCAATATAGGATAAAATGTTGGTGGATCATCAAGTTTGGGTCATCGTGGCTTTGGCAGCTATCCTAAAAAAACTGTCTGGCAAGGAGTTGGAACTTTCAAAATTGTCTGGCTGATGTGGAAACAACTTCTAATTATTATTATATTGGGTTGGGAGCATATGCTGACAAACTTTCAGCTTTTATAAAATGACGTAGGTCTGGCGTTCACTAGCTCTTGGTCTATGTATTTTATTCAATTGACGGAGTATATCTCGTAATTCTGAAAACCGGAAGTACAAATTCGAAGCTGACTGGGTAACTACACGCAGCATTGCTAGACATCAAATCATCATCATCATTTCAGGCACAGGACGTCCACTGCTGAACATAGGCCTCCCCCGATGATTTCTAGATTGGCCGGCCTGCATCCAGCGCCTTTATGAGGTCGTCTGACCCATCGGCTGTCAGTTCTGCGTGCTATGTGCCCTGCCCATTGCCACTTCAGCTTGCTAATCCGTCGGGCTATGTCAGTCAACGACTTCAGTTCGTTTACGGACATAGGACATAATTATACCTCCCCACGCGCGCTATTTTGCCCTGTTTTTGGTTTGCCACATTAAGCTTCTGGACCTTTCGCAAATCATTACTCCACAGAGAACGTCCTACACTACGCTTGCCGAATCTCAGTCTCGACCATAGAACTCGTTTACTCCAGCAGTTATTAGTACCTCGATAGACTAGATACCTACGTAAGATTTTACGAGGTAAGTCGCGGGCGAAAGTTAGTTCGTATATGTATCGAGACGTGTGAATTGGGCTATTGGGCAATACTTTATAATGGTAGGGACTGCACCGAGTGATAACACAATATTTCCTGTGCTTTGTTCGCTCTAATAGCTGTGTACGTTTTATTCTTCTGCTAAATGATGGCATTTCAAAAACACACATTTTGATATAGAACTGTATTCTAAAATAACAAAGCTTAGCATTTATTAATTTATTTATTTATGTAGTTTATTGCACTAATAACATACAAAGGTGGACTTAATTCTAAAAACATTCTCCGCCAGTCAACCTTTGGGTCATGCAGAAAGCTGTGAGTGCGATGCTGGTTAAATATAAAATGGATTGTTATGCGAATTACAAATTACTAGTGCAAACGGAATGTTCGTGTAAACGTTAATATTAAAACACCTACTTATACTACTAAACAAAATCCTGCAAAAAAACAAGCCCCAACACTGTTTAAAATAGTCGCTGAAAATCCAATGTAAATTCTCACATTTTCACCAACGTTGCTAAACTTGACACATACAACGCGTCACAAATGCCCGCTCCGGGATTCGAACCCAGACATCGGATCGGCCGCGTTTTTCCAATTTCCACCCGAGGGCATATCGGCACCTCGCGGATGACTCGCTGCGATGCGTTGGAAATAAAAAAGCAAATACAGATCTTGGAATAAGGGTTCTGTATAATTTTGTCACTTAGAGATTTTATTTTTTTCTTTTTGAGTTTCATCTGGGCGATGTCCTGATGTGCCCTAGTCAAGAAATTAGAATCTATTATTAACGTATTTCATTTCACTTCGGAACCATAACACCTGTAGGCCTAAGATGCGCGCCGTGATAACTTTTATCGACGTCAAAATGTATGGGAAAATCTATAAAATGGCGCGATAACCGCTTATCGCGGCGCGCATCTTAGGCCTACTTACTGGATGATTTAGCCTNTTCTCTGAGCATCCTGAAAGTGCTAAATCTAGGTACCATTTCCTAATGGACTCCATCTATGAGGATTGAGGACTTTAGTGAGTAGATGGTATGTATTACCAAAATTAGTCCTACTCGTATATTTTTATTATATTAAGCTGTCACAGCATGCATTATGTGTGGACTATCTTTTTATTTGTTGGGATATTTATTGAATTAATAACGTAATAAATATCACCGGTACAGTACGAGTAGGTGCAACTTTCCATACGATTTTGTCGAAACATAATGTTGATGCCAGAATAATACATCGTGTAAAATGTGAGTACCAGTTTGGTATATTTATCAGCCTATATTTTTCTTACAATCCCAGCTCAAAATTTCAGCCTAGCACGACTAAATAGACAACTTCATCGGGTCAGCAAAACAGCCGTTTAACGTATACTATCATTATTCACGTTAACTTTAACTCATGTCAGTAGTTAGGCCCGCCCTTAACTAAATTATGGCCTAAGGTCACACCTCCAGGACCAAGGTGTAGTTTTACCGAAAGAGGGTAAATAGGTGAGATATCTATTATTATCTTTCCACTCCATTCTGAAATAATGTTATTTTAAGTCCTTGAAAAATACATTGGTTTTTTCAAACTTATTAAAGTAGGGCAAGTAAAGAGGTATTTTGCAAATTTTACCTTTCAATCCAAGTTTAAGTATTTTTATCATATCAATTAGATTTTGTTCCAAGGTGTGGCTAAGGAATGAGATTAAAGTAAAATCTATAAATTAATATCGCTGGATAGTAAGACTGAGTTGCACCAGCTTATTATAACCGTAACTATAACAATAACTGGTGTTTTTGTATGGAGTTTGACAGATTTGTGACGTTTGTTAAAGTTAAACGGTGCAATTCAGCCTAAGGATTATTTGGCTGATATGTACCACCTAACTTTGACCTTAACTTTGACGATAAATAAGGTCAGTGTGGTGTGTTTTTTGTATAGAGTTTGATAGATTTTTGACGTTTAGACTGAGATAAAGATTGTTCGAAACAACAACGCCAATGACACTCACAATCATACAAAGTCATTCAACTGACAGGTCGTAAAAGCCATCACTGACTTATGGTGCCTTGAGTCATCTCATGCTCCATTCCCTCAGTTTCCTCAGCAAATGTCAAAGGACTTGCAGCCGGCGCCTGCGCCGCACCGCCCACTTCCGCAGAGGTGGCGCCATCTGAACACATTTTTGTCTTGCACCTATCTATACTTAGTTCAATTTTAACCCCTCGTCGTTTAAAGCAAATCAGATGTTTTACTTGCTTTATTGTTAAACTAAGAGCTGGTGAACGCCAGACCTACTTCATTTTATAAAAGCTGAAAGTTTGTCTGGTTAAATATAAAATGGATTGTTATGCGAATTACAAATTAAACGGAATGTTCGTGTAAACGTTAAATATTAAAACGCCTATTTATACTACCTACTAAACAAAATCCTGCAAAAAACAAGCCCCAACACGGTTTAAAATAGTCGGTGAAAGCCCAATGTAAATTCTCACATTTTCACCAGCCAAACGTTGCTCAACTTGACACAACACGCGTCACAAACGCCCGCTCCGGGATTCGAACCCAGACATCGGATCGGCCGCGTTTTTCCAATTTCCACCCGAGGGCATATCGGCACCTCGCGGATGACTCGCTGCGATGCGTTGGAAATAAAAAAGCAAATACAGATCTTGGAATAAGGGTTCTATACAGTTTTGCCTCTTAGATATTTTATTTCTTGCTTTTTGAGGTTTAATCCAGCTTGTTTAGCTAGGTCATAGGATAAGTAAGATATTTAAATTATTCATATTGTATCAAAACCATGAAACTTAGGTGATGTTAAGTTACGGTCGAGACGGCACATTAAAGGCTAATTTACACGTATTAAGTTGTTATGACTGTGGTATCTTATTGGTTGAAATACCTCCATGTGCAACTTTGCATTCTCGACTACAGTTTAGGAAAAATTAAGAATTTTTAATTATATAGGTCAAATTTTCTAATTATGTAAGTATATCAAATTTTTTCTTCGGCACAATTTAGGCAGTCTAGAGAGAGAGAGAGAGAGAATAGAGTTGTTTTGAAAAAGAAAAAAATAGGTAAACATATTTTTTTTTGCATACCGTTTTTTCCAGTGCCCTAAGGGACCCCAACACCTCGTTTATTGAAAGCGCTTTGAACGACGTTTTATTAACAAACGCTGGCCGCGGGTTTGCGCGGCCGGTCGAGCGTTTTGATAACCTGAAAATTAAAAAGTGCGCTGAAATACGACCACCATTGTTTTGTGGGGCTTGCAAAGCCAGTGTTTGGAATCACTTTTAATCATTGCACTTGTATTGGACTGACGAATATGTAGGTTCATACACTAGTTATTTTCTGGTTTGTATTTTTTGTATTGCTCATTTATCCACTTACTTAAAAAGCAAGTTTATTAAGTAACTAGTATTAAAATGTTCGCTCAACAAGGCCCAATTTTTATGTAACGTGAAAATGCGTACGTAAAATATAATTAATTGCTTTTTAGTTGTGGATACCTAAATAAAAATTAAAAAATAATATTTAAGTACTTTCTTCTAGCCTGCCATAAATAGTGAAGAAAGAAGAAAGAAAGAAAATAACTTTATTACTACTACTAATGAACACGAAAAAAACTGCATTAGGTACAAATTAAACAGAATTGGACTCAACATTACCTACATTTTGAAAACTTAAACTTAACTTTGTTTGAAAGAAAGAAAGAAAAATAATTTATTGGTTCAAACACAGTTTAACACAATATCAGATATTTGACGGAATAAAATTTAGAACCAAAATGGCACCTACTCGGCGTGTGTCATGCTCCACAGAACATGACGCTGGCCCTGGTATTCTGTTTTACGCTTTAATATTTTTTTAAGTTTCTTTTGCGATTGTTCACTGCCACTACAACTACGAAATTCAATAACGTCCTTTTTCGTTTTTACTTAATCTCCACACGTTATCCCATATCATACGGCACCCCAGTCTAAGTCATAGGTCGCGTCAAAAAGTAACACGCAAAATCACATCAATACAATAGAGACCCCTACCCTAACGAAAAGCAAACAAACCGACCGCACGACACGACACTTTAATAGCTAAAAGTTCTCTTGAATAACGACCTAACTCAAAATTTTATCAAACAATAATTAACTTTGTTGATCAAAAATAGGGTCTATTTTCCTATGTAGATTTTAGGTAAGGTCAGTATAACAGGAAAGGAATAAGTTGTAATTCATACAATCGCATCGCATCGCGCCGGATCGCATAGCGCGCGATAATACGTGGCACGCGCCCGCTTATGAAATCCGATGTCGTTATTGATAGGAGGGGAGTTGTGACAGAAGGGTCGTGACGTGTGTTTTATGCCTATTTTGTACGCGTATAGTAGGTACTAAGAAAAATAAAAGAAAAATAAGAAATGGTAAGTTATATAAGAGACAGAAAAAAAAGAAATGAAAAGGTTCCGATAACTCTATCACAAGATCAAGTAAGGAATCATGTGTTTAGGATCTTTTTGAAAGAGAGTAAAGTTATAAAAACTTAATTGTTGTTAGATAGAGGGCAGCGTAGGACTGGTCGTTGTGGAAATTGGAGGTCTTTGTCCAGCAGTGGATGTTATTTGGCTGAAACGAATCACATTCTTATGTTGGAACGACAATCATGTTGATAGTCGGTTAGCTATGACATTCAGTAATATTGTCGTAAAAAGTCACAACTCAAAAATTACATCGACGAAGGACGTTTTTTTCGTCCTTCGTCGATGTATTCTTTATGTAATTTTACTCTTACAATTAGCGTCAAAAAGTTCGTGACACCAAAAGGGGCCAAAAAGTTGACACCACAACGCTATTCCAATTGTAACAAAGACGCGTTGCGAACTTTTTGGCCACTTTGGGTGCCTATTTGACGCTGACTGTAAATTTAGTAGGCATAAAACAGTCCTAAAATACTCCTGTCTAATCTTTGCCCCATCCCTCGTTAAGGGGACGCGCCACCCTTGTAAAAGTCAGCGAGTAAACCTTATCCTTATCACAGAGGGGTTAGAGTGAATCAATTAAAGATAAGCAAATATGCTCCATTGTGCTGGGTCCTGAATTAGTTGGGAAGAGGAAATTAACTTTCGGATAAACCTATCGGTCATGTGGATATTGTGTTTAAAACTGGGGAAGTGCGAGTGGGAAATGTGAAATGGAGTCGCACATTAATAGTGACTGAGTTTCTAGCGCTGCTTCTTCTCAGCACGTGCCCATTTATTGTCCTGAAGCAGTGGTAGGGTTAATACTGGGACGTGTAAAAGTGCTTTTTTAAAGCCTGACAGAAATAAATGAATTTTATGAGTTTTTATGAGTTTTATTATGGGTACGGTTTTGCTTGGGTGTGATTTGAGAAACAAACGACGACATCATAAAGGTAGCAGGAAGGCGCTGGACGCAGGCCGCTACCAACCGCGCATCATGGAAAGCTTTGGGATGCCTCTGTTCAGCAGTGGACGTCCTATGGCTATGGCTGAGATGATGATGAAACTAAATTGGTTCATCATCATCATCTTAATTTCAGCCATAGGACGTCCACTGCTGAACATACAAGGTGGACCGACGACATCGTAAAGGTAGCAGGGAAGCGCTGGACGCAGGCTGCTACCAATCGATCAACGTGGAAAACTAAATTGGTTGATTGGGTAAAATAGAGAGTTGTGTTGAATTTCATGTTCTTAATTCAGTGACCACCATCAAAACGAAAGATGAGTTCATTCCGGGGCAGTAAATTCATATTTTAATAAAAATAAGCAGTTTAATAAAAGTTTGTAAAAATAAGTTCAAAATTTACTTCCTTCCTACCATGCATTACATTTGTCGTAGTGACGTAGTAAAGGGGTTCTCAAATGGAGACCAAGTCACAGCAAACCTAGTGTACATACGAGTAGGTACTCGTTGAACTGACTAATGCAAGAAGATAGCTGGCTCTAAAATTGTCATAAAACTCTCTCAAAATAGACCAAATAAATTTTAAAAAATTCATAAATTACAATTAAAATAAATTCTCACAATTTTTTTTTTTTTTTACAGAACTCTCTTCAATCAAAACCCTTTGTCCGCGGGACCCTAAGTCTAAATTGTCGGTATTGTGCTGACTGCAGGCGCGTGCGTCGATTTTGATAAGCGGATAACGTCGCGTTCCCAGTCGTTGTAATTGTTGAGCTAACGCATTGTTAGCTGATATTGACAAACATGTTTTTTTCCAAAATTACAGAGCTAATATTATCTTGAAAACTGTACAAGATATAGAAAATATTGCTTCTTTTAGTTTATAGTACCTAGTCATGTCTTTAGGACGCATAGTTTTCGAGATATAAGTGAAAATAAATTGTCAGTATTGCCCGGCGCGTGCGCCGTTATGATAAGCGGATAATGTCGTTGTAATTGTTGAACTAACGCATTGTTAGCGTGATTGATTAGTATTACATTGATTGACGATTGTAAATTGTAATTTGAGTCATTGCGTCGTTTCTTTAGAACTCTATAATTTTGTTAAGTTTATTTGACTTTGTATAATGACATTACATTATGAGTAAAATACCTATTTGATTTTTCGTAGCACAACTTTAAATACAACTACCTACTTCGAAACAGCAGTAAAGTGAAGTGTGTCCAAAATAGAGAGAAGATCTCTTCTATAGATAATCTATCTTCGTCTTCTTCTCTTCTTGAGAGAAAATATCATTGCACACTTATCTTCTTATAAGTAATTAATAACTAGCGAACATGATATGATAATATGTATTTCAAACACAATATTTTGTAGCGAGAATGTAGTTTTCCACATAATATTCATCGTAACTTTACGCTAAGCTCTTCAAAAATACCCTGATCAAATCCGTCCGTTCGATTTAAAAAGTAAACGTATGTAGGTATGTAACTTCCATTACATTAAAGATATACATACATACATACATACATCCAAAAGATTAAGCAATAAAACCTATTACAATCAACGACAAATCCAAACGGAATCCAATAAATATGTTTCTAAAACACAAACAAACAAAACTCACATTCCCACAAAATTGTATGGAATTTTTATTAAAACCCATACACTCATATTGACATTTCACACTATGGATTACAAGGCATTATACGACCTCCCACCCACAATGGGAGAAATATATTTATTAGATTTTTTACGTGAGAACCCCAAACACGGTAAATCCAAAGATTACTGATGTCTCATTTGAATTTTTTATTAATATCCGTTTAATAATAAATTCTGGTGGGATAATGAATAGTAATATGATAGGGAGAGGGCTTTGTTATTATTATTAATTTAGATATGAATAATTCAGAGGGAGAGGTGTTGGTGTGGTCATTGGGTGGGAATTGGTAATGGGGGCAAGAAAGGAAAAGTAATACGCACATTAGTAGCTTTAGAAACATCTTTAGAGATAATAAGTTTCTTTGGGCAACCTTTATTAAGCTAAATATTACATTTATACAAAGAATTATAANCAAAATAGAACCAATAAATTTTAAAAAATTCATAAATTAGAATTAAAATAAAGTCTCACAATTTTTTTTTTTACAGAACTCTCTTCAATCAAAACCCTTTGTCCGCGGGACCCTAAGCCTAAATTGTCGGTATTGTGCCGACTGCCGGCGCGTGCGTCGATTTTGATAAGCGGATAACGTCGCGTTCCCAGCCGTTGTAATTGTTGAGCTAACGCATTGTTAGCTGATATTGACAAACATGTTTTTTTCCAAAATTACAGAGCTGATATCTCGAAAACTGTACAAGATATAGAAAATATTGTCTAACGAACTTGTAGTATATTTAATCAGCTTCTTTCAGTGCATAGTAGTCATATTTCTAGGATGCATAGTTTCCGAGATATAAGTGAAACTAAATTGTCGGTATTGTCCCGACGCGTGCGCCGTTATGATAAGCGGATAACGTCGTCGTAATTGTTGAGTTAACGCATTGTTAGCGTGATTGATTGGTATTACATTAATTGACGATTGTAAAGTGTAATTTGAGCCGTTGCATGGTTTCTTTATAGCTCTATAATTTTGTTAAGTTTATTTGACTTTGTTTAATGACATTACATTATGAGTAAAATACCTATTTGATTTTTCGTAGCACAACTTTATACAACTACTTCGAAACAGTAGTAAAGTGAAGTGTGTCCAAAAATAGAGAGAAGATCTCTTCTATAGATAATCTATCTTCGTCTTCTTCTCTTCTTTATCATTGCACACTTTTATGAAGATAAGTGCAATGTTATTAATAACTATCGAACATGATAAATGATAATATTTCAAACACAATATTTTGTAGCGAGAACGTAATTTTCCACATAATATTCATCGTAAAGTTTCGCTAAGCTTCAAAAATACCCTAATCAAAGCCGTTCGGTTCGATTCCACGGAAAAAATAAAAAGTAAACGTATGTATGTAACTTCCATAACATTAAGAGACATTATCTACAAAAGATTAAGCAATAAAACCTATTACAATCAACGACAAATCCAAACGGAATCCAATAAATATGTTCCTAAAACACAAACAAACAAAACTCACATTCTCACAAAATTGTATGGTATTTTTATTAAAACCCATACACTCATATTGACATTTCACACTGTGGATTACAAGGCATTATACGACCTCCCACCCACAATGGGAGAAATATATTTATTAGATTTTTTACGTGAGAACCCCAAACACGGTAAATCCAAAGATTACTGATGTCTCATTTGAATTTTTTATTAATATCCGTTTAATAATAAATTCTGGTGGGATAATGAATAGTAATATGATAGGGAGAGGGCTTTGTTATTATTATTAATTTAGATATGAATAATTCAGAGGGAGAGGTGTTGGTGGTCATTGGGTGGGAATTGGTAATGGGGGCAAGAAAGGAAAAGTAATACGCACATTAGTAGCTTTGGGGTTCTATAAGTGTAGTGGGAGTTTAAAGCTCTTTCACTATCGCGATGGCTAGAAGTATTTTTAGGGATAATAAGCTTCATAAAGGTCTTTGGGGACCCTTTAATAAGCTAAATTTATCATGGTATACAAAGTATTTTAAAATTATATTTGTTTTAAGTAGAATTCTCAGGACCACTCAGAGGTGGAATTGTGTAAAGCAATCAATCAAAAAGCCTGCTTCCTCGATCTCTCCAAGGCTTTTGATCTTGTATCTTATGATGTGCTTTGGAGAAAGCTGGATGACAGGGGTGTACCGGTTGAAGTCCTGAATATATTTAAATATTGGTATTCGAATCAAATCNACAACCTGTACAGTTCATGACTGATTGCGCTCCCCGACTTGGCGAAAGAAAGTGCCTACTATAGTTTTATTTTGTAATTGTAGTAATATACAAGTTAGTAAATAGACAAATAGATAAAAATAGCATCTTTTGATGATAACAGTGACTACTTGTAAGCAAAGACTTTGGCGTAACGGCTTAACGAACTTTACTGACACAATTGTATCGACGTGGGCCCTACAATACCTTATGCGTATTTTAAGTTTCTCATAATTATTAATTTTTCATGGTTTCCGCACCATGTTTCCGATTTTAAACGACGCTACTATCGCAGAGATGCTCAATGCATCTGGGGATGAGAGCGATGACAACGACAAAAGCTAGTTTCGGCTACTTCAGATGAACTACTCCTCTTCTTCTGATGAAGGCTCAGACATTCATGACGATACATACCTCTGAGTATGCAAGCGGCATAGCAGACGAAGCCCTTCAATCGTCAACCTCTTCCAGGAGATGCTGTTCATGATCCAGGAGATATTAAAACTCCATAGGAATATTTCGAGCGCTATATTTACTGTTGAGCTCATGGAACAGATGGTTTTGCCCACAAATCAATATTAAATGGCAAATACTGGTATAAAATTGAAACCTCTTTATTCCTTACGGGTTATAAATACGTTTTTCGAAATACATGCCATTGATACAATTTCTAAAACCCTTACAATTTTGACCCTCACAATTGTACGTGGGAAGTGAAGGGCCCAGTTTGATACAATTGTTGGTATATGAATTTTCCAAGATGGCGGCGGAAAATCTGGAAAATTATAGCAGATTCGTAATCTGCGGCCCCAAATTACCTAAAATTCATTTTCAAAATTACAAATTTTTTTCTAGTTTAAGCGCGGGTCCGAAAGGGATAAGGCGATTATCACGCTGCATCGCGCTCCGCCGCGGTACGCGGGACGACAGATTTAATCATTATATGCAAACTAGGTACCTCAGTTTGTTTAGAAAACACGCGCGGCACAACACACTGACAACGCGTTTGCGCGAGGGATTCGTTATAATAATATGTCGCCACGCGGACCGCGGTGCAGTGTGATAAATAAATCGCCTAAAGTTTTATTTGTTTTAAGTAGGAATCTCAGGAACACTCAGGACTTTTAGAGATATTATTTAGATGTTTTTTATCCTTTCTTATAAAAATCTTCTTACACAGATTTTGATTGAACGATATCGCTATGACAATGTCTACAACCATATTTTGGTTACGATTATTTCAGCATGAAACATTTGACGTGAAAAGAAAATGATATTTTGTAAAAAATATTAGCGTTCTATCTCTTTCACTCGGTTGCCACCTGAAAAAATTACCTGATACTCGGTTAATATGGAAACATCGATCCGTCATCAGCACGCATTAGCGACGCGACGTATCCGCTGCGTCGCCGCGACGATAACGCGGCGCGTTAATAATATTGATGTGGAAAAATCGCTGTACTGCCATCGAGAACTGTGTCCGTTGTCACACGTATTTAATGTAAGGAGTTTGAATCCCGTATCAAAGAAATTGATTGATTGATGTTATTTGAATCCTGTCCAATAATAACGAGCATCATTAATTATTGTTAACCGATACACAAAGTTTCAGTCTCAGGTTCCTTAGCAGCGCTTTGCCAAATGCGGACATTTCGTGGTAAAAAAGATCAAATAATATTCAAATAGTCGGTTATGCGATAATGCTCACATAGTAAAAGAAAGAGCCGATGTCACGTAATCTATCTGACACATCAATGTCACGGAAGGCACCTGGTTATCCTTGGCCATGGGTGTCCTGTGTTTCAACGAATATCTTCCCGTATCGTCTCCATTAATGGACATTAGCGCCTGACGCGCCACAATGGACACGCACGTTTTACTAGGTACTACGTACGAGTAAGTAGGTACTTTTTGTTTAAAAAAATAGCGGTCTTACCTAATAGTTTTAACGAGTATTTTCCCGTATCGTATCCAGCAATGGACACATTCTCCGCGCCAATATTTCACTCGCGCCTCTCAGGTGTAACAGATGAAGCGCGCGTAATGACACAAGAAGATTAGCGCTTATTCACGCGCCACAATGGATACGCACATTGTTCAAAATAATGGCGGTCTTAATCAATTATTTTTAAAGAATTTCTTCCCGTATCGTTGGCCAATATCGTGCCGTGTCGTCTCCAGCAATGGACACACTCCCCGCGCCAATATTTCACTTGCGTCTCTCAGGTGTTGTAACAGATGAAGCGCGCGTAATGACACAAGAAGATTAGCGCCTATTCACGCGCCACAATGGACACGCACATTGTTGTACTTTTGTTCCAAAGTAAAATATTACCTGTTAACTCTTGATTTCACCATTGATTTAGATAGATGTTGATTCTGTGAGGTTTTTTCTTCTACTCGGTGAAAGACTGATTAGGCATTCATGATAGGTGTTTAGTTAGTGTGTATTTTTCTAAGCAGCGGTATTGTACCATCACTAAATTGATTTGCATGAGTATTAGTAAGTTGAATTCATTCCAAGTGTCATCAATTTAGAAGGAATCCCTTTTCAGAGCACTTAGCTAATCAAAAGTATTTGGGACGTAATACCTACTGTACTACTAATTATTACATTATTATCCTGTCCTGATTATTAAAATTTGAGTTCTTGCAACTCATGAAGACCAGTGAGCTTTACTTGTGTGTGTACGTGTACACTGTACATGTACATAACGATAGTGTAATGTCTCAACTTTTGTATCAAAACTTTTTAAAAACGAACAGTAGCGAGCCACCGCACATGTAAAGCTCATTCGCCTTCGTGAATTGTAACAAGTATACTTATTTTTTTGGTACACCTGGTAACGAACATCGTTACTATTCTATTCTTCGTCATTCCTACCACATGGGGGAAACCTTTGGGGGAAAGTGTACAAGCAAGACTAGTGTACACACTCGTGTTTGCCCGCCCGATCGCGACGCGCGGTTAGCGCCCGAGTGGCGTGACCACGGTCTATAGCGCATTAATTGGACAATAACTGTAAGGCGCGCTGTTCAAGGCACGGCTTATTTTGAAAATCCTTTATAATTTTTAACTGACTTCAACAAAAGGAGGAGGTTCTCAATTCTGTTGGTTTTTTTTTCTATATATGTATACACCGATCACGCCGAGGTATCTGAACCGAATTACGTGATTCTTGTTTTCATCGATGCGGAATAGTTGCCATTTGGTCCCATAAAAATTTAATTTGATTTAGTTGAGGTGATTTTATTTTATGAGCATTTTAAAGAATCAATATTGATCATGCATAATTGAATTAAAGTAAGAAAAAAATATGCTTCTTTGGCACAAAATTACATGCACATTAAACAGGTTACTACTAGAATGAAGTTACACAAAATCGTATCTGAACAAGGTTTCATTGGTTTGAGATTTTTCAATGAGGGTTTTCGCGATTTAAAAATCCGCCAGATGGCAATACGTAGACGCGAGCATGCTTGGTTATTTTTGACATGACATTGACAGATATGTCAAAATCCACCAATCATGCAGCATTTGGACCTCGCGTCTACGTATTGCCATCTGGCGGATTTTTCAATCGCGAAAACCCTCATTAAGGCAAATCAAATTTTGATGTTAGGAATAACCTAAATTTTAATTAGAAATAGATTAGTTAGACTAAAGTTGAGCTTGTGTTTCATTAATTTATTTAATTAACTTACATATTATGAGGTACGAGATAAAAGCATTTAATTTTAAAACCGACTTCAAAGAAGGAGGTTCTAAATTCGGATGTACAAGTATGTTGTAGTTTCTGTATTTTTTATGTAACTGGTAATATAAATGGCCGGAATGGTTAATAATGCCAAAATATCTAACAAATCAAGTGCGATTTTAATTACCATGCGACTAATCGCACCTCGTCGCACCATGCACAGGCGCCTTATCCACAAACCCAGCACCTGAGCAATGCGGGTGGGCGCTCATGTTTGAGCACCGCATTAGTACTCCAAATGATGGCTGAGCAGTTTGCTCGCAAACGGACTGGAACGTGTGAACGATCTTTGGGCTACCGAGTTAGCTAAGTATATAGTAAACAAGACTGACTGATGATCCGAGTACGAGAAATTACCATAATATATTTTGTAAGTAAGTCCACCGTCCAACCGTAAATTGGACCGACGACATCATCGACGCGGGCCGCTACCAACTGGTCAACATGAAAATCATTGGGGGAGACCTATGTTCAGCAGTGGACGTCCTATGGCTGAAATGATGATGATGAGTCCACCTGTCTTAGATTCAGACGTCTTGGTTAAAATTTTCAATGGGAGCAACATTTTCTGCACAGTTTGGTTAGTACTAGGGCTGATCCTAGGTCAACTTAGTTAGCTACTACCATCTTCTAAGTCTGTCGCCATAACAACTATGATAATAATAACAAACTGCATTATTGTTTCGGACTTTCGGCTGTTGGAGATAAGGTAGCTGTGATGGTGAATTCCGGGTGTAAATTAGGTCTCTACAATTTATAAGTTGTATAAACATTAGCGTCTTGAATGCTGGTAGAGACTTCATTATTCAAGGTTTTTTTGCTTGGTTTTCATTTCATAATAAGTATTATGTTATAATCGCAAACTACAATTTAACTATTTTCTTTATAAGTACAACTTCTGCATACCCAGCTTGTAAAGCTAAAATTAATCCAACCAGAGGTAGAGTCCCAAAAGTAGTTATCTTGGGATTTAATCATATGAATATAGAACGAGTTTAAAGTATGATAGCTAGAGAAGGGATATACTGAATCATAGACTGAAACGGGCACCTAATGAATAAATAAAAATATACATTCAATGAGCTATNTGCTCTACATTACCACAGACGTGCTCAATACAGAGCACATTACATACCGTTTTGCTTATTTAAACGGGCCCATAAATACATATCGAATACATAATAAATTGTAACAGTCGTTTATGATACAATAGGCGTTTGAAAACACGCATATTCCTCAGAGAGGAGACATGGCCAGCAGTGTACGGAGCGCCCATCGACGTCATAAATACACTGCAGGCCAATCGTAAATATAAGGAACAAAGCGGTACACACGTATAAACGAACCAACATCTCTTAATGATATGTAGATTCCCTGCATTAGTTACATGACTGTGTTCTCAGTGAAAACAACTCGCAAACTCCGTATTCTTCCTTTTGCGTTAAGCGGGGACTTCGTCTCGTGCCAAAACAGGTTTTAAAGCTTTGATTTTAAGGGTATGTTTTGTGCGTACAGCTTTTGTCTTCGGACTTTTACTAGCGAGGGCCCATTCCAACTCATTAAACAAGACATAATTTAAACCCAGCACCTGAATTCAACGCAATTTAAATTCTTTGTGAAAATTTCAAAGTCCAAAACGGCTTGGCGCCTCGAATTGTAGTTGAAGCGTTTGGATTCCGAAGCGATTGGCTCGTGAATCGGAAATCTTATTCGATATTGTCTCTAACGATAACGTTTTAAGGTCCACATTGATTCGATTTCGGATCGAAATTGAGACATTAGAAATCTCCGAGCGAGTAGTACCGTGTTCTTTTAACAAATGCACGACCGACGTACGGAGTAAGATGTAACTTTGCGCTCGGGCATAAATAAGGCCTCGGGGATCGGTTATTTTAATACCGAACCCCAGGTGGGCGTGGACCTGTCATATATCATCGGCAACAATTATTAAATTATCTTTTTTCGTTGACATTAAGTAATTGTTCAGACTGGCCGCGCTCATAACTGGCGCGCCGAACGATGAGGTATCGTTTTTAAATTGTCGTTTCGACTGTGTTTTAAATTCCTTCGCCGTTATTCCTGGCGTCGTTTATTGATAATATTTGTTGTGGCATAAATTACTACCGCTCAAACTTAATGAAGTTATCTACAAGCTATGGAAATTTTAATCTTGATCAAGCTTGGGCGAACCATACATTTTTCAAGATATAATATAAGTTCTTAAAGAAACTCTACCTATTTCTCATCATAATTTAATCAAAAAACTAAATTGAAATAACTAAAATTAAAACTTTTCCCTTCGTGGTTTCATTCAAAATACTATTATGTCGATGGGGCAGAAAAGTTCTCAAATGGCGACCACGATCAGTAACAACACAACAACAGTCAAGACGTAGTTTGGGCAGGTCTTCTACTAGGTGGACTGACGATCTGGTGAAAGTCGCGGGAGGTGTCTGTATGCGGGCGACGCAGGACCGGTCTTTTTGGAAAACCTTGGGGGAGGCCTTTGTCCAGCAGTGGACGTCTTTCGGCTGAAACAAACGAACGAACAGAAAAGAAAATCTCTACTCTTGATTGGTCATAAATTAGTGTTCCAGATAGTAGGTCAGGGTAGCCAAATAAATAACTTTGTAGAATGATGACTATTTATTCGGGCAGAGCTTCGCCCTACAATCTTTACAGTACAAGAATAACGCACAAAATGAGCAGAACAGTGACTTTTATAGGCAAAAATCAGGAGAACTTGAGAGTCAATACAATTTCTTCTAACTTTGAAATTACTAATGTTCAATATACAATTAACGCAACAATTAACAAATAACTAACAATTAAGTTTAAATCAATTCTATTATATTAATATTATTGTACTAATTATATTTTATTAATAAAAATTATAGGCGAAAATCTTTCAAATAAATTATTTAAAATATAAAATTAGTGTAATAACTAAAAACCAATCACTAATCAAATTTTAATCAAAGTTATATTATTATTATAGTGATAAATATATTTACTGGTACGAAAAAATTAGTTTGCTACTATGGCGCTATTGTTTCCGGTTCATAGTCGGCAGGAAGCAGCATTCCCCGGTTGTGACGTAGCAGTGCCAGAAGTAAACGATAACATTAGATAAAATATGATTTTAACTTTCCATGATAACATAATTGTCACAAGAATAATTCTCACACTCAATCCCATTTATCCATTTCTTAGCATATCTCACGAACAATTATCTCCAAATGCAAATGTGCGTATACCCACCGATTAGGATCTACTCCAGGACTGTAATTGCTCCATTGGCCAGCAATTACGGCCAAATACAACAAAATGTTGTATCTCCTGTGCACTATTAATCATGAAAGACCACAGACCAACGACTGATAGACGCCGCGTGGTAAAAAAGTTAAGCGGGCACCCGCGCGGTTTCATACAAAGTGCTTCGACGCGGGCACCCGCGCGGGGGACTTTCGTATGAAACTGCGCTGGCGTCCGCTTAACGCAGTTTCAGGCCTAAAAGATGTCGTAATGTCGTAGAGTTCATGAAAGCAATTTATTTTCCACAAATATTTGAAATAAAAAAGCGCGAAATTAAAAACTAAAAGCGCTTTTACACGTCCTAGTATTTCTTTAACCAATGCTTCGAGACATTAAATGAGCCAGTGCAGAGAAGTAGTGAAACTTGATCATCTGCGTTACTTCGAACTCAGTCAGTTCGCTTGTTGTTCTGTTTTTGTGTGCAATAAGTGTTCTTCTTAACATCGTCTTTTCGCATGTATGTTAAAACAACATTTGTTTCTCATTAAAAACCACACAGTAACTTACATGAGAAATTAATAAATTTTATGCGGGAGATTGTGAAGAGGCGAGTCCACGAGTTTGAGGACTTTGAGGAGCAGCGTACGACTGAACTCGACGCGAAGCGCGATGACTTGAAGGCCCGTCCATCTGCCGCCATTCACTATAACTGTGTTGGCGGCGTGCTCAGATGCCCTCAATGTGCGAGGGGTTTGCCGCGAAGATCGGCTACGTAAGCCATCTTCGGGCACAGACAGCCTGGAGTTGGAGTGGTCGTATGTCTAAGTTAAAAAGGGTGTTGATTTTATTGCGTTGTCTATTACTTATAGTTGTCTACGCCCGCGGTGTAACCGACCAGCAATGAATCAAGGGTAATTAACTGACTAATATAGTTATCACGACGTTCGGACGTTAAACTGGAGCGGCCAGCTAAATCTATTAGGTAAGGTTTCAGTCGCTTGCTAATATTAATGGTTCTATATCAGCAATTATCGTGCCCCAAACTGAGAAAGGTACTATGAAGTATACGTAACTCCATAGCACACGTATTAACTATGCTAATACTAAGGCTGGATTGCACCATCTTCTTTAACATTAACACACGTCAAAAATCTGTCAAACTTCACACAAAAAAAACACCGGTTACCGTCATAGTTACCGTTAAAGTTAGGTGGTGCAACTCAGCCTAACTTTCGTCAAACAGAAACTTACTGACCCGGCGAACTTAGTACCGCTTATGTTGATCAGAAATAATGCAGGATTCAAATCGGTCCAGTAGTTTCGGAGCCTGTTCAATACAAACCAAGAAGGGATCAAAGAATTCTTCTTTATAATATTAGTGTAAGTAGATATAGGATTTTGATAAAGTTGTAATTAGTAAAGCTGTGAGGTGAAATCAGCCTGTAAACACTAATGAAAGATTAAATCTAAGTAAGATTCAATCTAAATTGAACTGTCGTGCCAATTAACTATACGTATAGTTTATATGTAGCTTAAAGTATCTATTATGCGTTACATTATAATGTACATATACTAAACTTTTCTTTAATTTCAATATGCGTCATGGAACCATCAGACTTTTCATGTTAAAAATGCAGTTTCAATGTGCCGTGTGATCCCGGTATAATTTTATTTTATGACACCATACAATCTAAAGTAAATTTTAAAACATCCACATTGTTTTACAAAACTTATGTAAACACTAGTTAACTATACATACATATGTATAACTTTTGTTCATATCTTCAGTCCTCAGTCTCACGTTGGATTTTTAACTTGAAAACAAACACGTTTTCAGTTATAAAATAATCCGCGTCCGATCCGAGGCATCTTCCAATTTTATTGTGCGAGAGCCGCCAAAATATTATTCACTATATTCGAAACAAACGAGCCCCTCGCCAGAACCGTCATAAATCTGAATATTCCACGGACGGGTAATATACTGGCTCATTGTCAGACGTACAGTCGGCAACATAATCTAGTAAGACGCTATATTTAGGCAGAATCTTTCAGCAAAAAGTTTTTAGCATCGACAAACAAAAACATTGAATCTTTTACGGGAAAACTACATAATATTAACTCTTAGACGACATAAGAGACGTGTCCTTTTGTTTATAACTAGAAAGTAATTATCTTTTAGGATCAAACTGTACCTATTTGCTTCGGCAATTAGAAATAGGAATACATTTTTAAGGAGGAGCTAGCTATATTGGGAGATTTTCCTGAAAAAGATATTAAATTCGAATTTAATCAACGACTAAATACTCCAACAACACAATCAAGATACTGAAAATCTGCCAAATACAGTTGTGTTTACCATTGTCAAATCAGTCGCTATAATGGCACGCTATGCTATGACAGCAAGTGTTCTGAAACGACTGACAGACTGACGAAAGGCGATTTCAGGGCTATTAATAAAATCCTGGTAACGAAATCGTAATAATAAGAAAAAGCTTTTACTGAAAATTTAAAAAAAATGGTTAGGTACTATTAAGAATTTTAGATTATTTCTTATTAATAAAGTGCACAATATTCAACTTTATTGCAGCCGATTGTACCCACGTCGTGCCTACACTAACGGGTGACCATCGGATATTCAGATTCGTGCAAAAAGGCTTCGGAAGACGTGTCGTTGCCGCTCAATTATACCCGCTTTGTTCTAAGAGGCGGTGACAGCTACGATGATGTTGTAAGGTTCATCATTCAGACTCACCGATTTTTAGTTGGCCGATAGTTGTGCCCGATTTTAAATTGTATGAAGAATCGGCCAAATCGAATCGGTGTAATGTGCGCACTTCCATACATGCCCATACTGATCAACTGCCCGACTAAACTATCGGCCGACGAAAAATCGATGGTCTGTGCCTAGGCTAAGTAGGTATGGATACCATGGATAGCCTTATTTAAATTCATTTTTATCAACCTCTACAGGTGTAATGCTGAAATTGTTATCAAAAGGTATCATAGATAACTTACAGGAAGGCATCGAGCACCTACTCGTACTTAACCCTAAACAATTTTGTATAAATCAACAACGGTAAATTTTTTTTTCAAGTACGCCATTTCATATTAAGAGCTGTTTTGAAGGTTTATTTAGTTTAAAAATTAAAGTCGAACAACAGCATTGGCTCGCGAAATAATCGGCATTTTCATAGGAAAAGTCCTATTACGAGTAGTTATAAACTGTTTAAAAGCTTGTTTATTTCCAAAAGCTATTAAATTGGAGTGTTTTTAGGGGCCCTATTTAAGCGACTTTCATTTAAGATTCACATATACTAACGCTTCAGTCTAGTGGTTGAAAATGTCTTCGGTACTTAGTCCTGGGTTCACTTCCAATACATTATCAAATTATTAAAAAAAAAATTTGACATGCGACTTAACACTAGAAAAATTTTACCTTTAATATTGTTGACGTTCATGACTCACCAAACAATAGCTGTAATAATCCAGCAATCGCGGAAGTTTCTTCAACAATATTATCGTTAATCAGCTCCTCAATCATTAATGATCATTAAATCATTAAATCTCATTACCGGATCACGAATTTGTAAGCGATAGTTAAATAAAATCGAGGACAAACGTATCTTTATTGGAAATCTGTGCTCGCCCTTTTAATGAAAACAACATTTTGAATCCAGAATCAAAAAGGAACTTTATTGTATTGAGTTAGAGTCGAATATTTGTGTAGTAAAGTAGCAATGTGAGCATACGTCACATTAAAAAATACACAATCAGTGTCAATCAAAAACGGACTTTGTTGTATTGAGATAGAGTTGAATGACTGTGTAGGGTGTGTAGTAGGGTAGCATTGTGGGTATACGTCACATCAAGACGAAGGGTTCAGTATAATTAGTTTGTTTATCATCTCGATCGAGCTATTCGCGATTGCGGGAATGACATAGAGTTGATGGAGTGTGACAAGAGAATTCACTATGTCAATGAGTCCAAATTAAAATTAAAATAATTTATTGCATGTCACATGGGTTACTTTTGTTATTTTGCAAAAGAAAGAAAGCAAATGTTTCAATGTATTTTTAGAAAGTTCTGTAGATACGAAAAATACTCGTAATAAGAAGAGTTAGCCTAATGGAGTTAGATTTATGAAGACTATTCGCTTGAGCGTGCTATTTTTATCCTTGAGTAGACGATGAGTAATAGCTCAAGCTGAAAATCTCAATCAGACAACGACAAAGACAAAGACATTTATATTAAGATATCAGACCTGGCCTATGTTTCGATCTTCTCAAAATAATTGTCTATGATCCACGTCTCTAATCTTTTGTTCTATTTCAATTCTGTTCTAATTGGTATAGTAGAGTCAACAGAAGTTAGAGTATTTATCACTAAAATTCATTAAAAACGATATAAAGAAAAAAGGCGAGTGTCTAAATAAAGCGTTTTATCATCTCTATGCAGTTCTTTCGCCAATTGCACAGCCTCACCCTTATCGGTCCATCATGATGTGTCTGATGAATGAATGCTTGTGATGCTAATATACTGATTGCGCATTAAAACTACTGCTTAAACTACCCTACAAAATGGTACAGCGACATTTTAGTTTTAATTACCATTTGATTTTATGCCTTATGATGATTAGCATAAAACAGGTTATACTTTGGGCGATTAATTTTGGTAACGGGTCATTCTTGCCGAGAAATTTTGGACTTTAAAATAGGTTGTAATATAGTGTTTTTTCAATTGAATTTTGCTTTATAATAGCTATTGCCTAGTACACGTGTGCCCTTATCTATGATTAGTGAAATCTAAGCGTTTGTTAAGGATTGTTTAGGTAAATTGCTTGTGAATGATTTATTACTGTATGGGTAAGAAAAATGCGCGGGTAAAGGATTTTTTTTTGGTATTGTTTGGCTGATTCTTATCGTGCTTTAGTTTTAACTTATAGTTAATGGCTATGAAACTCTAGGTTTAATTAAAAAACTTAATACATACCAATATGGTTAGAGAATTATAGATAGAGAGATAGTAGTAAGATAAGATAAGATAAGAAAAACTTTATTTGACACAAAAAGAAAAAAGAAAAAATAGAACAAAGGGACTTAAAACTATACACGCATATTTTTGTGTCAAAAAGGCGCTCGCTCAGCATTAATCGAGCCACGCGTGCCCCGACGCTGGTTTTCAGCGGGTGCCTCTCCAACCAACATTTAAATTTAAAAAAAAATAACATTATTTATTTATTTATTTAGTTTATTCAGAAACTCAACAGCTATATTACATTTTTTTAGAATGTTTTTCTTACAATGGTGGCACTTAAGCTAAAAAAGAGTTCCACCATGGCATGCAATAATGATCGTACATTATAATATCTATTGTTATTTATTCATTTATACATTTATTTCTTTTTATATACATTATACTTACGCAGGGTGAAACCGAAAGGCACCGCCAAGCTTTAGGAGCGACTAAGGATTAGTAACTTTAATTTAATTTATAGATGTTATTTTAAAACTCGGCAAGGCCCTGAAATCCCACCCCGCGCGTTGAAATATTTTTATTGTAATTATTATTTATATTTATTTAAACTAGGTATAGTTACTAAAGCAAAAAAAAAGCCCTCATCAAGAAACTGAGGGTTAGTTGAAATTTCGTAAATACTCAATTGACCTAAATGTTTTTATTATATTATACAAAACATTGACAAAGATATAATAAGTAACACTGTTTTCGATTTTCAATTGAGATCGTAGTAGGTAATCTTCTGTCGTGTGGGTTGAGATTGGGTGATCTTGCAGTCACTGAAAAATCCAGTTAAGGAAAATTTTAACTTAAATCAAGAAAAAATTCAACCAATTTTCTAAGAATATAAGAAAATCATCTATTTTTGTGCCAGATAAAAGTAATACAACATAGTATTGCGTACTAGTGATGTGATAATTTTTATTATGTGATGAAACTGTCACCGAGAATGTGCATAATGACACCATGAGGCCTGTCATAAATACGATAGTCCTCATCGGCTGACCATTTGTAACGGCTACATTAGTTATATTATAGTTTTTGTGCTCACGTTATGTTTGCGTTACGGGGAATAAAGTCCTGCATCAATTAGGCCACGTAAATACGGTAGCACTCATCAATTAACTTTTAAACGCAATAAAAACATGACCAACAGACAAAAATGTTCCTTCTCGTCTATGGAAATAAGTCCAAGACTCCAATTACGACTAAAGCCCAAATCGGCGAATTAAGGCGCTGGAGTCGGCTGATGGCGCTATACATCACGCTATCTGATTCGAGCGGCGATTGATTTTCGGAAATCGCCTCCGAATGACCCTGCGATCAAGTGATTTACACCGGGACACACGGGCAGGAAGGTTGGCGAAAGTTCGACATGGCAAAATTTTCATATACCTATAATAGAAATATAAGAAAAAATTGTCTACTGAAATTACTTGAACAAAATGTTTTAACAATAAAAGGAGGTAAGAGTACCTACCTACCTATGATAAAGACGGTACGGTAATCTACTACCACTGAAGATTTTGGATTTATGATACTTTGTCTTTGTTAGAAATTATTCTATAACATGCTTATCTAAAACATAATTTTCCACTTGATAAAATAGAATGGATCTTAACCGAGTAAGAGAGCCATCCGGAAAGTGTAAATCATTTTAAATAAATTAGGTAATATTACAAAGTTTTTAGCGATTCTATCATTACATAAATTCTTACCCACGGGGGGATAAACTTTCTTCACCAACCCACAAAAACTACACGAGACCAGCAAAGCTAAACGTAATTAGTTCTCACGTGGAGTGATATTCTTTCGATACTGCGCAACAACAATCATGAAATTGTAAAGATGGTGTTTGCCGAACTAGCTGTCCGTGTGTCCAATTCCTTATCGCGCGTGGATCAGCGGGCCGATTGATCCGGTAATGACTTGATTATCTTATTAGCGCGGATTTATGCCGCGACTCGGCGGCGGATTCTTTTCTGGCCACTTTGTCGCCATTTTGCATTTCCAAATTAAAGTAATAATAGCGCTTTTAATACCTTTTTGAGAGATTCGTTCGTACACTTTTGAATCAAATAATTTTTAGAATTGCTTGATACCTTCAAATTCAAATGAAGACAACTTTTAGGGTGTCAATATACAAGTATTTACAGACTTACAGCTGGGTATCTCTAATTCCGAGATTCTTACCTAATTTAAGCTTAAATGACTGGACTAATAACTTTTGTTCATATCTTCAGTTCTCAGTCTCACGTTGATTTTTAACTTGAATACAAACACGTTTTCAGTTATAAAATGATCCGCGTCCGATCCGAGGCATCTCCCAATTGTGCGAGAGCCGCCAAAATATTATTCACTATATTCGAAACAAACGAGCCCCTCGCCAGAACCGTCATAAATCTGAATATTCCACGAACGGGTAATATACTGGCTCATTGTCAGACGTACAGTCGGAAACATAATCTACATCTAGCAAAGAAAGACGCTATATTTAGCCAGAATATTTCAGCAAAAAAGTTTTAGCTTCAGCACGGCAATCAAAAAGTTCCTTTTTTTTACGGGAATTGAATACAGTTCGTATGTATGTTTTTCCATATGGCAGCAAAATAAACGTGTTTCTATTTTATTCTATTCTATTCTAATCGTTAAGGATGTGTGCTTTGGCAATTGAAACTTTCACAATCTTTAAAACACACGCTACTTTTTGCTACCGTAATCGGAAAATTGTATCTTTTACGGGAAAACTGTTTTGTGCCTTCGGCAATTAGAACTTTGCATCTTTTTACGGGCTAGCTATATTATGAGATGTTAGAGTGCCCTGAAAAAGATATTGTATTAGAATTTTAGCAGCGAACAAATACTGCCAAGGACTGATCGTTCTTACCACGTCTATCAGTTCTTCTTGGCAATGGTAATTGTTAAACGTTAACCATTGCTATATGTTTAAAATGTAGGCTAATGTTCTGAAACGACTGACTGACGTCGATTTCAGGGAAAGTTATTTTAATAACTTTTTATTGTGGCTGAACTAAGACTTAATATTTGAATCTATAAATATATTATTTCTGATTAATATAGTGTTCAATATTCTACGATATTGGAGCCGACTGTACCCACGTCGTGCCTACACTAACGGGTGACCATCGGATATTCAGATTCGTGCAAAAAGGCATCGGAAGACGTGTCGTTGCCACTCAATTATACCTGCTTTGTTCTAAGAGGCGGTGACAGCTACGATGATGTTGTAAGGTTCATCATTCAGACTCACCGATTTTTAGTTGCCCGATAGTTGTGCCCGATTTTAAATTGTATGAAGAATCGGCCAAATCGAATCGGTGTAATGTGCGCACTTCCATACATGCCCATACTGATCAACTGCCCGACTAAACTATCGGCCGACGAAAAATCGATGGTCTGTGCCTAGGCTACGTAGGTGTGGATACCATGGATAGCCTTATTTAAATTCATTTTTACCAACCTCAACAAGTGTAATGCTGAATTGCTATCAAAAGGTATCATAACTTACAGGAAGGCATCCAGCACCTACTCGTACCTAACCCTAAACAATAAGGTAATGTTTTTTTTCAAGTACGCCATTTTATATTATGAGCTGTTTTGAAGGTTTATTTAGTATAAAAATTAAAGTCAAACAATACCATTGTATCGCGAAAGTATCGGCATTTTCATAGGAAAAGTCCTATTACGAGTAGTTACAAACTATTTAAAAGCTGTTAATTTCCAATAGCTTTTGAGTTGGAGTGTTTATTAGGGACCTTATTTAAGCGACTTTCATTTAAGATTCACATATACTAACGCTTCAGTCTAGTGGTTGAAAATGTCACCGGTAGTCCTGGGTTCACTTCCAATACCTTTTCAACTTACTTATTTAAAAAAATAATTTGAGATGCGACTCAACACAAAAAAAAAATTATAACCTTAATATTGTTGACGTTTGTTTATGACTCACAACAATAACTACAATAATCTTAAATCGCGGAAGTTTCTTCAACAATATTATCGTTAATCAGCTCCTCAATCATTAATGATCATTAAATCATTATATCTCATTACCGGATCACGAATTTGTAAGCGATAGTTAAATAAAATCGAGGACAAACGTATCTTTATTGGAAATCTATATTATCCATATTATGATCATCAAAACTATACGATCAGCAGGACAATTAGAAATGTTTGCGAGTCCATAAAGTGCCATACAGCTTCCGCTAAACGGNTGTTACAATTTATTATGTATTCGATATGTATTTATGGGCCCGTTTAAATAAGCAAAACGGTATGTAATGTGCTCTGTATTGAGCACGTCTGTGGTAATGTAGAGCATTGAATGTATATTTTTATTTATTCATCAGGTGCCTGCTTCAGTCTTTGATTCAGTATATCCCTTCTCTAGAACTATAGTTAGTTTATCATCATACTTTTAACTCGTTCTATATTCATATGATTAAATCCCAAGATAACTACTTTTGGGACTCTACCTCTGGTTGGATTAATTTTAGCTATACAAGCTGGGTATGCAGAAGTTGTACTTATAAAGAAAATAGTTAAATTGTAGTTTGCGATTATAACATAATACTTATTATGAAATGAAAACCAAGCAAAAAAACCTTGAATAATTAAGTCTCTACCAGCATTCAAGACGCTAGCTAATGTTTATACAATGTATAATTGTAGAGATCTAATTTTCACCCGGAATTCACCATCACAGCTACCTTATCTCCAATAGCCGAAAGTCCAAAACACAACAATGCAGGTAGTTATTATTATTATCATAGTTGTTATGGCGACAGACTTAGAAGATGGTAGTAGCTAACTAAGTAGACCTAGGATCAGCCCTAGTACCAACCAAACTGTGCAGAAAATGTTGCTCCCATTGAAAATTTTAACCGAGACGTCTGAATCTAAGACAGGTGGACTCATCATCATCATCATTTCAGCCATAGGGCGTCCACTGCTGAACATAGGCCTCCCCCAATGCTTTCCATGTTGACTGGTTGGTAGCGGCCCGCGTCCAGCGCCTTCCTGCTGCCTTTATGATGTCGTCGGTCCACCTTACGGTTGGACGGTGGACTTACTTACAAAATATATTATGGTAATTTCTCATACTCGGATCATCAGTCAGTCTTGTTTACTATATGCTTAGCTAACTCGGTAGCCCAAAGATCGTTCACACGTTCCAGTCCGTTTGCGAGCAAACTGCTCAGCCATCATTTGGAGTACTAATGCGGTGCTCAAACATGAGCGCCCACCCGCATTGCTCAGGTGCTGGGTTTGTAGATAAGGCGCCTGTGCACGGTGCAACGAGGAGCGATTAGTCGCATTGTAAATATTAACATGTACTTACAATCAGCTGGTGGATATTTGGTGGCACTGTTAACACTGTTAACCTGGGAAGGTTAAAATATTACAGCACCAGTGTTTATGGTGTAAAATATTTATTTAGACACTGGGAAAATACACCAGTATTTTCGCAGTGTCTAATGAAGTACTCACCTGAACGACTCTTTTTAATTAATCAAAATAACAACTAGATAATAGATGTTTCCAAATGATCATCTTAATTAAGTGCATGTAATGATGAATGTTGTCAATAAAGGTGCATCGTATATAAATACGTAATAGCCATAAGGCTATTTTAAGAGTGATTTCAGATAGAGGAAAAATCTTGTTGTAATATGATTTTGTATTTTATCTGATTATAATCTGTCCATGTGACCTTATTCAGTATTATATTTTTTTAAATATAGACTCAAGTCTCAAAAAAGTCGCACCGTGAAGAGTGCGCCTTACAGTTATTGTCCAATTAATGCGCTATAGACCGTGGTCACGCCACTCGGGCGCTAACCGCGCGTCGCGATCGGGCGAGCAAACACGAGTGTGTACACTAGTCTTGCTTGTTCACTTTCCCCCAAAGGTTTTCCCCATGTGGTAGGAATGTCGCAGAATAGTAAGTACGTTCATTACCAGGTGTACCAAAAAAAAAGGAATAAATTCAAAGGATTTCTTATCAAACAGGTAGTGTATGACAATAGCAGTAATACAACTTAGGAGTGACGACGAAAAGTCGCTGACAGAAAACAGCCGAAAACAGGAAAATATATTACACGTATGGCATTTCACCATCAATCCCTAATTTTTAAGTGACCCTTTGAAAACAAAATTACTGTTATGTGTTACCATAGGGGTCACTTAAAAATTAGGGATTGATGGTGAAAACAGGCATAAGTCTGGCAGTGGACATTTTTATTGCATTAATTGCCTTTTAGAACTACTCGTCTGAAAATCTATTCTAGAACTTAGAGGTTGAAAGCCAACTGAAATTATAATTATTTTCAGGACTACTATTTTCGTCCCAAATACTTACGTTAAACTAGCTATGAAAAGAACTATAAAAAACCTACTATAATGACCTCAACTTACTCATAACTCGTGCATTACCTTCTGTAAATTAATTTAATTAAGTACAATACCGCCGCTTAGGAAAATACACACTAACTAAACACCTATCATGAATGCCTAATCAGAATCAGTCTTTCACCGAGTAGAAGAAAAAACCTCACAGAATCAACATCTATCTAAATCAATGGTGAAATCAAGAGTTAACAGGTAATATTTTACTTCGGAACAAAAGTACAACAATGTGCGTGTCCATTGTGGCGCGTGAATAGCCGCTAATCTTCTTGTGTCATTACGCGCGCTTCATCTGTTACACCTGAGAGGCGCGAGTGAAATATTAGCGCAGGGAGTGTGTCCATTGCTGGAGACGACACGGCACAATATTATGGGCTAAAGATATGGGAAAATGTTCATTAAAACCAATTGATTTAGACCGCTATTTGTTTGTACATTGTGCGTGTCCATTGTGGCTAATCTTCTTGTGTCATTACGCGCGCTTCATCTGTTACACCTGAGAGACGCGTTTTAAACAAAAAGTACCCACCTACTCATACGTAGTACCTAGTAAAACGTGCGTGTCCATTGTGGCGCGTCAGGCGCTAATGTCCATTAATGGAGACGATACGGGAAGATATTCGTTGAAACACAGGACACCCATGGCCAAGGATAACCAGGTGCCTTCCGTGACATTGATGTGTCAGATAGATTACGTGACATCGGCTCTTTCTTTTACTATGTGAGCATTATCGCATAACCGACTATTTGAATATTATTTGATCTTTTTTACCACGAAATGTCCGCATTTGGCAAAGCGCTGCTAAGGAACCTGAGACTGAAACTTTGTGTGTCGGTTAACAATAATTAATGATGCTCCTTATTATTGGACAGGATTCAAATAACATCAATCAATCAATTTCTTTGATACGGGATTCAAACTCCTTACATTAAATACGTGTGACAACGAACACAGTTCTCGATGGCAGTACAGCGATTTTTCCACATCAATATTATTAACGCGCCGCGTTATCGTCGCGGCGACGCAGCGGATACGTCGCGTCGCTAATGCGTGCTGATGACGGATCGATGTGTTCATATTAACCGAGTATCAGGTAATTTTTTCAGGTGGCAACCGAGCGAAATAGATAGAACGCGAATATTTTTTACAAAATGCCATTTTCTTTTCACGTCAAATTTTTCATGCTGAAATAATCGTAACCAAAATATGGTTGTAGACATTGTCATAGCGATATCGTTCAATCAAAATCTGTGTAAGAAGATAAATTTTATAAGAAAGGATAAATAAATACTTAATATCTAAATAATATCTCTAAAGGTCCAAGACCTGAGGTGGAATTGTGTAAAGCAATAGTATATAATCATTTGACAGTTGATACCGTACGATAAAGACAGGTAAACAAAGCGTTTGACAGAATAATCGATTACGATGGTAGGGCCCAAAAGATAAGGAGACATGTAAAGTGCCCCATAAGGGCTACCTTTTCTTTTTTTATTATTTTCTATTGACGTTCATAAGTGCCACTTGTGGTCTAAACTGAATAAATATTTTTGATTTTGATTTTAATTTTTTATAATAATAATAATAATATCATTTATTTCAGATAAACAGTATCCATATGGGTTAGTAACAATTTGTGCTTAAACAATAAATGGTNCCAGAAGAATGGCACCCCCCCTGTCATGACATCACGACCGTCCTTGCCATGCAGATGCGTCAGTGAGTACTAATCTGCGCGACTTCGTCACCCCCTGATGCTTGGCACCCGGGGCGGACCGCCCCCACCGCCCCCCCCTTACGCCGCTACTGCGCTTGAGCGTGCTATTAAACATAGGTACTTGAGTAGACGATGAGTTAGTACTCCAGCTGATTGATCTGATTGAGCGTAGTCACTCAAGCTGAAAATCTCAATCAGATACCGGGCCTATCTTTGAGATCTTCTCAAAATCATTGTCTATGATTCACGTCTCATTTTGTTCTATTTCAATTCTGTAGAGTCAACAAAAGTTAGAGCATTTGTCACTAAAATTCATTAAAAACGATATAAAGAAAAAAGGCGTCTCTAGATAAAGCGTTTCATCATCTCTATGCAGTTCTTTCGCCAACTGCACAGCCTCACCCTTATCGGTCCATCATGATGTGTCTGATGAATGAATGCTTGTGATGCTAATATACTGATTGCGCATCAAAACTACTGCTCAAACTACCCTACAAATATGGTACACAGCGCTATTTTAGTTTTAATTACCATTTGATTTTATACCTTAAGAAGATTATCATAAAACAGGTTATACTTGGAGCGATTAATTTTGGTAACGGGTCATTCTTGCCGAGAAATTTTGGACTTTCAAATAGGTTGTAATAGAGTGTTTTTTCAGTTTAATTTTGCTTTATAATAGCCATAGCCTAGTACACGTGTGCCCTTGTCTATGATTAGTGAAATCTAAGCGTTTGTTAAGGATTGTTTAGGTAAATTGCTTGTGAATGATTTATTACTGAATGGATTAGAAAAATGATTTAGATTTTTTGGTATTGTTTGGCTGATTCTTATCATGCTAGTTTTAAAGTTATAAGTCGTAGTTGAAAGCTATAATATACCCTAGGTTTAATTAAAAACCTAATACATACCTATATGAATAGAGAATTAGAGATTGAGAGATAGTATAGCATAACTTGTTGCAATTCACGAAGGCGAGTGAGCTTTACATGTATGGTGGCTCGCTACTGATCGTTTTTCAAAAATTTTGATAGACATTACGCTATCGTAATGTGCATGATGTACACGTACACACAAGTAAAGCTCACTCGTCTTCGTGAGTTGAAAGAACTATTAGTAAGACTGTTTTCGATTTTCAATTGAGATCGTAGTAATCTTCTGTCGTAATATGGGTTGATATTGGGGGACCTTGTAGTCACTGAAAAATCCAGTTAGTTGAAGAAAATTTAGGCTGAGTTGCACCACCCAAATTTAACGGTAAATATGACGATAACCGATGCTTTTTGTATGGAGTTTGACAAATTTTTAACGTTTGTCAAAGTTAAAGTAAGATGGTGCAACCCAGCCTTAAACTTTGAGGTAAAACTAGGAAAAAATCATGCAATTTTCTAAGAATATCATCTATTGTGCCAGAAAGTAATACAACATAGTATTGCGTACTAGTGATGTGATCATTTTTATTATGCTTACGGACAGATTTTGGAAGAGGAATCGGTGAAACTGTCACCGAGATAATGACACCATGAGGCCTGTCATAAATACGATAGTCCTTATCGGCTGACCATTTAATTTTTTAATGGCTACATAAATAGTTTTTGTGCTCACTCACGTTCTGTTGGCGTTACGGGGAATAAAGTCCTGCATCAATTAGGCCACGTTAATACGGTAGCACTCATTAATTAATTTTTAAACGCAATAAAAACATAACAACCAAAAATGATCCCTCTCATCTATGGAAATAAGTCCAAGACTCCAATTACGACTAAAGCCCAAATCGGCGAATTAAGGCGCTGGAGTCGGCTGATGGCGCTATACATCACGCTATCTGATTCGAGCGGCGATTGATTTTCGGAAATCGCCTCCGAATGACCCTGCGATCAAGTGATTTACACCGGGACATACGGGCAGGAAGGTTGGCGAGCGATGGGCTTGGAAGTTGTCATAATATCGCACATCCTTGAAATAACTTACAAGTTTTTTTTTAGAATAAAAGAATAAGTACCTATGCCATACGTAAGATATGGTAAGGTATAGGTACCTATTATCACAAAGTTTTTGGATTTATTACACTTTGATAGGGTAAACCGTATAGCTATTGCCCACTTAAAGATTTCAAACACATTGAGATGAAAAATTAAAGAAAGTATTTTAATTATCGACCATTTATGACTTTTTTCTTATAACTCAATAAACTGTTAAACAGAATATTAATAGTTTTTAGTTAAAACTTACGTAATTTAGAAAATATTGAAATAAATTTAAAATCCTCCAAAAAGTACAGTCATTGCCCATTACTTACACTAATTGCCCACATCAAAGCACAGTAATTGCCCAGTATCTTAAAACAAAATAATCAATTTTAAAATGACAAAATAGGCTTTAAATTAACAAAACAAAACATTAAACTTAAATTCTAGAAGTACAGTCTTCAAAATTTCAAAATAAATTGCGTTTGGCCTTATTAAATATAAATTATCAAATATCTCTTGAGCTGATGTTGATGAGTCAGAATCGGTAGAGACAGAATCATCTACTTCAAAACAAAGATGACGCAAAAGTTTGAATTTTATAGTAACTTTTATACGTATTTATTTTTTATCTTCTTTGATATCAGTTCAAGTGGTTGCTCAGAATTTTCAATTAGCTGTTAGTTATTCTTCCCTAAAGTTGTATTTATTTCCTTACAATTAACATTTTCACTAGTAGATTTAACGTAGGATTTTAATTTTTTGTATTTGCGTTTGAATTTTTATCAATTTTTTCAAGTCAAACCATATTTTTCAGCAATTTATCTTGTAGATAAATTGTTAGATACATCTTGTACAGCTTCGATCGCTTTTTGCAAATTTTCTATGCTATATTGAACTTTTGGAGTCTTTGGCATACTGAAAATGAAACATTAAACGCCATTTCAATATTTATGCCTGTAAATTGCAAAACAAGTCTAGCAATGAGCAACTTAAACACTGCTACTGCATGGTGGCAACACTCTAATAATAATTGCTCTGGGCAATAACTATACATTAACATATGGCAATAACTGAAATGATGGTGGGCAATAACTAAAAATATACAGATTTACGTGCAGTGATTACCCACCGTTAAAATGACCATTAGAAATCAAATTTTATCAGTTATTTTCATTGATAATGGAGAAAACATTTATAATTTCATCATGACTATACACCATTAGTTGAATATTAAATAACTTGCAAAAAAATTTTAACCTCTAAGCAAGTAATTCCTTAGTAAAATTGTTAAAGTCTTTACCTGTTTGAGTAACATTTACACCCGTCTTGACAAAATCTGTCTTAACTGTTTTTTTTTAGTGTTTCCTATTGTAAATTTTAAATCTACTGTACATTGATCTCGGAGCTTTCTACTTAGTAAATTCAAATCTAACTTGAGTGATTCAAAGTCAGCACCTGACAATATTATTCTTAAAGCGGGCAATCACTACCAGTGGGCAATCACTCTCTGGTTTACCCTACTATAGAAATGGTTTTATAACATACCTACTAAGGTTATTTAAAATAACTAAAACATAATTTTTCAATTGATAAAATCCTTGGATGCCTTGGATAGGTCTTGAAGAGAGTCACTCGGCCAGTAAAAACGATTTTTTAAAAGATCTGCTGTAGGTAAATAAACATTTTTAAGCGATTCTATCAATACATAACTCCTAGGTGTTCAGGCAAATGAACCTTCCCTTCTTACCTATAAATATCCCACTACACCAAGCTCAGTTAGTTTTCAACCAAGTTAGTGCTCACGTCGAGTGATATTCTTTCGATACTGCGCGCAACAAATGAAATTGAAATGTTGGTGTTTGCCGAACTAGCTGTCCGTGTGTCCAATTCCTTATCGCGCGTGGATCAGCGGGCCGATTGATCCGGTAATGACTTGATTATCTTATTAGCGCGGATTTATGCCGCGACTCTTCGGCGGATTCTTTTCTGGCCACTTTGTCGCCATTTTGCATTTCCAAATTAAAGTTGGCGCTTTTAATACCTTTTTGAGATATTCTGATTCTGATGAAATATTTTTTAGAATTGCTTGAGACCTTCAAATTCAAATGATNCAAATGAATAAAAGAATATCTATTATTAGGTGGGCCCTTTTCAGAGCACTTAAAGATACAATTGAACTTCATCTTCATCATTTCAGCCATAGGACGTCCACTGCTGAACACAGGCCTCCCCCAAAGATTTCCACAATAGCCGGTTAACATCTTGAACTTGCATGGCCGAATTACATAAAAATAGGTCTTTTAAATGGATTAATTAAATAAATAGGGGGTGGGAGGGGAGGTCCTTCAAGGACCGTCCTTGAGTAACTGTGGAGGTTCTTGTAATGTGAAAATTTGGCTGAGTTGCACCACCTAACTTTGACCGTAACTATGTGGATAACCGGTGTTTTTTGTATGGAGTTTGACTTGACGACGTTTGTCAAAGTTAAAGTAAGATGGTGCAACCCAGCCTTAGTGAATAAAATGTTTAATCATGCCGTAGCGTACCCTGTTGCTATTTCTTATAAGTATTTAAAAATAATTTGTTTTTCTTGACAAAAGGCATGAAATGTAATGTTCTTCCTCGTCATTTTAGTTTTGAATTTGCAATGGCTACCAACATTTACAAAAGTCTTTCATCTTTAGAGATGGTCTCTTTGAACGAGCAGTAAAGGTGGTCTAAATCAGCCTCCTCTTGGAGCTGTTATTAGCTGAAAATTACCAACCCCGTGCGTAATGTCGCCTGCAATAAAGAGAGTACATAGCTCTATAATTTCTGGATACGTCTTCCAAACGCCATTTCTAGGGTTCCGTACAAATAAATGGAACCCTTAACTTTAACAAACGTCAAAAGTCTGTCAAACTCACTTTTATAGTCGCGGTTAAAATAAGGTGGTTCAACTCAGCCTTACTGGATCACTTTTTTGTCCCTTACCAAGTTGTCCAAGACCCTTTACTTCGGGAACGCTTGGAGGAAAAAAATCCAAAACCCGTAGTTACTTTACATAAAAATACTTGATTGCATGAACAAACTAAAGAAAGATAGATAGTTGTGTTTCGGCAGTGGGGGTTAACATAGCTTCTCCGTTGTGGATTTTAAGAAACCTTGTTTCAATCAAAAGTCCATTGCTTTCTCAATAAATGCCTCCCCCAAGGACTTCCAAATGACCGGTCCTGTGGTGCCCGCATACAGCTTCCCAACTCCTTCACTAGATCATCGGTCCACCAAATGAGAGGCCGTAGGCCTTAATGAAACCTCATAATAATAACAACGTCAAGCGTCAACTTATTCTTCTTTTTACAATATCGTGACTAGTAAAGTAAGTGTTACCAGTTCTCGTCCAGACCCTGTAGGGGTGCGATAATTATTATTGCTCCAACGCTAAGGTTGGGTTGCACCATCTTTCTTTGACTGTAACAAACGTCAAAAATCTGTCAAACTCCATACAAAAATCACCGGTTATCGTTATAGTTACGGTCAAAGTTTTGTCGTGCAACTCAGCCTTAGACTTCGACTCAGCCTGTATTCTAAAATTCTAAATTAAATAAGGAAATGAAAGTCTTTTTTTCCATTGCCACTTCAATTCCCCACATAATCATGGTCGTCGTAAACGGTGGGCGGACTTACCCCCGGGACCGGAGGCCCCCCCCCGGCCCCCCTCGGCCTTAATTACCGGGCTTTTATAGTTTTAATGAGTTCATTTTGGAGCCGGCCTAACAAGCGGCGTAATACCTATTTAAACCAATTTTGAAATTAATATCGAAGTGATGTCGCGTGCGCTTGTCGATAATTTTGTTAATTGGATAGTTTATTACTTTTTTGCTGGATAATAAATCAAATTCATTCCTAAGATTATATCGTAACCATGAATTACTTAAATATTTTAAGAGTTAAATCGGTACAGTTTTGTAATCTGACGGAGAACAAGGGAAAAAAGTAGGTAGGTACTTAAACATTAGGCCTTCCCAGCCCGTCTAACCAGTGTATAAGGCCAAGTCCACTCCTCCTGACATCATCATTATCATCTCAGCCATAGGACATCCACTGCTGAACATAGGCGTCCCCCAATGCTTTCCATGTTGCCCGGTTGGTAGCGGCCTGCGTCCAGCGCCTTCCTGCTAGTACTTCTCCTGTAGTGGTAACTAAATGTCCTGATGAAGACACATTAAGATAGAGTTTTAAATACAAATATTACTGCAAAACATCTCTATAAAGAGTTAACTTTCAGCTGATTATATGGTGACAGGTTAATTAGGAATTGAAAAAAAAAACAAGATAAAAACAAAAGTGAAAATCTAGTTTAGACTAGCCATCCGTTATCATGCTTTCTACCATCCGTTATAAGCTTTATGTGATGTGATTATCAAGTAAGTTAACCCTAAACCAGGCCTAAAAAAGTCATTGGTTTTCAACCGTATCTTCACAGCATACAGTTCATATTGATGTGGGGTCTGTAGATACCAGAGCTTAAGAGAGAGCTTACCAGAGAGGTTAAGGGTTAAGACTAGGCGCAGACCACCGATTTTTAGTTGGCCGATAGTTGGACCCGATTCTAATTTGTATGAAGAATCGGCCGATACCAAATCCGTGTAATGTGCCCACTTTCATCATCTCCATACTGATTAACAGCCCGACCCAACTATCGGCCAACTAAAAATCGGTGATCTGCGCCTAAGCTAATTAGGATTTTAATGTTATTTTTGACATTTATTTTTAATAATCGATTGTTTCTGCGACATCCCTAGAAGCTTATCAGAGCCGGTCGACCGACTTGACTATTTTGTCAATATTAATTAAAAAGGCCTGTACAAGTTAATATTAAAGAAAATTAAGCAATCTCCGCCCGCAGAAGTTAAATGAATTTATACAATACAAGAGGCGGCCATTTTGTTCTGTAAAACGGCTTTAGCAGCGGTTTTATGCTTAAAGCTATTTAATTTTGTTGCTGAATTGAAGTTATAACGCCCTTAAAGAACGCTAATTAAATTTTGTTTAAGTTTTAAACAAAAGACCACAGCAAGGTGCAAAGAGTTATAGTAATTGAATAGAGGTAAGACAAAATCTTAAGCATTCGCAGAATTCTATTGAGGCTTATTCCTTAATAAATTGACCCGTGTCTTACTATTTTAGTTTATACTAGCTGACCCGGCGAACTTTGTTCCGCCTTAATGGCAATAAATAACGGGATAAAAAGTATCCTATGTCCTTCTCCTGGCTCTAAACTACCTCCCTGACAATTTTCAGCTAAATCGGTTCAGCCGTTCTTGAGTTATAAGCGAAGTAACTAACACGACTTTCTTTTATATATATAGATTGACATTGCTTTGTTTCTGAAAAGAACAATTTATTTAAATTATATGAAAAACTATCCTTATGTTCACACTTCAGTAGCTCATCTTCTTTACGAGTACTCGTATAAGTGTGGACTTAGTACGAAAAGTTCATACATAAGTAGCACGCTTAAGCTAAAACGTCCATATTCACAAACGCAGCAGCAAATCGAACGCACAGCGTTGAATAGGGCTCTATGATTGGTTCGTGTGTGACCCTCTGCGTCAACGCGCACTTTGAGACCTCAAGTAATGTTTGTGAATACGGGCGAAAATATCATTTCAAAAACCGGGGTAAACTTTAAAAACTATACCTAAATAAAATTAATAAAACGCCAATTTCCCAACATATACAGCATACAGGGTGTCCCAGAATGGGTGAATAAAACTGCTAGGGGACGTAGCTCTACTAATGTACTAACCTAAAAAATATGAAAAAAAAATTTGAGTACGGTTTTTTTTTTTTAATAAAGTGCTCTGTACTCGAAATCTAGTCATTATTTTCAAAAGTTTGTTTACAGATAAACGAAGCGATCATGTACAATTAATATTAGTTAGAAAAAAGTACAAATAGCCAGATACTTAGACAAAGCTGATTTATTTTCACTTTAAAAAAAAAATCTTATGCGCTTTATTTTTTTCATATTTTTTAGGGATAGTACATTAGTAGAGCTACCGCTCCCATCAGTTTCATTCACCCATTCTGGGACACCCTGTATAATATAAGTTATGTTACCCAAGTTGAGGTCATTATCAACGGTCCCAGGAGAGGGCGAGGGTGGTAGCCACGCAATTATCGGCCGATTAAGTAGTTGTGGAGGCGTCCCGCCGCGACCTCTGTGTGAGGTAAAAGATTTAGAAGAGCTATACAAGTATGTATAGCATTTGAGAAATTTGAGAATGTGTGTGTAGAGAAAGACTGATGGCGTTGATGATTCTTCTTTGTCAAACGTGTCTTCTGAAATTGCTCGTACCCGTTTTCACCATCACAATTTTTAAGTGACAATTTTGGTAACTCATAACAGGAATTTTGTTATCATAGTGGTCACTTAAAAATAAAGCATTGATGGTGAAAACGGGCATAAGTCTAACAAAATTAAAATACCTTCTTTATTAAAATTTTCAGACAATTGTAATAAATGAACCTGAATCAGAACGTTCAACAATCCATTGAGTTATAATGTACTCAATCCAACATTCTTAGCTCATTATAGATACAGAAATAGGACCGCTACGAATAGGTTTAAAACTGAGAGCAACGACTATTATGATTCAGCTTTATACGCAGACATTACAAAAGCTTTAAAATTATATCAGTACGAAATAGCTTAAGTTAAACTCTAAAATATTGTATTTTTTTTGACAGTACCACACTTATTAAAAGCTAAAGCAACAACGGTGACTTCGAAGACTAAATTACTACGATAGTTATTCACTACCTGTGTTTCTAAGTTACAGAGGTCACCATAAACCTTAACTATGCCTTTCCACTGCACTCTCATTGAAAGCAAGTAAGTCGTTTCCACCATGTTTCCACAATCTAGACTTTCGTTCAATTAGAAAGGTCAGCGTAGAGCGGAGACAATTCAATTGCTTTAATACTGCGGCGAGCCTCCAACTATGCGGGCTCCCGAGAATCTCTCATTTATCGGACTCTAATAAGAGCAAAAGGGATAGAAATATGCAAATTGTTTGGAACCGACCGAGGGTTTCTCCCTATCATTCTAATCTACACTCAGTACAAAAGTCATAAGAGTCGCTTTTCAATCGCCCTTATACAGACACTTGTGGCATTTAGGTTCTATAACTCTGTTCCATTGTTACAGCTTCATTTGCTTCTGAATGTTTTGCTCTTATAAGGATATTGATTCGAAGTGCCTCGTAAGTAGGAATGCAAGGAATTTTTACGATTTGAAAGGAGAAAATGAAAAATATAGTGCCTCGGTGCTAAAGCATTCGGTGGGTGATCGTATCGTGGTAGTTCGAAGATATGTCTGACTATTTATTGGAACTTTGTCACTTATATTCCCTTCTGCAACTTTGTAACATTTTTAAACACTTAAGTAGGTAGGTACCTACTTAGGTGTTTAAAAATGTTACAAAGTAGAGGTACTACTCCATATAGATATTGATGATGATGACCTGGGATGAACAATGAGGAAGCTCTTGGCCTGCATCTCCCATGATAGAAAGTGATGATCAGATTGAAGGTGGAAGCAAGTTTCACTTGAAATCTCAACTAATAGAGGAACTGGTTCTCTTACCTCTAACTGCCAGAACACAATAATGCTTGTTGTTATGACGGCAGAGTTAGGTAGGATGGTGGTGACCAGCCAGGCCCCATTTGCCCCACTGGGAATCGAACCCGGGACCCTTGGGTCTGAAGCATGTGGTATAGTTAAATCACAAAAGCGGTTAAAAGGTTAATCTTAGCTATTTTTACTGAATCAAAGTTTCTTCAAACATAACTATTATTTCGAAATCCCATACATTCAATAAATCATAAGGAAAATAAAGTAATAAATAAATTCTCCATCAAAATAACATTTTATTTTAAGTAATATGAAAACTTAAGTGAGTGCTAAGTGATATGGCACGATGCCATTACATTAGCGCGCCCCAGGCGGGAATCGAACTTGACACCCCGCTGGCTGCATTTTACGGCCGCGGTCGTTTACCAATTTGCAGTTATTGTATAATAAACAAATAAAGTTTATTGTGTTGATTAGGAAGTAAGTAGTCATAAATAAATACATACATAATAATATTATGAGATGCTAAAAATGTGTATTGGAATCTTATTTCTTCTATCCCTCCACTTTTAGCAGAATAGTAGGTTCGATTTTGGGAATCGATACCTAACATAAATTAAAAGTACCTACACTTTATTCGCTATTTTTATTCCTTATTTATTGATAATGTCCTAAACATTGCAGGTTCGAATCAAACTGGTTGTCTATAAATCAGTATGACTTTGTGATTCGGAAGGCATTTCGATCTATCAGACTATCTCATGAGATGTCAGACGTCTATGGTCTCTAAAATAGTCTGGCACCAAGGTTTTCTAACCTCATTAACGTTATAGAAAAAGACTATCCCTACAAAGGCACTCTAAAGACGACTTGGTGTACGTGTGACTTATGCCCGTTTTCACCATTAACCCCTAATTTTTAAGTGACCCCTATGAAAACAAAATTCCTGTTATGTGTTACCATAGGGGTTACTTAAAAATTATGGATTGATGGTGAAAACAGGCATTAGTGTAGTGAGTTAGCCTTACTTGTCCCAAATACCTATAAGCTACATAACTACACCGATATAAAGCATAAAGCTTTATAATGGCTCTANGCAACCCAGCCTTAGTGAATAAAATGTTTAATCATGCCGTAGCGTAACCCGTTGCTATTTCTTATAGGTATAAAATAATTTGTTTTTCTTTACAAAAGGCATGAAATGTAATGTTCTTCCTCGTCATTTTAGTTTTGAATTTGCAATGGCTACCAGCATTTACAAAAGTCTTTCATCTTTAGAGATGGTCTCTTTGAAAGAGCAGTAAAAGTGGTCTAATACAGCCTCCACTCGAAGCTGTTATTAGCTGAAAATTACCAACCCCGTGCGTAATGTCGCCTGCAATAAAGGAAGGACATAGCTGTATAAACGCTGGATACGTCTTCCAAACACCATTTTTTGGGTTCCGTACCTCAAAAAGAACATACGGATCCCTTATTTATAGGTTGCCCTGCCTATCCGTTAACTGTAAAATCCGAAACTCGATTCGCACTTGGCTTCTTTATTTCATTCCTACCTGGCTTCTTTTAACTTAAAATTTTCAACCAGTGGGGGCAACACTTTCTGTCACTCACGGTTTGGTAGCTGGCTCTATTACTAAGGCTGGGTTGCACCATCTTACTTTAACTTCAACGAACGTCAAGTCTGTCAAACTCCCAACAAAAACACCGGTTAATGTTATAATTACTGTCAAAAGTAATTAAGTGCAACTCAGCTTAAGTCTGTCACGAATTCACGATAATAACAATATCAATAGCTTTATTGTGTTTCGGGACGTGAACGTAAGATATCCAGATCCTCTGTGGTCGACCAATATCAACCAAACAGAATCCTCAAGGATTCCGTTTGAAAAACTTTGTTTCAACTGAAAGTCCACTATTGGACAAGGGCCTCCCACCATTTTGGTCCTGGACTCCTGCAAGAAAATGAACGTTATGTTACCCTATGTTGTTGTAAATAAGCATGCATGTAACAATATGGCCTCTTGTAATCGTGTTAAGCGTTACCAGTGCTTGATTATACAGAGTGCTTCAACAATACTGCTCCAACGCAGACTTTGACTCAGCCTGTATTCTAAAATTCTAAATTAAATAAGGAAATGAAAGACTTTTTTTCCATTGCCACTTCAATTCCCCACATAATCATGGTCCTCGTAAACGGTGGGCGGACTTACCCCCGGGACCGGAGGCCCCCCGGCCCCCCTCGGCCTTAATTACCGGGCTTTTATAGTTTTAATGAGTTCATTTTGGAGCCGGCCTAACAAGCGGCGTAATACCTATTTAAACCAATTTTGAAATTAATATCGAAGTGATGTCGCGTGCGCTTGTCGATAATTTTGGTAATTGGCTAGTTTATTACTTTTTTGTTGCTTAATAAATCAAATTCATTAATAACATTATATCGTAACCATGAATTACTTAAATATTTTAAGAGTTCAATCGGTACAGTTTTAATTCGGTCGGAAAAAAGTAGGTAAACTTTCTTCTTCCCAACCCGTCTAACCAGTGTAGGTCCAGTCAGGAAAAGTCAACTCCTCCTGTCATTATCATGATCATCATCTAAGCCATAGGACGTCCACTGCTGAACATAGGTCTCCCCCAATGCTTTCCATGTTGCCTGGTTGGTAGCGGCCTGCGTCCAGCGCCGTCCTGCTAGTAGGTACTTCTCCTAACTAAATGTCCTGATGAAGACACATTAAGATAGAGTTTTAAATATGAAGATAACTGCAAAACATATCTATAAAGAGTTAACTTTCAACTGATTTTATGGCGATATGATAGTTAGGAATATGTGAATACTAAAAAAAATTAATAAACAAGATAAAAACAAAAGAGAAAACCTAGTTTCATTTAGACTACGATATTTCAAGAATAGCCATCCGTTATCATGCTTGCTACCATCCGTTATAAGCTTTATGAGCACAGTTTGATGTGATTGATCAAGTAAGTTAACCCTAAACCAGGCCTAAAAAAAGATTGGTTTTAAACCGTATCTTCACAGCATAAAGTTCGTATTGATGTGGGCTCTGTGGATACCAGAGCCTGAGGGCTTAGTGTGAGTTTACATCAAACGTCGTCACTAGTGACCGCGTAAAAAATTCAATGTATGGCGGATTGTACACCGCCCCTAGCGGAAACTTTACTCTCACACTCACTAGTGGGGACGTTTGTTTGATGCAAACTCACACTAAGCCCTCTGGTTAAGGGTTAAGTATCACTTTAATATTATTTTTGCTATCAATCGATTGTTTCTGCGACATCCCTAGAAGCTTATCAGAGCCGGTCGACCGACTTGACTATTTTGTCAATATTAATTAAAAAGGCCTGTACAAGTTAATATTAAAGAAAATTAAGCAATCTCCGCCCGCAGAAGTTAAATGAATTTACACAATACAAGAGGCAGCCATTTTGTTCTGTAAAACGGCTTAAGCAGCGGTTTTATGCTTAAAGCTATTTAATTTTGTTGCTGAATTGAAGTTATAACGCCCTTAAAGAACGCTAATTAAATTTTGTTTAAGTTTTAAACAAAAGACCATGATGCAAAGAGTTATAGTAATTGAATAGAAGTAAGACAAAAAAAGCTTTCGCAGAATTCTATTGAGGCTTATCTATACCTACTAATATTATAAATGAGAAACTAACTCTGTCTGTCTGTCTTGCTTTCACGCCTAAACGACTAAACCGATTTTGATGTTTGTCATAGAGACAGGTTGAGTCCCGGGAAAGGACATAGGACAGTTTTTATCCCGGTTTATGAAACAGGACGCGCGCGGTATAGTTTTTCTGTGACAGACAAAATTTTTACGCGGTCGAAGCCGCGGGCGGAAAGCTAGTTCCTTAATAAATTGACATTGATTCGTTTCTGAAAAGAACAATTTATTTAAATTATCCGAAAAACTATCCTTGAGTTCACACTTCAGTAGATCTTCTATACGACTACTCGTATAAGTGTGAACTTAGTACGAAAAGTTCATACATAAGTAGCACGCTTAAGCTAAAACGCCCGTATTCACAAACGATGCTTGCTTAAGTGAAGCAGCAAATCGAACGCACAGCGTTGAATAGAGCTTTGTGATTGGTTCGTGTGTCACACTCTGCGTCAACGCGCACTGTGAGACCTCATAGTAATAGCCCATTTATCGAGGAAGGCTATAGGCTATATACCATCACCTAATAGCTGCAGAACAACAATGAAAAATGTTGCGAAAACGAGTTTTCACGCGTAAGAAGTGGCGGGCACAGCTAGTAAAATTAATAAAACGCCAATTTCCCAACATATACAGCATATAATATAAGTTATATTACCTAAGTTGAGGTCATTATCAACGATCCCGGGAGAGGGCGAGGGTGGTAGCCACGCAATTATCGGCCGATTAAGTAGTTGGGGAGGCGTCCCGCCGCGACCTCTGTGTGAGATAAAAGATTTAGAAGAGCTATACAAGTATGTATGTATAGCATTTGAGAAATTTGAGAATGTGTGTGTAGAGGAAGACTGATGGCGTTGATGATTCTTCTTTGTCAAACGTGTCTTTTGAAATTGCTCATACCCGTTTTCACCATCACAATTTTTAAGTGACCACTATGGCAACTCATAACAGGAATTTAGTTTTCATAGGGGTCACTTAAAAATAAAGCATTGATGGTGAAAACGGGCATAAGTCTAACAAAATTAAAATACCTTCTTTATTAAAATTTTCAGACAATTGTAATAAACGAACCTGAATCAGAACGTTCAACAATCCATTGAGTTATAATGTACTCAATCCAACATTCTTAGCTCATTATAGATACAGAAATAGGACCGCTACGAATAGGTTTAAAACTGAGAGCAACGACTATTATGATTCAGCTTTATACGCAGACATTACAAAAGCTTTAAAATTATATGAGTACGAAATAGCTTAAGTTAAACTCTAAAATATTGTATTTTTTTTGACAGTACCACACTTATTAAAAGCTAAAGTAACAACGGTGACTTCGAAGACTAAATTACTACGATAGTTATTCACTACCTGTGTTTCTAAGTCACACGAGGTCAACATAAACCTTAACTATGCCATTCCACTGCACTCTCATTGAAAGCAAGTAAGTCGTTTCCACAATCTAGACTTTCGTTCAATTAGAAAGGTCAGCGTGGAGCGGAGACAATTCAATTGCTTTAATGCGGCGAGCCTCCAACTATGCGGGCTCCCGAGAATCTCTCATTTATCGGACTCTAATAAGAGCAAAAGGGATAGAAATATGCAAATTGTTTGGAACCGACCGAGGGTTTCTCCCTATCATTCTAATCTAAACTCAGTACAACAGTCATAAGAGTCGCTTTTCAATCGCCCTTATACAAACACTTGTGGCATTTAGGTTCTATAACTTGATTCCATTGTTACAGCTTCATTTGCTTCTGAATGTTTTGCTCTTATAAGGATATTGATTCGAAGTGCCTCGTAAGTAGGAATGCAAGGAATTTTTACGATTTGAAATGAGAAAATGAAAAGTATAGTGCCTCGGTGCTAAAGCATTCGGTGGGTGATCGTATCGTGGTAGTTCGAAGATATGTCTGACTCTTTATTGGAAGTTTGTCACTTATATTCCCTTCTGCAACTTTGTAGCATTTTTAAACACTTAAGTAGGTACTTCGTTCGTTCATTCGTTTCAGCCGAAAGACGTCCACAGCTGGACAAAAGCCTCTCCCAAGGATTTCCACTAAGACCGGTCCTGCGCCGCTTGCATCCAGGTACTTCCCGCGACCTTCACCAGATCGTCGGTCCACCTAGTGGGAGGCCTGCCCACGCAACGTCTTCCGGCTCGTGGTCGCCACTCAAAAACTTTCCTGCCCCAGCGGCCATCAGCTCTCCGAGCTATGTGCCCCGTCCACTGCCACTTGATTTTAGCGATTCTGCGGGCTATGTCAGTCACTCTGGTTCTCCTACGGATCTTCTCATTTCTTTAATCTTAGTTATAAAATGCCGATATTTTTACTCAATCACAGTTTCCTTTAACATAATTACCTATTACTTATTGCGAAATCTCGTGTACTTGAACCCTATATTCAATAAATCATAAGGAAAATAAAGTAATAAATAAATTCTCCATCAAAATAACATTTTATTTTAAGTAATATGAAAACTTAAGTGAGTGCTAAGTGATATGGCACGATGCCATTACATTAGCGCGCCCCAGGCGGGAATCGAACTTGGCACCCCGCTGGCTGCATTTTACGACCGCGGTCGTTTACCAATTTGCAATTATTGTATAATAAACAAATAAACTTTATTGTGTTGATTAGGAAGTAAGTAGGTATAAAATTAATACACAATATTATTAAGAGCCGCTAAATATGTATTGTTTTTATTCAACTTCAACTTATATCTGTAGAGAGATTTCTTCCAACCATCCATTTTTATTATGATCAGAATAGTAGATTTGATTCCCAAATGAGACACAAGTTGAAGAAATAACTTTGTGCATTTTTTTTAAATTAATTGTTGTTATTTATATGCTGTTTTATTATGATCTATCAGTCCACGTCATTATGACGTGTAGGGCGTCTATAGTGTATGCCCTGACAGTGTCAGGGCATACAGGCATACAGCGGGGCATACAGCGTTGCCAGTTTTTTTTTTCGCCAAGTCGGGACTTTAGTACTTTTTGAGTGAAAATAGCGGGATTCTTCCGTCAGAAGCGGGACATAGTAAAAAAACGTATGTAATCAAAGGTTTTTCAAATATTTATCTTTTTATTTGACTTAAAATTACGTTTACGTGACAATGCTGCAATGGATAGCAAAACTAGCCATAGAAAATGTATTTTAACAAAAAAATAATATTTTAAATCAGATTTACTCTATCGTTAAATTCGTGTTTAGAATGAAAAAAGAAAAAAAAAACAAAAATCGAAATAAAAAAATTATTCTTTAGAATAATAATATGGCGTTTCAAACAATAGTCTGGTGAAGTGAGTGTCTCTCTCCGAAAAGCGGGACAGAGCCTGTCCCGCGCGGGACATTTAAATTTGACTTAAAAATCGGGACGTCCCGCCAAAATCGGGACGTCTGGCAACGCTGCCTGACACTAAGGTTGTATAACCCCAGTTATACCATAAAAGAGACACTCAAAGGAGGACTTTAGTGCTCTTAATTTCCTTAGCCATAGCCTTACTTGTCCCACAAAAATACCTATAAGCTACATAATTACACCGATATAAAGCATAAAGCTTTATAATGGCTCTATCTATGTCACAAACGGCCACTTTCGTAACTCACTTCTAAAACTTGATAAATCAACCATTCACCATATCAATTACCATCTAATAGAATTCCATCTGAAACTTTATTCGAAGGTCAAATGGCAGTAAGATTTAGTCCTCTCTAGTTGCTATATTGGCAATCAAAATTGCCACACACCACTAAACGAACAATATTTTGTTAACCTCCCGTCAATAGACCCATAATAACTGTTTAATAGACATCGATTTATCTTAGCACAGCACTAATAGTATTTTACATCTACTTCTAAGATATTTAAGCCAATTTGAATCGTATTATTATGCTCATAAGGCGTTAGAGGTAATATAAGGGTGCTATAAAAGGCTTGTATAGGCGTAAGAGTCGTATCATCATCGTATACGAATCGCGTGCCATGATTCGGCAGAATCGATCAAAGCATGCCGGACCACCAATGAGCCTCTTAAGTTGACCGTATAGTGCAGGGTAAGATAGAATTAATCGATTGATATTTTTTATCGATATTTTGTTGAATGTTTTTTTTTTCAAATTTAAACCAGTACTTAACTGAAAAAACTATTTCAACAGCGATTAAGGATGTAAAATAGTATAAGCACATAAAATAAACATTATTTATTAACTTTCACGTCAAGCTAGACTCTGGAATGTCCTCATTCATCATTTTCAGCCATAGGACGTCCGTCTGCTGAACATAGGCCTCCACCAATGATTTCCACAATCGCCGGTTGGTGGCGGCCTGTATCCAACGCCTTCCCGCTACCTTTATTTATGAGGTCGTCGGTCCACCTGGGATGTCTTATATAATTATAATAGGAGCTTTCTTTTCAAAACATAAACGTTAAGTGCTGTCGACAGTAAAAGTGGGTAAAAACTAGATTTGTGTGTATTTACAATTCGATTTCATACATGTTTGGGCAGACTTTGTAAATTTTATTCTGACTATATTTTATTTTGTTACCTCTTGCATTCCATGCGATTTTAAAACATGTACCTAAAAATACTTAATCTATTAACATGAACATCGATATCGACACGCGCCACATCCCTACTGCTTACTAAAAAGAGTTTCCAAGAGGCACAATCAACACACATTGAATACTCCTTTGACGCACCGAATGATTTATTGATTGCATCTCTGTCAACACGGCTGGCACTTTACACCGACGCTGAATACTTCATTTGATCCGGATTTTATCGATAATAAAACCGATCATGAGTCACATCACTCGTTAGCCGTATTTAGTGTACAAATCAGGTATGATAGTAAGGTTTCTTTAGTAAGAATTAACGTTGCTATTTCGATAGTGAGTGATTATAGTGAAAAAGATTTTTGCATTGATCTGTAATGATCTTGGAGATGGATCATTGATGTGTCATGGTGATTGTAAATCAACTTCTAAGCTTATGGATTATGATATTGCAATATTGATGTTCGTTTGTTATTTCTTCACGATGATATCGTATGAATATGTTAAAAACTTGGAAATCAATTTGGTTCATGGAAACTAGTTTTTGTTTAATAGAGTCCTAGGTCTTACGAGATTTAACTTGAGAATAGATTCAAGTATAGGCTTGAGTTTGAATCGGGTTTTATCTAATTCAAACACAATTTTACAATATGCTACCCAATCCTGTAATTATTGATAGTGCGGTATTAGTGAGCAAGATGTTTCTCACTCAATTTAGAACGGGTTTATTGGAAATCTAAACAATTTTTATTTATTTCTCGTTGCTTCACCATTACAGCCGCAGAACGTCCAACCAACCAACCTATGTATTTTCTTTTTGCTAGTTTTTCTAGAAAAATATCCTTAACTCTTAGGACTTAGTAGGTATCAACACAAAAGGAAATGCCCTCGTTACTATCTATAGTATTATATCTTTATCTGCTCCGTTTTATTCAATGTTTATTAAGGAATAGTAGAAACAATGCGGTTGCCATTAATCCTCAGGTGTTGGGTGGTCTGTAATTGCATTCTCATATAACAAGACTTTAATGCACTCTACGTGTGACCACACTTTAAGAAAGATAGAGAATAGGGCCTTTTCAAGGCGAGAGTGAATAGGCACCTACAGGGCAGATATGTACCATCCTAGACTGCATCTCACTTAACACCAGGTGCGATTGAAATATGTACCTGCCTTGTCTTGCATAATAAATAAAAATAAAATAGAGAATATCGAAACAACTGCAAGAAAATCGGGTCGTTTCATATTGTACTTACATTTATTCGCGTAATTTGGGAGTTGTCTACCTTTTTTTTTACCACGAAAGTACACTAGACTCTAGATAAAAAAAATATAAATAATATTATATCCTTGGACATTTTTACACTGAGCCTCTAGTCCCAAACTAAGCAAAGCTTGTAGGTACTATGGGTGGGTACCTATACTAGACAACGGATATACACTCTAGATATTAGGGTATTTGATTTGTTATGTTAACCAATTTTAAACAGTATAAATATTTTGAAGAGATAGACATACTCACAGATATTGCATCTTTCAAAAGAAAGTATTTGTTGAAGCAAAAACCACTTGACGGGTGTCGTTTAGATACCAAATTTAGGGCCGATTTTTCAATCGTCAAATATCTTTTAACTGAAGAATATCCTTGTCATTTTGACACATTTCCCATACTAAAACTGTCAATGTGCCAAACTTATTCTTCAGTTAAAAAATATCCGACAAATGAAAAATCAGCCCTAAGTATTCTAATCTAAAATACTTACGTTTTGATTCCGTCTCTTGGTTTATAAGACACATTCAGACTGAAATACATGCAGTTTAACCCATTATATCCCGACCAATAGAGCAGCATGGTCACCCCACCCCACATAACGGTTGCTCCCACATCGCATGTATAATTGCGTCTATTCACAACTGTAATTGTCTCGTTTTTGCGCGAATTCACTGTCTCCGCAACGCTTATATGGGCATTAACAGTAATTTTTCACTAATCAGTCGCACTGTGGACGCTTTTATGGCCATAATTGGGTGTTTATTCAATTTTCTTCGGTAAATGATTTATACATGACGTTCTTGTGTCGTAAAGTTAGTGGAAAGACATGTGTCGTGAAGCTTCTCAATGGGTTTGCTGTTTTCCTATAGCTGTTTAACAGAGAACGCACTACATATTAGAATAATTCTTAATGAAACAGGTTGTGAACCCTTTTTATGACTTAATAAAATACTTACATATTCCAGTTCTCAAGTTGTCTGTTTCGTAAATAAGTAGAAAATTGTTAACTGTATTTATTTGGGAGAAAACTTAATTAATATAAAATACAAAAAAAGTTCTATAAAACTAAAGTAAAGCATTTCAAAAACAATGCATTATGTTCCGTAAGCTTTATCAAATAATTTGACGTGTTAAGGAAGTCAAAAAATATTATTTTCTAGTATGACAATATGTAGGCTCCATACAAACCCCTTTGCAATATCTCTCACGAAACGCCTTCACACGTACTAATGCGTTTTTTATCGACATCATCGATTGTCGATAATCGCTAATGTGCGCATGAGAAATGGCACGACCCTATTACGGTGATTACATAATGATTACCATATTTAGGAGCTCTGCTTGTGTCACTTTCTTTAATTGAGCTTAGATTAAAGAATAGACATGTTGACACCACCGATCAATGAGGGCTATCGTTTTTATACTTAACAGTTGGCATCCCTGGCGATTGACAGGACCTTACTCTACAGCAGTGGCGCCATCTTGATGAGTGCAAATGCGATAGTCCTCCTACCACTTTAGCGCTCACAAGTTGGCGCCACTGTCTTCGCGACTAGCAAGTGATAGGACTTTACTCTACAGTGGCGCCAACTGGTGAGCGCTAAAACGATAGCCCTCATTGACGTACTTACTTTTTAAAACTAAATAAATTGCCATACAAAATCTATGGGAGAGTTTCGTTTTTCTGTCAAAACGAAACTCTCCCATAGATTTTGTATGGCACTACAAGCAAGTGACGACACTATTTTGTCAACTCAAACTACTTTTTTCAATTAGGTACAATGCGACCAAAAATCGTAATTTACAGGTATTTTAAATTGAATTAAGTTTTTAAGACCAGAATGAATTGTCTTTTTAGAAAAGTTGTGATTTCGAATTATTGGGGAATTGTGTCATATTGTCTATTCGCAGATTTTCGCTTCCGTGGTCTAGTGGTAAGACCACATACTTCAGACCCAGAGGTCCCGGGTTCGATTCTCCGTGAGGGCAGATTTTCTGTTCGGTTTGATTAGTGGTAGAGCTTGTTCTAAGCCTTGATCTATCACCATCTTAACTACGAGTAAGTCTGTCGCTATAACAACATTGTTGTGTTCCGGCAGTAAGAGGTAATTCTATCGCCAGTTCCTCAGTGGTCGAGGAGTCTGGGTGAAGCTCATTTTACGATATCCATGGAAAGGAATAAGGTCCTGTTCTACTATTATAAGATGGTAGTAAAAGTATTATAACACTTAATTACTTATTTAATTATTTACCAAACTGGCATGAGTGCAGTACCTAGGCTAAACGGGACTATTCCCACCTGTCGTTCCCACCGCTGCAACTCCTGTGTAGCCAGGATCTGCAGCTTTACCGCTAATAAAAACTTAACCAGTGAAGGCCAAGTTTGTCTCGGGGAAAATAAAACTGCCATTGGACCCGCAACGAAATTAAACAGAAGAACATAGGAGTTCGAAGTTAAGGTTCGACTTCCCTCCAGTGCAAAGTTGTAATGAGTAGGTTGTAAACGCGTGACGTTTCAAATATGGCAGCGTAAATCGTGTATCATCATCATCATCATCATCATCATCATCATCTTAGCCAAAGGACGTCCACTGCTGAACATAGGCCTCCCCCAATGCTTTCCATGCTGCCCGGTTGGTAGCGTCCTGCGTCCAGCGCCTTCCTGCTACCTTTATGATGTCGTCGTTCCACCTTGTGGGTGGACGTCCTACGCTGCGTTTTCCGGTACGCAGCCTCCACTCCAGAACCTTGCTGCCCCATCCCAAATCGTGTATGCAGAAGTGCATCTTTAAAATTCCCCATTCAAACACCGTGACCAATTCTAAATTTGCTGGAGATCCCACGATCGATCATGGACAATAATATAATACATAAACACCTGATTGCTCATTTAACCCATGTATGTTTTTTACAACACCATTTTAGGGTACCGTAGGTACGGACATAAAAATAATTATTTTTACTTGAAAAACTTTTTGTTTTGCGGTGTTGTTCAGAAAATAAGAGTCTTTAAAATATTTTATTGTTATACAAACAGCTGTTATTGAATAATCGAGGGTTTTATAGTACTACCAATAACATTTACTGTCTAGAAGAGGTTACAACTAAAACGGCGGAAACAGTCTTACCGTGGCCACTGAAACGGTATTTCTTTTTGAAAGAAATACATAGATTCAAACTTACTTTTTTACCCATAACAAGGAAGCCCTTGGCTTGCATCTCATCTGACGGAAAGGGATGATCAGACCGTTGCAATAGTTAAAGCGAGGTTAAAGGTTTTTTCAAATTAGACGTTTTCAGCAAGATGTCTGTCGTGCGATTTCAAGACCGCACACTAACTATTGAATTTGAAAAAGCTCTAACTCTGACACCTTGTTTTATTTTTGTTTCTGTTCGATTTACGAAAGTTTTCAGTTAAGTACGTAATTGATGTGTCTTCATTCCTAAGACATATGGAACCTTGCATTTGCGTTTTGGAATCACGCTTACCATTTTTTTATATGAAATCCATAATTTTAGTTGAAATTTGTCTGGCATTGAGGAAGCGTCCCGCGTCCCGCTGTCCCGTCCCGCTGCATAATGCAGGAATGATTGACTCCTCATTGTTGACTCTTCGAACGCATTGTCGCGTGCAAAATCCAATTTTATTGGATAATTTTGCGCTTGTGTAGGCGGCTGGCTGGAGTAGGAAGCGGTGTAAGTGCAATTGAAACAAATTTTAATTCTTAAGGTTTAGTTGCACCACCTAACTTTAACGCTAACTATAAAGATAGCCGGTGTATTTTGCACGGAGTTTGACAGATTTTTGACGTTTGATAAAGTTAAAGTAAGATGGTGAAATCCAGTCTATGTGTTGTTGTTCAGTTTGGTTTTAAATGGTAAATAACATACCTAAATGATTATGAAGGATAACTCATGAAACAAATCTATTATTTTGCTTTTATGAGAAAAAAATGCTTTTATAAGAAAAATTGCTCGTAGTTCCATTTGTAGAACAGTTTGAACAATAAATACATTCGAAAGATCTTAAATAATATACTTAATATTTTGACCTGGAGCAAGACTTGTATTAAAATCCCTAGGTCATTTTAAGTTTTATTTGATAAAATAAAAACAATATTTTCATACTTAGCCACTTCTTCGACCCAGCCTAAATCTCAAACGCCTTCATTGTCTCCGTATACCGCCAGGGGGCGCCTCACAATGCGCTCATCACACAACCACTCCAACTGTCACTCACTCAATACTGAGTCACTCACTCAATTGCGAATATGTACCAATCACTGTGTTTGCAGATATTTTGATTATGTTGTTATTGATAGTAAATTAAAATGTTTATTTAAGTATGACAATAATTGAAGATGTTAAGACACTGTAGTGCTTTATTTAATTTTTTTTTTCTTTATTTTATTTAGTTGTAATAGGCACTATATTGTTACAATAATGTAAAGCTCGATGTGATGTCAACTAGGTTTTGTTTAACATTAATTATTATTTCACAACTTGCTGAAAAAGCCCCGTAGTCACGTAGGAACTTAACTGTTGGTAACTATAACTTTTGGTTTCACAGTTAAAATACAGGAATATTTTGGTTTAAATAATTAACGGTGAATTTTCATAAACTTGAAATCTAAATATAACCTTATCAAGTTAGTAAGTAAGTAGTTAGGTATTAACGATGACTTTTGCGATTAAAAATGTATTAACCTATAACTTTCTAAAAATTTTTCCTTCGCCTTATTAACATTGTTTTTATGGAATAAGATCAGTTAACTCTATAATTAACCATTAACCAACTCTCTAATTATCTATTTACCTACTTTTCAATTTCATTGTAATTTGACCAGGTTAAACTCTGTTTTAGCCCTCCAAACAAATACTCGTAGATACCACTAATCTTTACCCGGACACCCAGCGCGTTCGCTTTGTCAAAACAACTGGTACTTCAAATCGCATAAGTCACAAACAAATTATTTTAAGTGCATTGAGATCAACAAACGTCAATGTCAAGCGTCACTCCCGCTGATTTGGGATCGTGAATGGAAAGCTATTCATGCTTATTACATTGTCAGGGAGAAAGGACTGATTTTGGAATTGGCGTGAGGATCATAATTGTTAAGTAACTTTGCAGAAAAAAAAAGAATCAGAGTAATTAAAACAATAAACTAATAAAACGGTTTTGTTGTATTTAGTAAAAACTTTTTTTGTCTCTACAAATTTTATTTTTACTCACTTGAAATTACTTACCTACCTCCTAGTTACTTATCAATTGATTGATGATTTTAAGGTACCTTCATAAATGAATATAATACGTGTTTGTTAATTATTGTTAAAATTCAATATAGTAAAAATGTTAATTATTACCTTTAAAAGTGTGATAGGTGAAAGATGTTTCAAAATATCTTATTTTTTTAATTAGAAACTTAAACCATGTTATTTCGAAATTCTTCTGTCACAGTTGTTATGGGTCTCCCAAAAAAATGCTTTCAATAGATTTACCATTGTTAGAGCAATTATGGGCACAAAAGGTTTAAAATGGACTTATGTGTGTTTGCCACAAGGTGTTCTAATCCCTTGTAAGTTGATCGGCTTAGATTTTTTTTGGGGACTTTTTGTAATCTTGTCAGGGGAGGATTAAAAAGATGTCAAGATGTAAACATTTATTCGTTTTTGAAGTTTTTTCTATAGTTTTACTTATTGAGTTGATGTTACGGACAAATAAAGTAACCTTTTACTTATTTCCATGAGGAAGCTCATGGCCTGCATCTCACTTGCCTGATTTGTTATGATGATCTCTCTATCAGTAAAAAGATTGATTGAGTATTATATGCTAAAAATAGGAAAACAATACGATGAGATACGGAAGCCGTGTGCTCTGGTGAAGTAGAATAAGACTACCCTCATTCTTCGTGGCATTAGAAGCGACTAGAGGAGAACTGTTTATGTGGATGTCATAAGAGACAATTATGGGAGAAAATGCGAATATCAGGCCTTCCCACCACTTTAGGTCAGCGTTGAGAGTATAGACTGTAGACCAAATCCTCAATTTGCCTCTGGTAAATAAGAGAGAGTCGTCTTCTGATTTGCCTGGAGCCTAAATGACCTAACGATGATAAAGACTATGATTAATTTTGTTATAAAAGGTGCTATTTTTAAACAAAAATCATCTTCAATCAGCTGTTTAAAGTCATCCGTAGGCCATAGCAGTTACCACACCAGCGATTTGCAACAATTGGTTATCGTTTTTAGCAAAATAGCAATTCCGCTGTTTTTGCGTAAGTAGTTAAGTACATACAAACTTAGTTCTAACATGAGAAATCCGCTCCAACTGCCGTGGGTGGATCAGTTGGGTAATCTTATTGCACATTCGTCTTAATTAGGAACAAATGCAGTAAGTCCGGGTCAAGATATTTAAATTGATGGTACTTATTTATGCTTAAATCGTGTTCCAGAAGAAGAGACTAAAATAAAAGTTTTGATGATGATGATGGTTTACTTGGAGTAGCGCCAATTTTTGAAGTCTAAAGTAAGTCTTATTGAGATTTAAAAGAAAGAAAGAAAGAAAAAATGTTTATTCATAATATGCTCTTTTCAAGATGGTTCGTACAGAATACATAAAATATCATACATATATCATACACGCTGAGTAGGAGCCATTTTGGTTCAACAAATTGTGTAAAACTATTGTGTTTCAACCAAATAAACTATTTTTCTTTCTTTCTTTCTATTTGGCACCAAATTACATGCACTATTGAATACACTGACTGAGTGAAAATAGTTCTTCTGTAGTATTTAAAAAACTTCAAGAAGTAGTGCCCTTCATAATTTCAGAAACTGGACGTCAACGGTGTAAACATAGCTCCCTCAATGATTCCCACGTCGCTCGGTTGGTAGCGGCTTGCATCCAGCGCCTTCTTGCTACCTTTATGAGGTCTTTTCATCCACCTTGTCTCACGCTGCGTTTTTCTATACGCGGCCTCCACTCCAGAACCTTGATGCCTCATTGGCCGTCAGTTCTACATACTATGTGCCCTGTCCATTGTCTTTGTTTGACCGCCTGTTTGAGCTGCAAAAGTATTTTTTTATCCATAACGAGGAAGCTCTTGGCCTGTATCTCACCTGATGGTAAGTGACGATCAGGCCAAAGGTGGAAGAGAGCTTCACCCGGAATCCTCAACCACGGAGAAACTGGCTATCTTACCTCTAACTGCCGGAACACAACAATGCTGTTAACATTGTTCTTATGGCGACAGACTTAGGTAAGATGGTGGTAATTAGCCACCTAGTATTACAACTAAATTAAATGTCACAATGTTTAACGTGATGTACTTGTACTTGTACTTGCACCGACCTTTCTGAATCATTCTGCACTATTCAATTATGTATGAATGGATAACATAGGTGCGGTCGTTAAAAAAATTGTAAGAGCTGCAAACGCATCGTCCGCGATCGCCCGCGCGTATAATTAGACCGATATCAATCTTTGGTGTTACAAACTACCCGACAGGCTGATAACTCAGTTTTTTGTGTTACGCCTTTCTTTGCTATCGGTCAAACGAGCTGGTTGCAACGGCTTTAAAGCAAAAAGTTGTAGCAGTTAATGCACGCAATAAAATACTTGAGAAACTATCCATCAATACTAATCATCATCAGCTCATTTTTTGTCATTGCTGAAGGAGTACAACCCTCTTTTAGTTACCAGAGATCGACAGGATATCGTAAGAGCGACTAAGGGAGAAAAATACTTATAAACTTCAGGTCTCTCCAATCCGTCTAGCCAGCGTGGGGAGCATAAGCTAAATCCATTTGCCTCTTGTAAATTGGACAGGGTTGTCCTTACCTGATGATAAATATGGTGATGACGATGAAACACAAAAGTCCACTAGCTAGTCTACTATCAAAAAATTATAATCAAATAGAAAAAAGAGAACTCAAAGCATTCACAGTTCGCATTTTCCTCGGCGGATCCCCAACAATTTTGCAACAACTACAGTCGCGGATTAGGCATTAATATTGTATGATAATGGAGTTTTTGCGTCTCTAATTACTCTCAGAGCATTTGCATTATGCACTGATAGCGTATGCGGGGTTTTTGCACGATAATTGTTAACTTAACAGAAGTAGAGACAGTTGGTTTATCATCAGATTATTTAGTCTCCACTGTAGAAGCACGACTCTAAAGCCTGGTCCGTGAGCACGTTGAATCCCGTCCAATGACCCCAAGCTGCCCATCCTTGTCGCTCACACGTAATTATGTTGCTGTCGCGCTCGCACACTCACTGCGGGCGCGCGTCGCACAGTCGCGACAGCAATATAATTACGCGCGAGCGATAAGGATGGGTAGCTTAAGGTCATTGGACGGGATTCTACGTGCTCACGGACCAGGCTTTATCCAATTTACCAAAGAGAAGTAGAGGATCTTTTCTACATTCACCTCGCTGAGATGAGAGTGAGACACATAACACTATAAAGTTATAACAATCTTTTTAAATGGTCACATTTATTTATATTACAATTTAATCTAAATACTTACCTACCTACATCATAATTGACTCATGAATAAATTAATATTAATTTGGCCCCTTACGCTGTAACCATTCTTTATATTTACATGTCATGTCTATGACTAAATGACTAAATAGGTCTTAAGTAACATTATATCAAATAAGAACTACTCTGTAACCACCTCTTTAACGCAAATAAATGATTATTATTACGGTAGTATGTATCTATAGTCCTTCGAGCCGGATATAAACCAGCGACATGCATTATATACATTACAAAATTACATTCATTAGAAAAGGTAGCAGGAAGGCGATGGATGCAGGCGGCTTTCAACCGGGCGATATGGAAATCATTGGGGGAGGCCTATGTTCAGCAGTGGACGTCCTGTCGCCTGTGACTGAAATGATGATATGACATTAGATGAAAAAGGAAGAAAGTTATTTAGTTTGAGTTACATTGATTAAAGTTGGAGCTGATTTTATTAGATAAAGATTTAGTTATCCGGGTTGTCGATTTGTACACAAGGACCCACTGTATCAACGCTCAATTGTGACATATCTGAGTAATTTTCTATATGCTAAATTAGTTTGTCGGATAAACCTGTCTTGTGCCTGATTACTTGCTAATTATTACGTCAAAAGGATCGCTTGATGTCCATACAGGGTGAAAACAAGATAATGCTTATATCGTTTGAAATCGTTTTTATAGATACGCAAGTGTTAAAAGCACATTAACAATATAACGGTTGTTTTTAGAAAATACGGTTAGTATTAAAATTAATATTAATAATGAAAAGAAGTGATCTAGCTAGTTATTTTTTTATACAGTTTCATCAGAGTTAATTGAATAAATCTATACTAGTATTATACAGAAAACATATTTGTATTTCTGTATTTTTACCCGACTGAGTCCGAAACTAATGGACCAATTTGAAATTTTTTTTCAATAATAGAATCCTAATTTTTCCTGCGAAGGCGGGGCTTGTAATTAATATAAGTTCAAACTTCAACCTAAAAATAAAAATGTAGAATTTTAGACCTAATTAAGAAAACACGATCAAGGCCGCACCAAAATTCGTGCAACTTAACTCCTCTACAGCGACATGGCCCCTAATGACCCGGACGACAAAAAAAANCATCAATATTAATCATCATCAGCTCATTTTTAGTCATTGCTGAAGGAGTACAACCCTCTTTTAGTTACCAGAGATCGACAGGATATCGTAAGAGCGACTAAGGGAGAAAAATACTTATGAACTTCAGGTCTCTCCAATCCGTCTAGCCAGCGTGGGGAGCATAAGCTAAATCCATTTGCCTCTTGTAAATTGGACAGGGTTGTCCTGACCTGATGATAAATATGGTGATGACGATGAAACACAAAAGTCCACTAGCTAGTCTACTATCAAAAAATTATAATCAAATAGAAAAAAGAGAACTCAAAGCATTCACAGTTCGCATTTTCCTCGGCGGATCCCCAACAATTTTGCAACAACTACGGTCCCGGATTAGGCATTAATATTGTATGATAATGGAGTTTTTGCGTCTCTAATTACTCTCAGAGTATTTGCATTATGCACTGATAGCTTATGCGGGGTTTTTGCACGATAATTGTTATCATAACAGAAGTAGAGACAGTTGGTTGACCATCAGGTCATTTAGTCCACTGGTGGAGCTTGTTCCTCTAATGAACACATTCAAAGATGGTCAGACCAGTATTAGGGACAGCTATTTCACTTCCAATCTCCGAATGGTCACACCAAATCTATCTATCTATCCATAGCAGCGTTTAGGGGGTTCGCCTTCGAACATAGGCCTCCTCTTCAACCCTACATCGACTTCTGTCCCTGGCCACACGCATCCAGTTCACTCCAGCCTGCTGTCGGATGTCGTCTGTCCACCGTTTAGGCCATCTAAACGGTGGACAGATGACAGTCCGAAGGCAGGGGATGCCTTGAGTGTTGTTGCGGGGTCTCCACTCCAGGGTCTTTCTGGCCCAGCGATCCTAGTTCATCCGTGCAATATGCCCTGCCCATCTCCATTTACGGCTCTCAATCTCTACCACCACGTCACCACACCAATCTATACTGAAGTTTATCTGTATACCTGTACACATTGACTCATGGATTAATGCTAAATCGTCTCCTTTAGTCATTCGAGCCGGATATTAACCAGCGGCATACATTAGTTATAGATAGACGAATAAAGTAGAAAATTTATAATAAATATCCATGTAATGTATTATGTTACGTACGTAATGGCTGAGCTAAAAGACAATATCAGATACAGATTAAGAGTTGTTTTATTTTTGAACTTTATCCGCATATTATTTGTAGATGGGCCCACTATATCAACGCTCAATTGTGACATATCTGAGTAATTTTCTATATGCTAAATTAGTTTGTCGGATAAACCTGTCTTGTGCCTGATTACTTGCTAATTATTACGTCAAAAGGATCGCTTGATGTCCATACAGGGTGAAAACAAGATAATGCTTTTATCGTTTAAAATCGTTTTTATAGATACGCAAGTGTTAAAAGCACATTACCGTTTGTTTTTAGAAAATACGGTTAATATTTAAATTAATATTAATAATGAAATAGTGATAATAGCCAGTTATTTTCTTCATATATTTTCGTCCGAGTTAATCTATACTAGTATTATACAGACAGAAAACATATTTGTATTTCTGTATTTTTACCCGACTGACTGATTTGAAAATTTTTTTCAACAATAGAATCCTAATTTTTCCTGCGAAGCCGGGGCTAGTAATTAATATAAGTTCAAACTTCAACCTAAAAGTAAAAATGTAGAATTTTTAGACCTAATTAAGAAAACACGATCAAGGCCGCACCAAAATTCGTGCAACTTAACTCCTCCACAGCGACATGGCCCCTAATGACCCGGACGACAAAAAAAGTACAAATTAAAAAGCAAAAACAAAAAACCAGCCCGTTGACACAAGCGAGAAGCGGGGCCAGGTCTCTTAACTAATTTCTTCCACTGCTACCGTATACAGTAAGTGTTAATTGCCGCGAGAGACAGAGACAAACATACAAAAAGATAACAAGGAAAAAAGAGACGGACGATGACACTGGCACAAAATAAAAACCGACCCGACCAGTCAGGGCACTCGCGGTAGCTCGTTAAGGCAGCGCTTAACCCTCTAATGATTATTTATGTTTGTCTCAATGTTTGATTCACCCGTGTATTTATTGTACCCTCTCTCTATTAAATATCCATTGGGTTTTATTTGTATCTGTGCAATTACTCGGTTATAAAAATACTTTAGTTTAGTTGTTTTGTTGAATTACGTCAATAAGTAGATACATACATGTAGTTAAATATAATGAAATGTGAATTAATTGTGCAATAATATAAATAATTAGCGGTGTTATTAAAGAGAAACGCAAATAAACAGCGTGTTTATGATAATTGTCGATAAAGTTAATGATAATAGATCAATAAAATAATAACTACGCCAATAATTGTTAATTGCTGAGGATACGAGTTGCTTGCGATAGACAAGATACTGATCAATCGGATAGTGAGATCTCTAAGTTTATTTTTATTGAAATCCTGAGCGAATCGGAAGATCTTTGTAGAGTCAATAATATGAATCTTGTATTAATTATTTGTTATTGTAAATTGAATATAATAAAATTAAATTTTAATGTGATTTAGGGAACGTAACGTAAGTGTTTCCGAACCTTTAAGTAACACGAATATATCTGGGTAGTACTTAACTGGTAGTTTTTTTGTAACAAGTTTACATTGTTATTTTCCATAGTGGAACTTTGAATGTTTTAGTTAGTCAAGCTATTACCTATCTTACATTATACTAAGGTCACTTACCGAATTAGCTGTCATTCAAAAATAACTGATAGTAATTTCAAAATAACATCACACTAATGCACTTTTATTTAGAAGCTATTCACGAATTGTGGTTATCTTAATGTAATTTGATTAATTTAAACAGGTTTTAACGCGATACACGGATAGGTAATATTGAAATATTACCTGTATTTGCCTGACGTTTCGACCGGGTTGCACCGGCAAATTATGCAACGCGAAAGTTTAAAATTCTATAAATTAAATCTATAACACCGGACTCTACCATAAAAAATCATGTGCCTATATTTGAATGCTGTTAATGTAACCATGTACTTACATTAAAAAACGTTCCAAATACCGTAATCCTTGGTCTATTAGACCCCAAGTCATTGGAGGGTTCCGTCAAACGGTTGACAAGTTGACGTCGATTGGCACCGTGCGCGGACGCATCGGTATCCGCAATATGGTTAATTAGTAATAAAACCGCGCCATTTTAGCTCCGATACACTTCAAGAGACGACATTAATAAAATTCTCGTGTAAAAAATATACGTACACTCGAAAAACATAACCCTCCTTCTGGCGGTCGGTAAAAAATGAGTTATTTTTGTGATGCAGCAGTCAGTACTTTTAACAGTACCCGGCGCACAAATAATATCATTCTCATTACGGTATGGTAATCGTTTTCTTGTTTAAAAACAAAACAGCGCCTCTGCGGTTGTTAAAGTTAGTATTCGTGATTTCGTGCTCAGCTTCACCCAGAATCCTTAACTATAGAGGAACTGGTTATCTTACCTCTAACTGTCCAAACAACAATGCTGTCAACACTGTACATTGTTGTTAAGACTTATAACAAGTTCTACCACCCAATAAACCGAGCAGAAAATTTTGCCCCCACTGGAAATCGAACCCAGGACCTCTGGATCTAAGATAGGAGGCCAGAGACCACAAAGATGGTTAATATAAAATGAAGCATAGACCTTTGCCCCCTCTGATTCGGGAACTCTGGGTCTAAGACTGGGCTTATCAGTAGACCATAAAGGCGGTTAATACAAAATGAGGCGTACATTGAATCGATGTTAATTGACTTTCACTCATCAATGCGATATTTTCACTCGATTCTATAAAGTCACTCACAACGCTCTCTTTCTAATTAGCTCAGTATCCCTAATTGAATACAGTGAACGAAAAAACTATAAAAACACCACAAACAAGCCATTGGGTAGCTAGCACCGTTATCCGATAATTCTTAGACAGTATTTAAAAAACCTTTATAGCCATAAAAACGACGTAAATTTTGCAATTTGCTAAAAAAATCGACCTTTAAGTAGTTTTAAAATCAATAATACTTCATCATTTTATTTTCACAAATTTTATTGACAGTAAGTTATCTTTGCCACACTACAACTAGACTATTGGGCTGTTATTATTACAATTTTTACATGCTTTTTGTAAATGTGATTCTCTAGATTTTGTAAAACTAAGAAGTTATGTTTTCGAGGTTAAAATAAAAGCAAAGCAAAATCAGTAATAAAATACATAATTATGTCAAATCAAATAGTATATTCAGTTCATTTTCAGGGCGCTTATACACGTCCCAAATATAGCTTGACTTACCACCACTTCGTGACAACATAATATGGGCTGGCGCTGAGAAGAAATGGCGGAAGAAACTCAGTCACCTGTGTTGGCTGTTAAACAATTTGAGCAGACAGGAGCTAACTCTAGAAGTTTCTTTCTATGCTTCTTTCGTGCACGCAATGCTTCGTAGCATTGCGTGTAAAATGTTAAACACTCCTTATCAGTTACAATGTTGTGGCAGGTCGCTTGTCTACATTAGCTGCATTGAACTATGGAATGCGATACTTTGCGATAAATGAAAAATATCTATCAATTGTAGTATTTATTGTCAATTCTTCTTCTTCTTGTCGTGTCGACAACAAACCTACACAGCGTCGGCCCAAAACTCCGCCACAAGAATGGCGTTGTCAGTAGCCTTCAATAAATCTTCCCTTATTGTCAATTACATATGTATTTAGTTTTAGGAACTCTATCAGTTAACAAGTATAATGTTACAAAATTTCTTGCTGCTAAGATGCTAAAGCAAAGTTGACACTTGTGCCACTTATTCTACAATGAGCCATAAAATAGATTTCGAATTAAAAAGTCGTAAATACTGTATTGTCTGACGATAGTATGTAGAAAAGAGATGTGATGATCCAGTAGTGTGGACGTAGCGAAGCGAACACGAAATCGAATCCGAATCGAAATAAGCTCACAAAGGTGACTTGAGTTTCTTCCGCAACTTTTAGATCCAGCCGAAGGTTGTCCTGAAGTGGTGGTAATAAATCAAGCTATTTTGTGACGTCTATAATAATAACTGCCCGAAAATGGCTCATCATCATCATCATCATCTCAGCCATAGGACGTCCACTGCTGAACATAGCCCTCCCCCAATGCTTTCTATGTTGCCCGGTTGGTAGCGGCCTGCGTCCAGCGCTTTCCTGCTACCTTTATGATGTCGTCGGTCCACCTTGTGACGGACGGATTAGCAAGCTGAAGTGGTAATGGGCAGGGCACATAGTACGCAGAACTGACGGTCGATGGGGCAGGAAGGTTCTGAAACGCAGCGTGGGACGTCCACCCACAAGGAAAGTGGCTTACCTTACTTTTTTTTAAATTTACTTCTCGTATCATTTTACGCGCTCTGAGTAGACAGTGATCCTTACAAAGTCAGCACGAATCAAATGACGGACGGAGTCGCTTCCAGATGTTTAGCAGGTAGCAATTATCTTGCTGATAAGCCGATAAGCTAGTTGCTTCGATGGTTTAATAATCATGCACTTTTTGTTCGGCAAACTATTGCTTTCAATTGAACAACTGGCTTAGTGAGATTAAAAATGTTAACATATTTACATTATAACGATTTAGTTTTAGACTCTTAGGAACGGGTGTGAAGACGACTCAGAAGTTTTAGGTACGGATCCTCGTTCGTTCGTTTCAGCCGAATGACGTCCACTGCTGGACAGAGGCCTCCTCCAAGGTTTTCCACAATGAACGGTCCTGCGCTGCCCGCATCCAGACTCTTCCCGCGACCTTCATCAGGTCGTCGGTCCACCTAGTAGGAGGCTTGCCCACGCTACGTCTTCCAGCCCGTGGTCGAGAACTTTTCTGCCCCAACGGCCATCGTCTATCCGAGCTATGTGCCCCGCCCACTGCCACTTGATTTTAGCAATTCTGCGAGCTATGTCGGTCACTTTGGTTCTCCTGCGGATCTCCTCATTTCTGATTCGATCACGCAGGGAAACTCCGACTCCGAGCATAGCCCGCTCCATCGCCCTTTGGGTGACCTTGAGCCTTCTTATGAGGCCCATAGTAAACGACCACGTACGTATCCTAATGAAACATAATTATGTATAAAATATACCTACTGTATTTTTGTAAAGCCGTTGCAATAACTGCCCATAGAAGGAACAGCAATAATTAAATAGGTATAAGAATATCTTGCAATTTTTGTGAAATCGTCTCTCACGAACTCCAAAATCCAGAGGGTTGAAAATTTTGTACATTGCTACCCTGATTAATCTGACTATTCTTTCAGTTCTGTTCTTCCAAAGGCTTTTAATACATAATTACTTAATTAATCCTATTGAGTTATTTGCTGAACATAGGCTTTCCCCAATGATTTCCACATCGCCAGTTAGTAGCAGTATACTGAAGTGAGGTTAATGATCATGATTGAGTTATTTTAGACACCTAGCTGAAGGCTATGACTTATTCATATGTCAGACAATCATTGTCAAAGAAATGCCTGCCTAGTCTAGCATAAAAAAAATTGCGTTGTTTACTTTACCAAGAATTGCTGGGACTTGTCATCCAGCCTGGCATTCACAATTCTGCAATTATCCTCCTTAACACATTATTAGCTTCGATCGCTGATAAGATCTCCACTGCACCGTAAAGATAACAAAGTTCGAAGTTAAAAACGCGAGGTATGTTAAAAGCTGCAGCAAAAGCGTCGTTTATCATACAATTTATTGGTGTGACCTTTGATTTTTTGCGAAATTGAGGATTTGGAATAATTAAACAGGCATATAATTACTAAACTAATACTTACCTTGGGAGGCGACTGGATGCGAGCGGCGCAGGACCGGTCTTTGTGGAAATCCTTGGGGGAGGCCTTTGTCCAGCAGTGGACGTCTTTCGGCTGAAACGAAAAAACGAACGAACTTACTTTGTAATTTTTCCAAATCTCTCCTTTTGTACTGATTTCCAAATGGGTTATTAATTATATTTTCTTAATTATTCAGACCTTTTAATTATTACATCCGTTCTTTCATTACGTTACATTACATTCGTTACAACGGTCTCCCATTTAAAACGTTACTTCCATCAAAATTCGTTCGTCTCCAAGCGTTTTTTTATGCTCTATCACTGTATGTAAAGTATCAAATTATCGATTTGATCAAATTCTGTTCAATAATCCTCATAAACTGTAATTACCTACTGTAGGAATAAATAATAGAAATTAGGATATTTTATTGTCGCATCCTGAAAAAATGCATACAAATGATATTATTATCTTATGAAGAAAACAAAGTTGGCTTATCGTTTTAAATGTGCCATTAAGCGTTAATTGTCTCAGTAATTGCAATTAAAATTAAAAGTTATTGCGAACTCTATCTCGGGTCACGACGGTACCTACCTACCTACATAAATATTTAAACATTTAAGTGCTGTGGGTTTTACAAATTAATGGTCGAGAAATGTATGAATATTGATGACTTACGTAAAAAGTATATTAATGAAGTGAAAAGTGTTTTAATTAAGTTATACTGTATTATGACTGTGTTGTTTCTTGTCGGACAGCTTACCGTTACGGTACATCGGTTCATCAGAAAAGAATTTTAAGGGGTTTTAAGTGTTACTTGCAAGTTAGTACTAACTTTTAGCACCTTCACCACCGACTTTTAGTTGGCCGATAGTTGGGTCGGGCTGATAATCAGTATGGAGATGTATGAAAGTGCGCACATTACACCGATTTACTATCGGCGGATTCTTCATACAAATTAGAATCGGGCCCAACTATCGGTCAACTAAAAATCGGTGGTCTGCACCTAGGCTTATAGGACTAAGCTAAGGTACCTACAGAGAAATAGGCTAGTTTCCTAAAAAAAAATTTTTTTAGTCCGTCAATTTTAGTATAAAAACATATTGGATACGTATATTTTTAATTGTCAATCAAACAAATAATTACAAAGTTATAGTGCGTTGAAGTTCCGCGCGACGTCACAAAGTGCTGCACTTTTACCCACTCACTGTCGTCACGGGCCTTTTCTTTAGAATTTTGGCACGCTTTATCTCTTTACATTTTCATTAGTTTTAAAAAGTGAAAAATACGTGTTGAGTAGTTTTTGATGGGCTAACTGACGGACTAATTAAAACTCTTGCTTTTTTACCCAGGAAACATCCCTATTGTTTAGCCACGATAGCCGAACGGTGAAGGGGTCGGACTGGCCGACTCGTGATCCGTGGAACGCAGGTTCGGTCCCCGCCGCCGCTCGACTATTGAAGTGAGCAAAAACCTATTTTTCTTCACCTTACCGTCCATTTGAATCCATTGCAATGGCTAAATTGATGGATGCTAGATGAATTGCCAAAACTAACTGGCAGTGAGCGGGGCACATATCTCGTAGAGCTGATGGCTGTTGGAGCAGAAAAGTTCTCGAGTGGCGACTACGGATCGAAAGATTTAGTAGGCAGGCCACCGACCGATCACTTGTTTAAGATCGCGGGAGGCACCTGGATGCAGGTACGGGACTATTCCCACCTCTCGTTCCCACCGCTGCAACTCCTGTGTAGCCGTAATCTACAGCATAACCGCTAATAAAAACCCAACCAGTGAAGGTCAAGTTTGTCCCGGGGAAAAGATAAACTGTCATTGGACCTGGAAAGAAATTAATCAGAAGAACATAAGAGGACTTTGAAGTTAATTTTCGTCTTCCCTCCAGTGCAAAGGACGACAGGTGACAAAACAAAGTTTAAGTAATCTTTAGTGTAAAAAATTGTGGTAGACATCTCGAAGAGGCCTTTATCTAGCAGTAGCCTTCTTTTGGCTGAAACGACGATGTACAGTATGAAAAAAAATTAACATGGGGCATACTGAAAACCAGCGTCGTGGCCTTCCTCACCGTGGGCCACGGTATATGCTGAGTGGGGTCCCATTGCGGCATCGCTGTGCGACAGGGTGGCACTTAACTTTCTCTTCCATTGTAAGTTATGTGTACCTTTCTCTGTCTTTTAGTATTTTTTTTTATTTACCTCTTTTGTCTTTTGTGATGTCTATTGCAATGAATGTATCTTTCTTTCTTTCTAAAATTATGAAATTAAAATAATTAATTTTAAACCTTCGCGTTGCATAATATTTCAAAGTTACCTATCCGCGTATCGCGTTAAAACCTGTCTAAATTATTTCAATAATCAAAATATTTCTACACTTGGCGCGCCTATGCTTACGTCAGAAATATCTGTGTTTATTTTTTCTTATCACCACCGTCACATTAAAGGATTTCGTTGAGCTGATAAGGTTGACCTCTCACCCCCAGTTATCAGAACATAAAAATTGTATGACTTCATGAATTTCTCTTTATTCTAATTGTTATGTCGGCTGCATACGATAACCTCTGATTTCTCAATATAAAAATATTCTAGAGCTGGCTGGTTTTAAATGATGTTAACGTCTGTAGGTATTTCAGAAGCATTACTGACCTACTAGATTAAAATAATTGTTAGTCCGGTCAAACTTGAGTATAAAGATATTCAATTAATTACATATTATTCGCTATAGTAGGAGATACATTTTGGCATAGGTAGGTACACTTACGATAAGCAAAAAAAAATCTGTGTGCCAATTATTGAGAGCTTTTTAATTTTTTTTCACTGGAGTACATACTTTAATTGTTTTATTTAAAAGCATATAAGTAGTATACCCGTTAAGCTAGCACCCATAACACAAGCATTTTCGTAGAATTCTAATCACTTCTCAACTATTTTCTATAGCAGTACCTAAGTACACTTACGCCCGTATTCACAAACGATGCTTGCTTAAGTGAAGCAGCTAATAGAACGCACAGCAATTAATAGAGCTCTGTGATTGGTTCAGGTGTCATCCTGTGCATCCATGCACTATGTGACCTCATAGTAATGGCCTGACCTGGTAGGGTAAAAAGATTATGAGACATGTAGAGGCTCCTTAAGAGCAAAATGACGATTTGTAAGAACTATTTATTAGTCCAAACAAATAAAGAAATTTTGACTTTGACTTTGACTTTGACGAGGGCCTCGCCCAATGTTTGTCATGTTGATCGATTAGTAGCGGCCTGCGTCTAGCGCCTTCCTGCTACCTTTATGATGTCGTCGGTCCACCTTGTGGGGGACGTCCCACGCATTTATTAGTCTAAACAAATAAATAAATTTTGACTTTGACTTAATGTGCGTTACACAAGAGCATACAAAAAATGAAGAAGCAAGAAGTCACTTAAAAAAGAGTTCAAAAGTCAGTTTCATTAGAGTCTAAACTTTAGACCCCTGAAATGGATATGATGATGGAACCAGATTGATAGAGAGACTCTTCATTGCACAGTGCAAACCACAAAGATTGACAAGTTACAGAAATCTATACTTATAATAAATCTGTAGAGAGGTCAATTCTGTACATGAAATATATCTTCAAAATAACTATCAGAGCCCCGATTACGGTATTTTTTAACGTCAACAATCCAGACACGCTTCTCGATTCTGCGATACGATTGGTCGTTCAACAGCGCGGCNTCCATTCTTTTTCCTGACTTGTGTATTGGTACAATTTTAGCAATTTTCCAGAGTTCCGGAAAAATACCTGTAGTCCGGAAAAATACCTGTAGGAATGCGATACTTTGCGATAAATGAAAAATATCTTTCAATTGTAGTAAGTATTTATTGTCAATTCTTCTTCTTTTTGTCGTGTCGACAACAAACCTACACAGCGTCGGCCCAAAAGTACTCCGCCACAAGAATGGCGTTGTCAGTAGCCTTCATTAAATCTTCCTTTATTGTCAATTACATTATTATGTTATTTAGATTTAGGAACTCTATCAGATGAACAACTATTATGTTACAAGACTTTTTGCTGCTAAGATGCCAAAGCAAAGTTTACACTTGTGCCACTATTCTACAATGTGCCATAAAATAGATTTCGAATTAAAAAGTCGTAAATACTGTATTGTCTGGCGATCGATAGTATTTAGAAAAGAGATGTGATGATCCAGTAGTGTGGACGTAGCGAAGCGAACACGAAAACAAAACCGAATCGACATAAAGTTTCTTCCGCCACTTTTAGATCCAGCCGATGGTTGTCCTGAAGTGGTGGTAATGCAGCTATTTGGTGACGTCTATAATAATAACTGCCCTGAAAATGGCTCATCATCATCTTCATCATCATCTCAGCCATAGGACGTCCACTGCTGAACATAGGCCTCCCCCAATGCTTTCTATGTTGCCCGGTTGGTAGCGGCCTGCGTCCAGCGCTTTCCTGCTACCTTTATGATGTCGTCGGTCCACCTTGTGACGGACGGATTAGCAAGCTGAAGTGGCAATGGGCACGGCACATAGTAGGTACGCAGAACTGACGGCCGATGGGGCAGGAAGGTTCTGAAACGCAGCGTGGGACGTCCATCCACAAGGAAAATGTCTTACCTTATTTTACCCACATAGCATTTTACGTGCTCTGAGTAGACAGTGATCCTTACAAAGTCAGCAAGAATAAAATGACGGACGGAGTCGCTTCCAGATGTTTAGCAGGTAGCAATTATCTTGTTGATAAGCCGATAAGCTAGTTGCTTCGATGGTTTAATAATCATGCACTTTTTGTTCGGCAAACTATTGCTTTCAATTGAACAACTGGGGCTTAGTGAGATTACTAATGTTAAATTGGCTGTTAATTTACATTCGTATAGTTTTAGAATCATGAGAACAAGTGAGACGGACGATTTTACGAAGTTCTGGGTTCGATTATGCCAGATGGAACATTCATAGGTATATTGTGCGAGTATACCTAATTTGTGTATTCGATTAAGCAAAATTGTAGGTTGAATCAATCTAGTTTTTTGTCCAATAATATTTTAGTTGTATACGAGCACGGTCAAAGGTACTCGTATAGCCAATAAATATAAGTTTGTTACCAATGAAACTTCATCGGCGAAGATGTTTTAAGATGGCAAATATGAATAAAGATGGGATTGACTCCATTTTATATTTTCTATGCATAAAGACCCGATTTAACAAATGATAATATTTGACATTGTTTATTCAACCAAGAATTACTGGGACTTGCCATCCAAACTGGCATTCATTGCAATTATCCTCCTTAACACATTATTAGCTTCGATCGCTGATAAGATCTCCACTGCACCGTAAAGATAACAAAGTTCGAAGTTAAAAACGCGAGGTATGTTAAAAGCTTCAGCAAAAGCGTCGTTTATCATACAATTTATTGGTGTGACCTTTGATTTTTTGCGAAATTGAGGATTTGGAATAATTAAACAGGCATATAATTACTAAACTAATACTTACCTTGGGAGGCGACTGGATGCGAGCGGCGCAGGACCGGTCTTTGTGGAAATCCTTGGGGGAGGCCTTTGTCCAGCTGTGGACGTCTTTCGGCTGAAACGAAAAAACGAACGAACTTTGTAATTTTTCCAAATCTCTCCTTTTGTACTGATTTCCAAATGGGTTGTTAATTATATTTTCTTAATTATTCAGACCTTTTAATTATTACATCCGTTCTTTCTTTACGTTACATTACATTCGTTACAACGGTCTCCCATTTAAAAACGTTACTTCCATCAAAATTCGTTCATCTCTATGCGTTTTTTTATGCTCTATCGCTATAATATGTAAATTATCGATTTGATCAAATTCTGTTCAATAATCCTAAAACTATTATTTATACCTACTCTATAGGAATAAATAATAGAAATTAGGATATTTTATTGTCGCATCCTGAAAAAATGCATACAAATGATATTATTATCTTTAGAAGAAAACAAAGTTGGCTTATCGTTTTAAATGTGCCATTAAGCGTTGTCTCAGTAATTGCAATTAAAATTAAAAGTTATTGCGAACTCTATCTCGGGTCACGACGGTACCTACCTACATACATAAATATTTATACATTTAAGTGCTGTGGGTATTACAAATTAATGGTCGAGAAATGTATGAATATTGATGACTTACGTAAAAAGTATATTAATGAAGTGAAAAGTGTTTTAATTAAGTTATACTGTATTATGACTGTGTTGTTTTTTGTCGGACAGCTTACCGTTACGGTACATCGGTTCATCAGAAAAGAATTTTAAGGGGTTTTAAGTGTTACTTGCAAGGTAGTACTAACTTTTAGCACCTTCACCACCGACTTTTAGTTGGCCGATAGTTGGGTCGGGCTGATAATCAGTATGGAGATGTATGAAAGTGCGCACATTACACCGATTTACTATCGGCGGATTCTTCATACAAATTAGAATCGGGCCCAGCTATCGGCCGACTAAAAATTGGTGGTCTGTGCCTAGCCTTATAGGACTAAGCTAAGGTACTGACAAATTGCTTAGCCACGATAACCGATCGGTGAAGGTGTCGAATTGGCCGACTCGTGATCCGGGGAACGCAGGTTCGGTCCCCACCGCCGCTCGACTATTGAGGTGAGTAAAAACCTATTCTTCTTCTTCACCTTACCGTCCATTTGAATCCATTGCAATAGCTAAATTGATGGATGCTAGATGAATTGCCAAAACTAACTGGCAGTGAGCGGGGCACATATCTCGTAGAGCTGATGGCTGTTGGAGCAGAAAAGTTCTCGAGTGGCGACTACGGATCGAAAGATTTAGTAGGCAGGCCACCGACCGATCACTTGTTTAAGATCGCGGGAGGCACCTGGATGCAGGTACGGGACTATTCCCACCTCTCGTTCCCACCGCTGCAACTCCTGTGTAGCCGTAATCTACAGCATAACCGCTAATAAAAACCCAACCAGTGAAGGTCAAGTTTGTCCAGGGGAAAGTTAAATTGTCATTGGATCTGGAACGAAATTAATCAGAAGAACATAAGAAGAGTTCGAAGTTAAAGTTCAACCTCCAGTGCAAAGCGGATGACAGTTGACAAAAAAAGGGTTAAGGAACCTTTAGCATCGGTCATTGTAGAAATCCTGGAGAGGCTTTTATCTAGCAGTAGCCTTCTTTTGGCTGAAACGACGATGTACAGTATGTAGAAAACTCGGCATGGGACATACTGAAAACCAGCGTCGCGCGTCGTGGCCTTACTAACCGTGGGCCACGGTATATGCTGAGTGGGGTCCCATTGCGATGGGCATCGCTGTGCGACAGGGTGGCACTGCTCAATTAACTTTCTCTTCCAATGTATGTTTTATGTATTATCACTCTCTGTCTTTTTGTATTTTTTTATTTACCTCTTTTGTCTTTTGTGATGTCCATTGCAATAAATAGGTATAATAAAATCAAAATAATTAATTTTAAATTTTCGCGTTGCATAATAATTGTATTTCAATGTTGCCGATCCGCGTATCGCGTAAAAACCTGTTTAAATTATTTCAATAATCAAAATATTTCTACACTTGGCGCGCCTATGCTTACGTCAGAAATATCTGTGTTTATTTTTTCTTATCACCACCGTCACATTAAAGGATTTCGTTGAGCTGATAAGGTTGACCTCTCACCCCCAGTTATCAGAACATAAAAATTGTATGACTTCATGAATTTCTCTTTATTCTAATTGTTATGTCGGCTGCATACGATAACCTCTGATTTCTCAATATAAAAATATTCTAGAGCTGGCTGGTTTTAAATGATGTTAACGTATGTAGGTATTTCAGAAGCATTACTGACCTACTAGATTAAAATAATTGTTAGCCCGGTCAAACTAGAGTATAAAGATATTCAATTAATTACATATTATTCGCGTGAGTAGGAGATACATTTTGGCATAGGTCGGTACACTTACGATAAGTAAAAAAAAGCTCTGTGTCAATTATTGAGAGCTTTTTATTTTTTTTTCACTGAAGTACTTATGTATTGTATTATTTTGTGTTCTTGTTTTTACGTAGGTATTTTGAAATATATTTATGCATACAGATCCGAGGAAGTTTAATTGCCGGTCTTGAAACCCTCTTTGATAGATTGTTACGAGTAAGTCTACTGTATTACAAATGCCGACATTTTCGTAGAATTCTAATCACTTCTCAGCTATTCCTATAGCAGTACACTTATATTACACAAGTACATACAAAAAAGAAGAAGCAAGAAATCTTGATGAATGAGTGAGTACAAGTGCTAGGAGTCTCAAATTTTGCATGGGGGTTCCTTTTAGAACATAGATGCTCACTAAGATGGGATTTTGCAAAATTCAACCCCCTAAGGGGGTAAAACGGGATCCACGCGTACGAAGTCGCGGGCGGCCGCTAGTACACCTAACATTGAATCAAGAGATTTTAGGAGGTCTTATCTTCCAGGTAGCCTAGGGAGACGACAGATGTTTAATTCAAAAGAGGATATAAAATTCGTATGAATAAATTTATTCCTGGGGAATTCACTATTTTTCCTTTATTCCTGTTTTTTATTCTCCGAGCGGCGGCTCACAACACGTTTCCTTGCGTTAGTTTTTTCTCTCTGTATAATTTTTAATTCACTTAACAACACGCATCTAAATTGATACTCGCTATTAAGTGACCCTCAGTTATTTATTTTTCTATACAAGCATTACCATGAAAGTGAAAACTTCCGATGGCAAATCAACATTCTTAGCTATTATTTACTACGTAATAGAGTCTAAAATCGGGCGTAGGCTCACAATTATACTTTTTTCGAGTACAATTGCTTGTTCCTGAATAAAACGTCTGCGATGCCGAATTCGCATCGGCGATTATCAGTTTATAAATAATTAATTACCTGCATTGTTTGTTAACTACAAATCAGCACGATACAACTGTTAAGGGGAAGGTTTAACGCGACCTTAAAATTTTCGCAATTGACCTAAAAATATTAAATTGTGCTCTACCATCGCGAAGACGTTAAGCCAAAATCTATCCAGGAAATAAATAAATAATATTTAAATATAATTACATTCCCCTGTTTAATTCATAGCTTAATTTTAAGAATGGTTCCCAATTACATTCATCATCATCATCATCATCATCATCATCATCATTTCAGCCACAGGACGTCCACTGCTGAACATAGGCCTCCACCAATGTATTCCATTTAATTAGTAAGTCAAATTGACTTGAAAAATTATGAAGGTGGATGCTTCATGCAGAGGGCGTCCACAACAGTCCTCCATCGCGTTCGGTCTTGAGCTTCGCGTTTGATCTCGCTCTAAGTCTTGCCGATTTTCTTCGCTACGTCTGCTACAGTAACCAAGCCTGTTAGCAAATATTAAAACCTTAATATTTTCTAACAAGCGAATCGATTTATTAATTCCGTAGTATCTACCCCTTAACGAAGCAATTAAACTGAAATCGCTCCTCCCGTCAGTACGAAACATTTTAACAAGCGGTTTGTTTACCAATTAACAGCAAGTAATTGCGCATTTTTATACGTAACCGATATACACTGTTGCTGGGTAGCTAATTACCTACTTTTGTAAGCTCCTTTTGTACTTAATAAGGTATGTTGTTACTTCTTTATCTATTTACACACGTATATAGCTCTGTGTCGGTTACCTTTTTGTCGCTCAAGTTGCTGAAGTCATTTGAATAAAATTGTATTGCTGAAAAACTTAGAGGGATTTAAGCCATTGGGGTTTAAATAGATTTAATGTTGGCCTGCGACTGATTGGCCTGATGGTTCAATGTTCAATGTCAACCTTCAAAGTTTTATTAATAAATTAACCAAATCAACAAAAATCTACTCTAGAATCTTAGAGGTGAGCCCAGTCACTGGAAGTAAAACTATTTAAAAATATAAACCGGCGACTTGGCCCGTGGACCAAGCTAAAAGTGGGTCAAATCACTGGAAGACTCATTTTGAGTTTTCCAGTGATTTGACCTATAAAACCACGCTATCTCTACTTTGCCAGAAGCAAATTGAGCATTTGACCTGGCCAAACCGATATTGCTTAATAAACCAACCTTTTTGTTCCTGGTGGGATTCAAACAAGCAACCATAGTTGGTAGTAGCCGCAAACTATTAAGCGTCGTCAGTCGTCGTCAGTAGCGACATATAAAATTACTACAAACTAACGGAATGATTTTGACGAGATATCAGTATCAATAACAAAGGTCAGTAACCTTTTCTCAAGGCAACTTTGGGACAAACCCTAAACTTCATAGCTCGTTTAGGTAAAGGGCCAAGTGTTAGTTGAACTGGCATATTAGGGTTCTGTACTATCTCACAATATTGGAGACATACGGTCGAAGTGAGTACATTTGAAGCTTCTGCAAGTGTCGGATTCGATTACCTGTGCAGGTTTTTTTTTCTTATTTATTAAAATTAACAATATTGTTTTCAGCAGTTGTAGCCACTTTATTGTTAAGATTCCAGAGAACCTTCAGCCTGATCATCAATTTCCATTAGGTGAGATACAGGTCAAAATCGTTGTAGTAAAAGAAAAAGTTGTACCTATTAGGTACCTACGTATCTACAACTTTTTCTTTTAATATTCTATTTAATAAACACTTTATATATATATTCTATTTAATAAACACTTTATAAGGAGGCCCTTAATTTTTTTCAACAGAACCCTAATATCAGCAATCTCGTTCCTAACAATATAACATCCAGTTTTCGCGACATCAACAAAGTCGGCTCGAATATCGACATAATCGTAAATAATGCTTAAACTGCGTTCAGGTTTCTTACAAATTGAACCGAGCGCGGTTTTATTGGTCGTAAAACTAATGCGAGATAAAATAGTGAATTTATAATTAACTTTAATGGTTTTAAACTATTAACAGCTACCGGAAAGAGCCGAATAAAGACATAAAAATAAATATATATGTAGATTGGCTGATAAAGGTTTATTCCGAATAAAGAGGCGCGACACTTTGTAGTCAGTTAAGAGGAAGTTTTAAACTCTTCATTATAGTCTCAATAATTGACCGGCTACTTGTCTTAAGCAGGATGTTAAGATTAGGAGAATAATTATGTTAACATAATTGTGGTGCTTTGAAAATTTCCGATGCGAATTTTTTAAAGAAAGCCGCGGAAATGTTGGATATAAAATTTGCAAACATGTTGAGATAGAGTCGGTTTTATGAAGATATACGTTGCTCTACTTATTGACTTTGAAGTAGTAACGTTTCGGAAACCTTAATTTTATCGATTTGATCTGTCTACGATGTAATTTACTGAGGATCAGTCAAAATAATATGCAATCAGCCACGATGATTGAATTTTCATACAAAACTAGCACAAAGTGTTTTATATTAAAAGTATATTTTATCAACGTCCGAAAACCTATAAAAATAATGAAAGCCTACCGTTATGATGTATTTCATGTTTTGCCTCTTTCCGTCACTACACTGTGATGAAAAGATGTCAAAGTAGTGGTAGGTACGAGACTGTTTTGTAGTTTCTCATTTTCAACCAACTATCCACTGTTTGTTTTAGCAGTTTATCGCCCTAACCTTGCTATCAAACCCTTATAGGTACTTGTTTTCACCAACAATCCCTAATTTTTAAGTGACCCTTATGAAATCCAGATTCATATTATGTGTTACCAGAGGGGTCACTTAAAAATTGGGGGTTAATGGTGAAAACGGGCATTAGGCACTTAAATTAACACCCAATTTCTTTATTTCCAAGAGGCTGCCCCTTAACCGCGTCAAGATAACGTATTTTCGGGAATACGTCCCTTCGCCGTTAATTGGTATACGGCTCCGAGAACCGCTGATATGGGTGGCACTGCGCATACCGGAGGCTGCGGAGATTGACTGATTGGGAACATAGAGGTCGCTGGTTTGATGCCCGAATGGTACAAACAGATGCAGTAATATAATTTGTTTATTATGTGTTTGATATGGATATTTAAAATAAATACTGTTCTAAGGACTGATTTTTCAGACGATTGCAAAATCAGCCCTAAGTATGATTAAGAGTAGGCGCACACCGTTGATTTTTCGTCGGCCGATAGTTTAGTCGGGCAGTTGATCAGTATGGGCATGTATGGAAGTGCGCACACTACGCCGATTCGATTTGGCCGATTCTTCATACAATTTAAAATCGGGCACAACTATCGGCCAACTAAAAATCGGCGGTCTTCGCCCAGTCTTAATCGTTTCTGACTCCCGTATTATGCTAGTTAGGAACTAGATAATGCTGTGATTAATTTATCTGTACATATCCAGCTTCCAGATTATTTTGTATGTTAATTTCTTCGCTCCGTAAAGCAATTGTGAAACAGTCAGCGTCAAAGAGTTCGTGACACCCAAAGTAGCCAAAAAGTTCGCAACATGTCTTTGTCACAATTGGAATAAGGTTGTGTTATCAACTTACCACTTTGGATGTCTCGACCTACGATTTGACTCTGACTGTAACAGTATTTTGTTCAATTTGAAATTGAATCTGTCATAAATGTTACTTGACGAAAGTTAGAGGTCCTTCTGTAAAAAGGTTTCTATCCTATCCTATTTACTTTCAGATTTTATGGTCCCACAGTATTCACCACAGCCTTGCCCGATCGCCATTCCTATCACCATAGCTACCACCATAAAACTTAGTTTCCAAAGATTACTATAGTCACCGCGACCACTAAAGCACCTCGTAAACTTTTACTGTCAGTTTTTATGTTTGTTTGAGGCCCAATATCGGGTCTGCCCTCCGTAGAGGTATTTGATTGCTGTGGTATTGACTGGTTGAGGTGGGGTAAAAGTGATGGCGGTAAGAGGAAGCCTAAGGTTTTGGATTTTTGTGTAATAATAAAGCGTTTATGTTTTAAGAAAGATGTTTGTCAGACACTGATCGCTTCATCGTAAAAGGTATGAGTATTATGTATTTTAATTCCTTCACTTTGCATTCGAAAATAAGTTTACTTAGTGTCAACGTTAAAATTATCTGAACAATTGCCAAAGTTTATTAGGGAAATAGCTAAATTACTCTAGCGTCTAATGATAGAACACTTTCATAGACTGCAATGCATTTGAAACTTTCGATTACTATGATAGGCGTTTCAACTTCAGTACCTCTAGTAGGAAAAACTTTCGAGTTCGTTTCGTTGCGTATTCAAAGTGTCATCGAAAAATTTTGTATGAAAAATTAAACAGCGCCCCCTATATTATAGCCGCCCTAGGGGGCGCTGTTTAATTTTTCATACAAAATTTTTCGATGACACTTTGAATACGCAACGAAACGAACTCGAAAGTTTTTCGTACTAGAGGTACAGTACTTTGGTCATTGCTTGTAGCTTCTCGACACTTTAATTAATATCCTTTTAAGTTTTAAAATAGGTCAATAACTGCGTATTTATTCTTCGCCTGTTAATTGGTATACCGGAGCGGTTAAGCTCCGAGAAAAACAGCTCAGGTTTTTTGTCTCTAATTGCCTCAAATTATTAAATTATCCTTTTACATTTCAAAATAAGTCAAAAACCGCGTATTTATTATTTATTCTTCGCCTGTTAATTGGTATAGGTACCGCAGCGGCTAAGCTCCGAGAAAAACAGCTCAGGTTTTTATCTCTAGTTGCCTCAAATGAATTTCTTAATCAAATAGGCTGTTCCTGTGAACTGTCCTCGCTGACACTGAGGCCCCACCCTGTCCTATCCCGCCGCTCGCCACAAAGGAGGCCGCGCACATATCAATACGTGTTAGAACGTGTCAAGGGTTTAAATGTGAACCGTAAAGTTTAATAGTCGGGAAATCGAGCGACTACCGACGTTTAAACACTTATCAGAGCTTCAAAGTCTCACGTATGGGACTTTATCAGAAAATAGGAAAAAATATAATTTTAAACTTTTTAACATCAAACTTATTTTTAAGTTGACAATATTAATACGAGTAGGTAATTGTCCAAAGATTAACCTTTAGATGGAAAATAAAAAATAGGACACTCGCAGAAAACCTAACTATCTTAGATTTATGTAGGTAGTTGCAAGGTGTAAAAACTATTTTATTTTGACTTTCCTGTCACAATTTGGAATAATGACACGTAGTAAAAAAAGTGTTTAAAATAAAGATAATAATATGATCAGTCTATGTAATATCATTATGGTCTTCTTTCCATAGTTTTTTTATCTAGCTAGACCTTGTTATTCTAAGAATCCATACAATATTTTGTTTTACTTTGAAGGACAATTGGTAAAGTAAGTTTCACTAAAAATAGGAGTCTTTTTGGAAACTCAGGAGCATTTCTGATGACTGTGAATTGGTTGTACGTAAGACCCTTAAGAGGTTATCAAATCTTAAAACGGCGGGATAAATCTCGGAGCAACATTCTAACGTCATTATTAAGGCTGCGCCGCATACATTATTGTCCAATCATGTTGTATTCCAAACATACTTATGGATATGTAAATATTATTATGGTGTTATATTTTAATGGGTTTTAATGCGCGTTATAAAAATATTAGTGTTGGTAGTAAATGTTCAGTGAGATTTTTTCATATTAATTTACTTCTTCTGAAAAATACACCTTGGGGGAGGCCTTTGTCCAGCAGTGGACGTCATTTAGCTGAGACGACGAAAAATACACACTGATTTGAGCTTACACCTTATTAATCAACTACAGATTTAAAATAAATCCTTAAGATTATCCTGCCTAGCATCCACTTGTCCTATTTTGTAAAAAGTAACATTCCCTGTAATTTAAGAGGCTGACAAAGACGACAGAGTTTCTTCTGTCAATTTTCAGCAGTTTTCAGAAAGTTGTAGATACTTGTATAACTTAACAACTCTAAAAGAGGCTACCTATACATATGCCTATGTATAGGTAGAAAAGGCATCAGTTTTAAGTAAAAACCAAAGTATTATAGGAATGCTGTTTTTATAGAATTTGAGTTATCGAAAATTTTGAGTTATTTTTAAATATAAACTGAGTTTTTAACTGAGTTTGTTGCGGCGCTTCTTCTCAGCACTTGCCAAATGTTGGTCTCGAAGCGCTGGTAGGGTAAAAAGATTATGAGACATGTAGAGGCTCCTTAAGAGCAAAATGACGATTTGTAAGAACTATTTATTAGTCTAAACAAATAAAGAAATTTTCACTTTGACTTTGACTTAAATGCAAATATATTTTTACTATAAAAGATTCTTCGGGCACTTGTTCGTTTCTCCAAGCCTCCAGAGAGCTGAATGTGAGTTAACATCAAACGTCGTCACTAGTGAGCGCGATTAAAAAATCTATGAAGATTGTAGTTCTTGAAAGTTTCCGCTAGGGGCGCTGTACAATCCGTCATACATCTAAACTCTGATTTTTAATTCGACGGAATTTTGACATTTCAGAAGTGTTGCTAACATTGAAACATTCCCACTAAGAATGGAGAGCATTTTCACAAATTAAAAAATAATCCTTTCTTGAATTTAAGGTTTCACTTGAAAAACTAAGGCTTAAAAATGTACTGATCTGAAATGATCATTAGTAATTTGAATTTTTTTTATCATATTTTTGAAGTTACAAAAAAAATTGGGAAATTATTTTTCTATTACTGGACTCCCTGGCCAATAATCTATGGGTGACAAACCTTTTTTATGAAAATCCTTTTTTTAATAAAATCTTAGCTTCACAAAATAATCAATTTAACAAGATGCCAATTTTATAATTCAAGTTGATTATGATGACGATAATGATGATTGATGATCAATATATATTTTCGTTTATGATAATATGTTGTTTTACTGTGTTAAAAACACGTTTTATTCTATTTAATCTCTAAAATGTACATAATAATTAGAGTACATTGAATTCACAAAACAAAAAATAAGTTCATTCTTGTAAGTTGTACTTGATGAAATTTCATTTCATATTATTTATTAATTCAAAGCAAAAAAGGCTTATTACATCTGAATTGTCAAAAAATGACAGCTGTCAGAATTCCGTCGAATTAAAAATCGGACTATAATGTCATTTTTTACGCGCTCACTAGTGACGACGTTTGATATAAACTCACACTCAGGCCACTGTATACTGTGCCCCAATTTCGCAAATAAACACAATACTGACACTAGAAGTGTCTGACACATGCCAACGAGCGATTGACCGGCAAGTGTTTTATGGCTTCCTGCGATGCGCGGGCGCCGATAACGGGCTATTTCAGGCCATGAATGACGGTAGAGGTATGAATGACGGTGTTAATTGCGCTATATTTAATGCATGCCAGATAAATGACAATCGACGTTTAAGTGGAATTGTTGAGCGGAGAATATTCTGTATTATTTATTTCCAAAGTTAACTAGGTACAGCCTACATATTGTTTTAAACTTTCATGGTCACTAACATAATTATTATTACTGACGGGATTGCTACCATGTACCTTGCTGTTGCAAGCACCATGGTCACGTCACCCCGTGAATTTATCTACACTTACAATTTATTTCCAAATTAAGAAAATGGACAAGAAGATTCTTGTCCCGAAGCAGTGGTAGGGTTAATAGTGGGAGGTGTAAAAGTGTTTTTAAAAGCCTACTTACAAAAATAAAATGTGGTTTTATGAGTAGTACTACGTGTCAGAAAAAGTTGTAAAGGATTGACCGACGATCTCATGAAGACCCAGGCGCAAGATGCTCTATGGCGCTCCTTCAAGAGCTTATGTCCAGCAGTGGACTAAAAAGTCTACCAGTAAGTACAGCAGACATTTTATTTGCAAAAACGTTTCTATTTCAACTACTAACTTAACACCTTCGTAGGTAGTTCTACACCGAATAATGACATAGAAAAACGGTAATACCTAAAAATATCAACCTGAAAGGAAGCTCCAAACCCAGTAATGTGTAAGATACTGGTACAAATAGTTATGAAGAGGTACTTGGATTTTTAATGCAATTGTAATGACAAAAAATGTCACTGACTAATATCCCAAGGATGGAAAGAGAAGTAGAGGTCGCCAACAAACAAGATGGGAAGACGACCTAAAACTCACAGTGGACACTTGGAGAAGGGTAGCACGCGACAGGTCCCAATGGAAATCGATGGAGGAGGCCTATGCCAAGAGGCAAACTGAGCTTCGGGATATTTTATAAAACAGAACTTAATATTTAACATTTTTTTGTAATTATTATGTAACCAGAATAAAAAGGCTTATTATATTAATGACAAAAATTACAGCTAGAAACTGCAATAAATATTGCCATAATTACAACTAATGCCCTGTTAACAGTACGAAAACATTACAAACAATAAATTACAATAACACTACCAGCAATTACCAGTTGCCTCGTTACCTAATTCTTTGATGGGTTTGGCCAAAATAAACTAGATTTATTTAGTACTAGCTGACCCGGCGAACTTCGTACCGCCTTAGCGTAGAGATTTTCTTAATATTTTTTTCCGTAAGAACCATCCTTGGACTTCCACAAACATTTAAAAAAAAGAATTATCGAAATCGGTTCAGCCGTTCACACGTGATGCCGTGACAACGCGAAACGGGTTTCATTTTTATATATATAGATTNTTACAATCTAACATTCTTTACCAGCAAAAACAATGGCAGGTAGTTCGCTAAGTTATGTCTTATTAAACGAATCCGATATTTGTTTGCGGTAAATAATAACGATTGATTGGACCATTAACACCCACATCCGAGGGAAACGATGTAGGCTATGGAAGTCTATGCGGTAGACTTGATACGCACAATCTTCTTGTCGCGTCGACAACAAACCTACACAGTGTCAGCCCAAAACTCCGTCACTTAGTGGCGTTATCAGTAGCCTTCATTAAATCTTCCTGCGTGCTTGATTGGACACGCAGGGCACGACATCATTTATACTCCAAGTTTGAGCCCTCCAAGAACCTGAGCAGAATGTCCTTAATACCAACCTGCGTCCGAAATCTATTTAAAGACTTCCTAGTAAGCCAGGGGAGCTCATGTTCAGGTGGAGGACTCTCAGACACAGGGACAAAAGGGCAGGAAAGGTCAGCTCCCTCACTATTGTCTTTACCTCCCTCACTTAGTTCGAAACTCATTGTCGCATTAGAAATTCACACACACAAAGTAATCAAAATATGTGCTCATTATCCACTGCGGTATCAGTACTCAACGTTCGAATAATCTATAGTACTACGCAAGCAATGTTATCTGTTTACATTATGACGTCGCTGCTGTCATCATTGCTGTCACGAGCAATGTGTTCTATATTTGGGCATATTGCTGCGACATCGGCCCCGCCCCCTTGTCACATCTCGCTTTAGTCTTTGTGATCTGTGGCGACCACGGATTAAAAGATTTTTAAGAAGGGCTTACTGCATCACTCTTCATTATGTAACACAGCTAATGTTCGCGTCCGTTAGTTTATAACTTTCCCTAGAACTTACAAAGCCTGGATATAGGCGTGTATTGAGTACATACCTACTTACGGTTTTGAAACGCTGTTATTGATGATTAAGTTCTTTCTATCATTATGAATGAATCAGTTGATGTGTGGGTAATTTAGGATTGAATGCTTCGAACTTTTAATTGTATTGGCTAAAGCGTCTTACGCCCGTATTCACAAACATTACTATGAGGTCTAAGTTCTCATAGTGCGCGACGCACAGGGTCACACACGAACCAATCACAGAGCTCTATTCATCGCTGTGCGTTCAATATGCTGCTTCACTTAGAGTAGGCGCACACCGTTGATTTTTAGTTGGCCGATAGTTGTGCCCGATTTTAATTTGTATGAAGAATCGACCAAATCGAATCGGCGTAGTGTGCGCACTCCCATACATGCCCATACTGATCAACTGCCCGACTAAACTATCGGCCGACGAAAAATCAACGGTGTGCGCCTACTCTTAAGCAAGCATCGTTTGTGAATACGGACGTTATTTTTCTTCTGATTAATATTACTTCATTCGTTTCGAACTCCTTTCTTGTTATTCCAATAGTTTTCATTGCAAGCTGACCTCCGGTACTTTAAGGCTGAGTTGCGCCATCTTACTTTAACTTTGACAAACGTCAAATATCTGTCAAACTCCATACAAAAAGCACCGGTCATTGTTATTGTCACGGCTAAAATAAAATAGCGAAATTCAGCCTAAGATAGGAATAGGGATGTTTCCTGGGTAAAAAAGCAAGAGTTTTAATTAGTCCGTCAGTTAGCTTATCAAAAACTACTCGACACGTATTTTTCACTTTTTAAAACTAATGGAAATGTAAAGAGATAAAGGCGTGCCTAAGTTCTAAAGAAAAGGCCCGTGACGTCAGTAAGTGCGTAAAAGTGCAGCACTTGGTGACGTCGCGCGGAACTTCAACGCACTATAACTTTGTAATATTTGTTTGATTGACAATTCAAAATATACTTGTCTAATATTTTTTTATATTAAAATTGACGGACTAAAAAAATATTTTTAGGAAACTAGCCTATTCTAAGTAGAAATCTTTTACATAATTACTTTCAGACTGAAAATCCTCTTCACTATCACTGTCTCTTGACCCTGTGACTCTTTTATCTTAACGTCCCTTTACGGAGCAATAATTGTTACAATATAATTATAATGGTCGGATCAATAAATTACAGTGTCACATTAATTATTAATGATTGAGAAATGCGTCTGACGATAAAGACTTTAATGTCTTTCAGATTATTGCCACAGTGGAAGTAAATGTAGTAAGACCTCTACAACCCGGTTGAGTTAATTGCGCACTTGGCAGCCGTGACGTTACATCGACGCTCTGAGGGCTTAGTGAGTTTACATCAAACGGTCGTCACTAGCGAGCGCGTTGAAAAAATATATGAAGATTTTAGTTCTTGACAGTTTCCGCTAGGGGCGCTGTACAATCGATCATACATTTAATGTTTGACGTAAACTCACTCTACGCCCACTGGTACGGACGGGGGCAACGCGGGGAGGTGTGCTGGTGAGTGCGAGGGAGAGTCGCTTTCCATTATTTTAATGTTAAATTACAAGTCAGCTGTGCAAAATCATACTGATTAATAAGATTAGTGTTCATCTTCATTTTTATACTAAGGCTGGGTTGCTTTTTTGTATGGAGTTTGTCGAAGTTACAGTAAAATAAACTTTGACAAACTCCATACAAAAAACACCGGTTATCGTTGTAGTTACGGTCAAAGTTAGGTGGTGCAACTGAGCCTAAGTTGGTATTACTGTTTTATTTTACTGTATATTTGTAGTGAATGGAATAACAATACGCGTAATTTGTATAAATGTATATGTTTGTCAGTTCATGTCTCACTATTAAGAGGAAAACGTCTAATTTAAATTAATTGCAATGATTTCCGTTACAATAAATAACAATCAGGTCAGCGTCTATAAAGTTTTTTCTACGAACACAACTAATGATTAATTTTGTTATTTTGTTAAACGTATTTTTTCTGAATAACAAGGATTTATTATCTTTGATATTTTATTGGAGATAGAAATGAAAGTAGTATGGTCTTCATACAATTTTCAAACAATGCTGTTAAATTTTGTAATTTGCTGATGTGCCAAATAAATGTATTTTCTTTCTTTCTTTCACGAAATGAACCTAGTTATAGATAAAATACAATGTGAATTTTCCCTATAGTAGGTATAGTTGTTAAATTATCAATGCTCGCTCACGAACAGTTCAAATTGCTCGCGTTCGTTCGCTGTTGTTCGCTGAACTTTCGTCCGATGCGTCTCTAAGTTCCAGGACCAGGACAGGGAAAAACTAATCTTGTCATTTACTATTATTGTGTGTAGTTTCTGGACGAGAAATTTTGACGTCATAACTTTAACCGTATCTATAAATGGTGTTTTTGTATGGAATTTGACAGATTTTTGACGTTTGTTAAATTTAAAGTAAGATATTGCAACCCAGTTTTAGGCCAAATGTGTTTTTAATTCAGCTATTTTTTACCAACAAAGCGTCGGATTCACGACCAAAAAACGTAATAACGAACTTTATTTCGGTCGTTAACACGGTATGTACTCACAATTCCCATTAAACCGTAAGTAGTGGTTTGTACAAACTAATTTAGTACTAATTCCCTTCCACGTCCCATTTCGCGGGCTCATCGAGCTTGCCGCATCATTTGGAGCAAATTAATCTGCAGCGAGCATCGTGTGTTCGCAATTACTCTGTAATTAAAAATAACTTATTCATTTAGTAAGCTCAAGGATGTGGGCGGGGGAGATCAGCCAGGCCATTCTTTTATAAAAAATAAGTCTAATCTTATCTTATCGCTGGATGCAGGCCGCTACCAATCGATCAACGTGGAAAGCATTGGCCTATGTTCAGCAGTGGACGTCCTATGGCTGAGATGATGATGATGATGAAGTCGAATGTTATGGATTGTTGAAGATAACCTAAACCTGAGAACGATAATAAAACATTTTCGTCAATATTATGAAAATAAATAAATAATTCAGAGAGTCGCGATTCATCGCGTGTGTGAAAGATTTCGATTTTGACCAGTTTATACCAATGAACAATATCGTTTCCTTAGTTAACAATAGAAGTTAAGTCCATTATAAAATTACAACTCTTTTATGATGAGTAAGTATTGATGGAAGGAAATAGGAAATAATCAAATAGAACAAAAAGGTTGATGTACCTAACCATGAAGACTCAATGGTCTTCATAAAAATGTCGCGTTTAGACCCGTGATTCTCTATTAAAATCAAAACTGTGAGTGAATAGGCACTCATAGGGCACATACGAGTACACCATCCTAGAAAGCATTTCATTTAACACCAGGTGTGATTGCGGTCAAATTATCTATTTTTTATTCATAGTTAAAATAACGAATTGTTAAATTTTGCTTCTAATGGTTAAATATTAACAAACTGTAAACTAATAGTTAAAAAAATTACTAAAAGTTAAACTAACCATTGTTCGAAAAACATTTTTTTCTGATATTGAACCACCTGTCACTTGACATCTGCCAAAGTTGACTATTGGTTATTTTACTACGAATCAAAAAACGGCCTTACTAGGCATAAAAAAACAGCTTTCTAAATTCGAAGCTTTCTTAAAGCTTTGCAAACTCCTTGCTCATTTATTTAAGCTGTGCCACGGCTCTTCGCTTTAATTGCCTAAATTAATCACATGTAATGTACCGTGCCTGTTAATTTTCAGGCCACAGGGGCTGCCTGTGTGTTGGCAGGATTGGCCACGCTCATTGGGAGCAAATCTCCCGCGCAATTCTCGGGCGGGAATTCGATCTGTCATGTTGCCAGTTCGATGCTATTCTAATTTCAAATTGGTTTGCTTTTGTTTGGCTGTTGAAAGGTATAGTTGTGTTCAGTCATTTTAATACAGTTTCTCAAACTAATCTCGTCTAGCGTCGACTTTAAATCCAATTTTTTTTCGACCCCGAATTATTTTAATTTTTTTTATCCACAACGAGGAAGCTCTTGGCCTGTATATCACCTGATGGTAAGTGACGATCAGGCCGAAGGTGGAAGCTTGCTTCACCCGGAATCCTCAACCACGGAGGAACTGGCTATCTTTACCTCTAACTGCCGGAACACAACAATGCTGTTAACATTGTTGTAATGTCGATAGACTTAGGTAAGATGGTGGTAGCTAGCCAGGCGGACTTAGAACAAGCCCTACCACCAACCAAACCGAACAGAAAAATCTGCCCCCACTGGGAATCGAACCCGGGACCTCTGCGTCTGAAGCAGGTGGTCTTACCACTAGACCACAGAGGCGGTTAATTTCAGTATTTCAGAGCTTAACTCAGGGGTATCAGCTTGGGGTATGGGAGTGGAACGGTAGAGATTTCAGATATGTTTCAGATTTGTACCTATGCTCTTTCTCGTCATAATATGTCAACGTCACTCCTTCCGTGCCGCTCCCATACTTCGCACGGACTGAGTTAGCACTAAATCTATCATCATCATCATCATCATCATCATCATCATCATCATCATCATCATCATCATCATTTCAGCCATAGGACGTCCACTGCTGAACATAGGCCTCCCCCAATGCTTTCCATGTTGATCGATTGGTAGCGGCCTGCGTCTGCTAAATCTATAGATAAAATGAAAAATAACCCCCTAAATAACTACAACCCTTTTTTCTGGGCTCCTTACCGCCCCTTCTATGCCTCCAGTGACCAAAAGGGGGCATAATCGCCCACTTTGATAAAGACTATCATATTATAACGTTGATGTTTATGATCTAATCTCATGTAAATGATTAAATTCAATAAATCTATCAAACTCACATTATTTATTAGTATTATGTTATCTATTTCTATTTCTATAGTTCAATTATTTAGACCACGTTGGGACAGCGTATCAGCCGGTGCTAATCTAACCTCCTTTAAGATCCATACATTTGGATTTTGCATACATAAATTTTGGATTTTGCATAAAACTTGGCACTCATTTAGATCTTAAGTCTTTTTTCGGCGAAGCCCACAGCCAAGCATAATCTTTGTATTGAACTTGGCTCTCCTTTACTACATTTATATTTTTGGTGGGATATTATAAAACAAAGTGCTTTCCTGTCTGTCTGTCCCTATGTGTACATATGTATGCTTAGATCTTTAAAACTACGCAACGGATTTTGATGCGATTTGTTTTCAATATAGCACTCGAGAGGAAGGTTTTTAAATAATAATTTGTACCTGTGGGAAGCAGGAGCGGGTCGCTAGTTATAAAAGCGAAACCTCAGAAATTATAACACCTACTAACTTGATTGGCAAGTAGGTAGGTTCCTTACAGGATGTAGACACCCGCTAAGAACGGATTTTACAAAACTCCACCCCTAAGGCATTAAAACGGGGGTTGAAATTTTGTATGAAAGTCCTGTTTTCACTACGAAGTCGCGGGCGCAGCACGCACAGCCCAAACCACTGGACGGATCGGGATGAATAAAATTTGGCATGCAGGTAGATGTTAAGACGTAGGCATCCGCTAAGAAAGGATTTTACGAAACTCCACCCCTAAGGGGGTAAAACGGGATCCACGCGTACGAAGTCGCGGGCACAGCTAGTAATATTATAATTGCGCACTTTGTACACAATTAACCACTTATATACTTACTGTAATCACCCAAACTTATGTAATACCTACCGCAGCAGCTGATCGCTTGATGACTCCGAGTCATCGTATGTAGAGCAAACAATTCTTCGCTGTAGGTAAATCGTTTGCCATAAATTATAAGTGATAAGTGATAAAAATTGTTTTCGGATTCATCAGCAAATTTGGATATACAGGTTGATCTTTTTATGGTGTTGACAAACTGAGCTGACTGCATTTCGGTGGTGAATCTATGTGGCAAAGTGTGAGAGGATGGGTATCTAACCTTAAATTGCGGAATAGACACAAGTTAGGACTCATTCGAAAAACACGTTAAAAGTTGATCCTGTCTAATATTTATCACTTGCTAGGTTAGGGTGGTTTCTTAACAATGTGACTCTACCTTTAGCATGATGTGAATAACCTACTTAAAAGTTTGGCCACTCACCTTATTACAATCCCTCCACCTGGAACCTGGTTGAAGTACCCCATTGTTGGGGTTAAGCCTATGCCCAACAGTGGGACGCATTTACAAATGCTTACTTTGTTTTTCTAGTAAGGCCAGTCTTCCAAAACCATTCAATACTTTTACTTACGATCGTCTAAAAAATTTCTTTATTAATCTTTATTATTATTTTATTTCTTAAATACAAACCTTCCGCAAAGAAAAATCATCCTGTACGTATCTTATCAATGCATATCTCTAGACCTGACCCCGCTATCTGACAATTAACTTTAATGGATATATTTAAATTAGTGCTCCACACTCAATTGACAACATTACTATCTGCACTGATAATACCCGAAAAACTATGGGGTCCTACTGCGAAACTCTATTATAATATTCGACTTTATCCATCTCCCTTCCTCATGCAATGATTAAAAGAGACGAAAAATTCAATGTGTCGAAAATACTTTTCAGGGTTGACCCCCTATCAATACAATGAAGGCACGTCAAACTAAATAATAGGCATCTTGTGTGCTTGTAATTGGGGCTATTTCGCAATGAAAAAAGTTGTACATACTTATCTGCGTAGACTACGTGATGTTTTGAATTTACCAATGTCTAAAGTTTATGTTTTTAACTTAATCTTGAATGTAAACACGAGCATAATAATTATAAATTATTGCGGTAACGTCTTTTGTTTCAGATACCCGCAACTGTACGAGTAAATAGGTAAGTATGGTTTCGACAATAACCTAATTTCGCGGAAAGTGTTAAGGGACCGGCACGTCAGGGGTGACATTGACATAATAATATTATGACGTGACAAAGCATACAAATCTGAGACTATAGACAAAACGCACTTTTTGATCGAATCGAAAATAGAATCCGTCAAAACTCCATACAAAAAAGGGGCTTTTCGACTGGTTTGCGATTATAATTTGCACATTGTCTAGACCCACTGAAGCACATTTAATTTTGAAGTCTAGCTGACGTTTGACATCCCAATAAGTTAAATTTTATAAAAAAAAATAAAACCGACTTCAAAAAACCTACACTAAAAAGCAGAATAATAATTACTAATTACCTACTTATTTATTAGGACGAATTATTAATATTTATGTAGGTATACCATGATTGATACTTCTGGAGTCGGTGCCAAGATTATGAAACATGTAAAGTTTGCCTGCACCGACTCCAAAAGTATCAATCATGGTATACCTANCTCACTATTGTCTTTACCTCCCTCACTTAGTTCGAAACTCATTGTCGCATTAGAAATTCACACACACAAAGTAATCAAAATATGTGCTCATTATCCACTGCGGTATCAGTACTCAACGTTCGAATAATCTATAGTACTACGCAAGCAATGTTATCTGTTTACATTATGACGTCGCTGCTGTCATCATTGCTGTCACGAGCAATGTGTTCTATATTTGGGCATATTGCTGCGACACCGGCTCCGCCCCCTTGTCACATCTCCCTTTAGTTTCAGTGATCTGTGGCGATGCATGCCAGTTTATAGATTTTTAAGAAGGGCTTACTGCATCACTCTTCATTATGTAACACAGCTAATGTTTATAACTTTCCCTAGAACTTTCTTCCCTAGAACCTTAATTTCGAACTCCTCCTATGTTCTTCTGATTAATTTCGTTGCGGGTCCAATGACAGTTTAACTTTCCCCCGGGACAAACTTGACCTTCATTGGTTGGGTTTTTGTGGCGGTCAAGCTGTAGATCCTGGCTACACAGGAGTTGCAGTGGTGGGAACGAGAGGTGGGAATAGTCCCGTTTCCCTAGAACTTACAAAGCCTGGATATAGGCGTGTATTGAGTACACACCTACTTACGGCTTTCAATGCTGCTATTGATGATTAAGTTCTTTCTATCATTAAGAATGATTCGGTTGATGTGTAGGTAATTTAGGATTGAATGCTTCGAACTTCTAATTCTATTAGCTAAAGCGTCTTACGTATTCACAAACATTACAATGAGGTCTCACAGTGCGCGATGCTCAGGGTCACACACGAACCAATCACAAAGCTCTATTCAACGCTGTGCGTTCAATTAGTTGTAGTAGCTGCTTCACTTAAGCAAGCAAGCATCGTTTGTAAATACGGGCGTTAATTTTCTTATTAATACACTTCATTCGTTTCGAGCTCCTTTATTGTTATTCCAATAGTTTTCATTGCAAGCTGACCTCCGGTACTTTAAGGCTGAGTTGCACCATCTTACTTTAACTTTGACAAACGTCAAATATCTGTCAAACTCCATACAAAAAGCACCGGTCATTGTTATTGTCACGGTTAAAATAAGATAGCGCAATTCAGCCTAAGATAGGAATAGGGATGTTTCCTGGGTAAAAAAGCAAGAGTTTTAATTAGTCCGTCAGTTAGCTTATCAAAAACTACTCGACACGTATTTTTCACTTTTTATAACTAATGGAAATGTAAAGAGATAAAGGCGTGCCTAAGTTCTAAAGAAAAGGCCCGTGACGTCAGTAAGTGCGTAAAAGTGCAGCACTTGGTGACGTCGCGCGGAACTTCAACGCACTATAACTTTGTAATATTTGTTTGATTGACAATTCAAAATATACTTGTCTAATATTTTTTTATATTAAAATTGACGGACTAAAAAAATATTTTTAGGAAACTAGCCTATTCTAAGTAGAAATCTTTTACATAATTATTTTCAGACTGAAAATCCTCTTCACTATCACTGTCTCTTGACTCTGTGACTCTATTATCTTAACGTCCCTTTACGGAGCAATAATTGTTACAATATAATTATAATGGTCGGATCAATAAATTACAGTGTCACATTAATTATTAATGATTGAGAAATGCGTCTGACGATAAAGACTTTAATGTCTTTCAGATTATTGCCACAGTGGAAATAAATGTAGTACCTCTACAATTCGGTTGAGTAAGGCTCAGTTGCACCACCTATCTTTGACCGTAACTTTGACGACAACCGTTGCTTTTTATATGGGTTTTGACAGATTTTTGACGTTTGTCAAAGTTAAAATAAGATGGTGCAATCCAGTCTTAATTGCGCACCCGTCAGCCTTGACGTCACATCGACGCTCTGGTGAGTGCGAGTCGCATTCCAGCGAAGTGCGCAGCTTTATTTCAAGCTGGCTGGCCTGGCGAACTTCGTACCGCCAATAAAAGTTGTATGACCATGTTCATCAGGGGTAATGTAGGATTCTAATGGTGAAAGATTTTCTTAAATCAGTCCAGTTGTTACGGAGCCTATTCAATACAAACAAACAATGAAATATCTTTCCTCTTTATAATATTAGTGTACGGGACTATTCCCACCTCTTGTTCCCACCGCTGCAGCTTCTGTGTAGCCAGGATCTATACCTATTTATAGTGTAGAAGATCGTCGGTCCACCGACTAGGAGGTTTGCTTACGACCTATTTCGGTCCTGAAAATGTAATAAGGACAACAAGGACAAACCAAGTGATTTTTTTTGCATAATCACACTCTTAGAGTCACATATGGTAATCAGAGTGTTTTAGTAGTACCACGTGGGGTACTACTGCCTACTTTTACTGTATATTTGTAGTGAATGGAATAACAATACGCGTAATTTGTATAAATGTATATGTTTGTCAGTTCATGTCTCACTATTAAGAGGAAAACGTCTAATTTAAATTAATTGCAATGATTTCCGTTACAATAAATAACAATCAGGTCAGCGTCTATAAAGTTTTTTCTACGAAAACAACTAATGATTAATTTTGTTATTTCGTTAAACGTATTTTTTTTTCTGAATAACATGGATTTATTATCTTTGATATTTTATTGGAGATAGAAATTAAAGTAGTAGTTATAGTCTTTATACAATTTTCATACAATAGGTACTGTTAAATTCTGTAATTTTCTGATGTGCCAAATTATTTAAATGTATTTTCTTTGTTTCTTTCATGAAATGAAATTAGTTATAAAATACAATGTGAATTTTCACTATAGTAGGTATAGATGTTAAATTATATTATCAATGCTCGCTCGCGAACAGTTCAAATTGCTCGCGTTCGTTCGCTGTTGTTCGCCGAACTTTCGTCAGATGCGTCTCTAAGTTCCAGGACAGGGAAAAACGAATCTTGTTATTTACTTTTATTGTGTCTCGTTTCTGGACATTAACCCTGGTTTGCACCATCTTACTTTAACTATAACAAACTTCAAAAGTCAAATTCCATACAAAAACACAAGTCATGGTTACGGTTAGAGTTAAGGTGGTGCAACTGAGGCTAAGGCTATGTTGCACAACCTAACTTTCACCGCAACTAAAACTACATATGACCGGTGTTTTTGTATGGAATTTGACAGATTTTTGACGTTTGTTAAAGTTAAAGTATGATGGTGCAACCCAGTCTTAGGCTAACGCCCGTATTCACAAACGATGCTTGCTTAAGTAAGGAACGCACAGCGTTGAATAGAGCTCTGTGATTGGTTTGTGTGTCACCACCCTATACGTCCACGCGCACTGTGAGTCCCCATAGTAAGTGTAATGAAAGTTTCAGCTAATTTTTACCAACAAAGCGACAGATTCACGACCAAAAAACGTAATAACAACGCACTTTATTTCGGTCGTTAACACGGTATGTACTCACAATTCCCATTAAACCGTAAGTAGTGGTTTGTACGAACTAATTTAGTACTAATTCCCTTCCACGTCCCATTTCGCGGGCTCATCGAGCTTGCCGCATCATTTGGAGCAAATTAATCTGCAGCGAGCATCGTGTGTTCGCAATTACTCTGTAATTAAAAATAACTTATTCATTTAGTAAGCTCAAGGATGTGGGCGGGGGAGATCAGCCAGGCCATTATTTTACAAAAAAATAAGTCAAATCTTATGAACTTGTTGAAAACAACTAAACCTGTGAACGATAATAAAACATTTTCGTCAATATTATGAAAATAAATAAATAATTCAGAGAGAGTCGCGACTCATCGCGTGTGTGAAAGATTTAGATTTTGACCAGTTTATACCAATGAAAAATATAATTTCCTTAGTTAACAATAGAAGTTAAGTCCATTATAAAATTACAACTCTTTTATGATGAGGTAAGTATTGATGAAAGGAAGTGGGAAATAATCAAATAGAACAAAAAAACATCAACCTTGGAGACGTATCTTCATAATCTAAGCATTATAAAACTGCTTGCCCCCACTGTTGTAGCAGCATAGCATAGCCGAAACGTCAGTACTCAATGTTCTTCATAAAAATGACACGTTTAGACCCGTAATTGTGAGTGAATAGGCACTCATAGGGCACTTAAACCATCCTAGAATCATAGAATGCATATCATTTAACACCAGGTGTGACTGCGGTCAAATATCTGCCTTATCTACTATACTAATATTATAAATGCGAAAGTAACTCTGTCTGTCTGTCTGTCTTCCTTTCACGCCTAAACCACTGAACCGATTTTATAGTTTGAGTCCCGGGAAAGTACATATCGTTTTTATCCCGGTTTTTGAAACAGTCTGTTAAAACTTTAAAAGTCTTTCTGTGACAGATACAATTCCACGTGGGCGAAGCCGCGGGCGGAAAGCTAGTTATGCATAAAAAACAGTTTTCTAAATTCAAAGCTTCCTTAAGCTTTTCGAACCCCTTGCTCATTTATTTAAGCTGTGCCACGGCTCTTCGCTTTAATTGCCTAAATTAATCACATGTAATGTACCGTGCCTGTTAATTTTCAGGCCACAGGGGCTGCCTGTGTGTTGGCAGCATTGGCCACGCTCATTGGGAGCAAATCTCCCGCGCAATTCTCGGGCGGGAATTCGATCTGTCATGTTGCCAGTTCGATGCTATTCTAATTTCAAATTGATTTGATTTTGTTTGGCCGTTGAAAGGTATAGTTGTGTTCAGTCATTCTAATGCAGTTTCTCAAACTAATTTCGGCTAGCGCCGACTTTGAATCCAATTTTTTTTCGACCCCGAATTATTTTAATTTTTTTTTATCCACAACGAGGCAGCTCTTGGCCTGTATCTCACCTGATGGTAAGTGACGATCAGGCCGAAGGTGGAAGCGAGCTTCACCCGGAATCCTCAACCACGGAGGAACTGGCTATCTTTACCTCTAACTGCCGGAACACAACAATGCTGTTAACATTGTTGTTATGACGACAGACTTAGGTAAGATGGTGGTAGCTAGCAAGGCGGACTTAGAAAAAGCCCTACCACCAACCAAACCGAACAGAAAAATCTGCCCCCACTGGGAATCGAACCCGGGACCTCTGCGTCTGAAGCAGGTGGTCTTACCACTAGACCACAGAGGCGGTTAATTTCAGTAAATTTTACAATATTGAGTATAGTAGAGGTTCTAGCGTTTAAGTCAGTCAGTGCCTGAGGTATGGGAGCGGTACGGTAGAGACTTAGACTTAGGCTGGGTTGCACAATCTTACTTTAACTTTGACAAACGTCAAAAATCTGTCAAACTCCATACAAAAACCACCGGTTATCGTTAAATTTACGGTCAAAGTTAGGTGGTGCAACTCAGCCTTAGACGTAGTATGCTCTATCACGTCAAAATATGTCAACGTCACTCCTTCCGTGCCGCTCCCATACTTCGACTGACTGAGTTAGCGCTAAACCTAAGATAAAATTAAAAATAACCCCCTAAATGACTATAACACTTTTTCTGGGCTTCTTACCGCCCCTTCTATGCCTCCAGTGCCCAAATCACCCACTTTGAGATATTATAATGTTGATTTTATTTATGATCTAATCTAGTGGTTCTTATCTGGTGGTCCGCGGACCACTAGTGGTCCCTGGAGGCATTCCAAGTGGTCCACGAAGTGCACTTGCACACCTTGGTCAAAACCATTTTTAACAGATTTTTGCAGTCAAACTGGTTTTGACCGATTATGAGATGGTCCCTGACAAGACAAAAATTTGGTAATATGGTCCCTCATGACTTAAAGGTTAAGAACCACTGAATTCTAATCTCATGAAAATGATTGAATTCAATAAATCTATCAAATTCGCATTATTTATTAGTATTTCGTCTATTTCTATTTCTGTAGTTCAATTATGTAGGCCAATTTGGGACAGCATATCAGCCGGTGCTAATCTAACCTCCTTTAAAAGATCTCACATAGGTATTTGGATTTTGCATAAAACTTGGCACCCATTTAGATCTTAAGTCTTTTTTCGGCGAAGCCCACAGCCAAGCATAATCTTTGTATTGAACTTGGCTCTCCTTTACTAAATTTATGTTTTTGGTGGGATATTCTAAAACAAAGTTGCTTTCCTGTCTGTCTGTCTCTATGTATGCTTAGATCTGTAAAACTACGCAACGCATTTTGATGCGGTTTGTTTTCAATAGATAGAGTGATTCAAGAGGAAGGTTTTTAAGTAAAATTTGTACCTGTAAAAGCGAAATCTCAGAAACTATGAAACTTGATTGGCAGGTAAGTAGGTTCCTTACAGGATGTAGACATCCGCTAAGAACAGATTTTACGAAACTAAGGGAGTAAAACGCGGGTTGGAAATATGTATGAAAGTCCTGTTTTCACGCGTACGTAGTCGCGGGCACAGCTAGTAATATTATAATTGCGCACTTTGTACACAATTAACCACTTATATACTTACTGTAATCGCCGAAACTTATGTAATACCTACCGCAGCAGCTGATCGCTTGATGACTCCGAGTCATCGTATATAGAGCAAACAATTCTTCGCTGTAGGTAAATCGTTTGCCATAAATTATAAGTGATAAGTGATAAAAATTGTTTTCGGAATCATCAGCAAATTTGGATATACAGGTTGATGTTTTTATAGTGATGACAAACTCAACTTAGTGGTAGTGAATCTATTTTGTAGTCGTTATATGATGGCCATTCCTGCCGACTTTTAGTTGGTCGATAGTTCAGTCGGGCTTTTAATCAGATGGACATGTATGAAAGTGCGCACATTACACCGATTTGACATCGGCCGATTCTTCATACAAATTAAAATCGGGCCCAACTATTCGGCCAACTAAAAGTTGGTGGTCTGCGCCTAGGCTTAGTGTCATTTAAGTTATCTCAATACTTTGGAAAACATCTTAAAAATTGGTTCCAACTTTGTCACTTTGCCTAGTCTGAGGGAAGTTTTTTAGCATCTGTACATTACATACTTATGGTACTCTTCACCAATCCGTACTGGTGGAATTTTGCCAGTGCAAATGGTTGGAGCCCCTGCTCTTCTGGCAGGGAGAGCCCCACATAACCCATTGCCCCCCGTGCCATTGGGTATGAAGCATTCTGTGGTTGGAGTGAGGCCTATGCCCCGAAATGGGATGCTACCTAGTATACATTAAGCTTACTTTGCTTTTTTATTTAGACCGAAATACTATTCGTAAAAGTTCCATGTTTCGTTCATAGAAACCTTGTTAGTGCTAAGAAAAATCACCCTGTACATATCTTATCAATGCATATCTCTAGACCTGACCCCGCTATCTGACAATTAACTTTAATGGATATATTTAAATTAGTGCTCCACACTCAATTGACAACATTACTATCTGCACTGATAATACCCGAAAAACTATGGGGTCCTACTGCGAAACTCTATTATAATATTCGACTTTATCCATCTCCCTTCCTCATGCAATAATTAAAAGAGGCGAAAAATTCAATGTGTCGAAAATACTTTTCAGGGTTGACCCCCTATCAATACAATGATGGCACGTCAAACTAAATAATTAGGCATCTTGTGTGCTTGTAGGGGAGAGTTCGGTATATTGTACCGCCGGGTAAATTGTACCACCCTCATATTTCGTAAAGTATTTATTGAATGTCTGTAATTGCAACACTCAGCGATACACAACTAAAATCAATTAATATCGGCCATGTGGTTTTTGCCGTGACAACAAAGACGTGTGTTTTATTTTGAAAAGTATTTTTTCATTGTTTTCAAGTAACTTTTGACAATACATGTTTAGTTTGTAATTTTGTTAAATTTAATCACAGGGTGTTTCTAATATATTATTTAGAAGCGTAAATTAGTGTGAATTACAATTATTTGAAACATTTTTCGGTATTTATAAGCTATATTTTTTTACCGATTTTTCAAAAGCACTATCACCTAGTCGGCTAAATTGTACCACATCAAGTTGTATGGAACTTTACCAAAGGATTTTGAAATTTTTTTTAGTAAATCATATTTTGAAGTTATAATAGCGTAGTTATGTTTGACTAACAATAAATGAAAGCAAAAGACTGGCAAAGTAGATTAGGTACAAGTGTGCGTTACGATAATTGGAATTACAAAACTTGTACTCAAAATCGTGATAACGTGTAAAACAATATCGATTGTCTATGTTATTAACTACTGTTCCTTTTCGTTTCCTAATTTGTTAAGAATGTATCGTATAATATTTTGCCATAGTTTTTTTATAGGCTTGAAATTTATTGAAATCCAATTTAGTAACCCTGTGGTACAAATTATCGAACCGGTTGGCTAAATTGGACCGAAGCTCTGAACTCGTACTTTGTTGATTTGTGCTAAATATACAACAATCATGTTAATTAATACTTATGAAATAGTAAGTTGAATAATGTATCTTTTATAATATACCATGGACATTAGCAAAAACAAAAGAAAACTATGTGTAAAATGGGATTGAAAAAAACTGGTCCAAATTAGCGGACTCTCCCTTAATTGGGGCTATTTTGCAATGAAAAAAGTCGTACATACTTATCTGCGTAGACTACGTGATGTTTTGAATTTACCAATGTCTAAAGTTTATGTTTTTAACTTAATCTTGAATGTAAACACGAGCATAATAATTAAAAATAATAGCGGCAACGTCTTTTGTTTCAGATACCCACACCAACAAGTACCTAGGTAAGTGTTTTCGACAATAACCTAATTTCGCGGAAAGCGGTATGGGAGCGGCACGGGAGGGGTGACATTGACATATTATGACGTGACAAAGATATAGTTCCAAAATTCTGAACTGTCCTATGGATGACATTGACAGAGGGGCGCCACCGTCAATACCGGATCGCTGGTTCAGATTTTTGCCATGTTTGAAACCATATAGTTGAACGATGGTAGCGCCCCCCTGTCATTGAGTTTGGTGGGACAGTTCAGCGCTCAGAATACAGAACAAACCAGAAGGAGTGTTCGATAACATTTCTACGCGGCAACTTGTGTCCAAAATACTTCCCCTCCCGCGCCCCTCTACCCCCTTTAGTGTTACTAGCGCCGTGTGACACCCCCATTTTCGGGGTAAAATTATGTAATTTTTTAATGAGATGTTAAACAAGTAAAAAATAAGTAAGTGAAATAAGTACACACGGCCACAGTATTAACTATCCATTTCCGTTTTTGCTCTCGCTCTCATCAAATGGTGATTCTTTGCGATAGAACGAGACGACATGACTGGCCATAGGCATAGATAGTACCTACCTACCTATGAATTTAATTTTTACTCCGAAGTAACTAAGTGTAGATGATTATTTATTTCTATTAAATAGTGTAATATACTACATGTAGGTATAATATGTTATTTAAAAGTCAATTACAAAATTCGAATATAAATTTTAGAATGCCAAGTAAAACAAAAAAGAAACTTAAGGTTCTTTATTATGTAAACATATCGACAACAAAACATTTGTTTACGGCGCAGTAGTGCTTTTAGTTTAACTTTTCTTGGAGTCAAAAACAGAATCCAAATCAATAACATCACCAATACTTGAATTTGATTGCGAGGCAACTCTGGCTGTGTATCCTGAAAGAAAATCAGAGTAAGTATGTAAGCAATAATTAATTACTTAAAATTATTATTAAATATACAAATATTGCTGCTGCTGATCTGTTGATACCAATGCCTTACTTTTGAATAAATGGGAAAGTATGAAATTCACGATAGTAATTTATTATCTCCTCATTATTTAGGGAGTAATATTATAAATTAATTCAAATATTAAAATCAAATCAAAATCAAAAATATTTATTCAGTTTAGACCACAAGTGGCACTTATAATTTAATTAATCAGGTTGTCATATTGTCATGGATGAAAATACACTAAAAACTAATTAAAACAAAAAGGATGGGGAAAATATTCCATTATTCTGTGGTAACGCTAACAAAATTAACGCGTGAATTTTTTATAGACAAATGTAATTCAATATAAAAAAGTAGGGTAAAATATTCCGTAGACTTGTGGCAACACTTACAAAATACAACCGTGATTTTTTTTGAAAATTATTATTTAATTAAAATGAATTGGAAATGTGCTACTTACGGATAAAACATGTTCCCATGCACTTTCTTCGTAATTCCAGTAGCATTCCTACATGTTGGAACGGCACAAGACGGCATAATTTAATTTTAAAGTGTCAATCTGACGGATATGTAAACAATGCGCGCGCCGGCCATTGACTAATTGCTCTAAAGTCAAAGTAGTGCGTTTTGGAGTAATTTATATGAATACACATTTACGCCCGTTGACGGTTTCTGGTTTGTTCCGTATTCTGAGGTTCAGCGTGGGTCATCTATACAAATCTGAAGCAAATTTAATTTTGAAGTCTAGCAGACGTTTGACGTCCCAAAAAGGGTGTTTTTGATTCCCGTGCCACACTCATTCCTCAGGCACTGAGTTAAGGCTAGACTTATAGCAAACTAGCTGACCCGGCGAAATTTGTTCAGCCTTAATGGCAATAAATAAGCAGACTTTTTTTTTAATTTCGAACGGGATAAAAAGTATCCTATGTCTTTCTCCTGGCTCTAAACTACCTCCCTGACAATTTTCAGCTAAATCGGTTCAGCCGTTCTTGAGTTATAAATGGTGTAACTAACACGACTTTCTTTTATATACAGGGTGTTTGGTAAATGGGTATATGAGCCGACACTAGCCCATGTTAACATGGGCATATAAATGGTATGGTGAAGTCAGAAATTTGATATCACCATAATAATAATAATTACACTTTGCACACCAAAGATAAGAACAGAAAGAAAAGGAACAGGAAGAAAAAAATAAATTTTATAAAATCATCCGATTTATATGAAAATTAAAATAATTTTAATGAAGATATCAATTTTCTGACTTCATCATACCATTTATATGCCCATGTGAACATGGGCTAGTGTCGGCTCATATACCCATTTACCTAACACCCTGTATATAGATAATAACTTTATAATCATCAATCTTAGTTTAACACAGATTGACAAAGTTTTCACTCGGAAAAAATGTACCTACTGTCTTACGTGAGTCTTGAACTCTTTTCAAAAGTTTTGATAGACACTACACTAACTATCGTTATGTGCATGTATACGTACACACACGAGTAAAGCTCACTCGCTTTCGTGAGTTGCAAGAACTATGCAAAAGAAACCACACAACCTTGATGCTAAAATGTATAGTCGAGACGGATAATCACTCTGTTAGAGTTTAAGGTTAATTCAAAAGAGATGATCCTAAAATCCTGATGTCAAGAGAACTGCATTACCATAAGTAAGTAAAACAAGCGTTTCATTATGAAAGAAATAATATATTTACAATATAGATAGACATAACAATGTACAAATTGAAATCTATTTACAACAATATTTTACACATCCCAAACATGAAAAAATCCAAATAAATCTTGTACTGACATTAATATAACTGTACTTTTGGTAAAAGGTAAAACTTTACCTATCTAAATAAAACTAAATAATATCTCTTTAAATTAATACAAACATCTTATAGTGCACGTAAAACTATACTTAAATTAATATTTACAAAATGTACATTTCATACTCCTTTGTTCGTCCTACCGTCATCAAAAAAGACAAAAATTAATTTTATAATTTTTGTAAAAGATGGCTGCTGAATTACATTTTGAATTTTAAAAATGGAATAACTTACAATTTTCTTGTCTTCGAAATTACATTTTTTACTCAACAAATGGCTACATTAGTCTAATAATTCCATGTTGACAGTGTTAAAATTTCAAATATCGAAAATAGAATGTCATTTTGTTTTTTAATTCACTGCGGTGCACTCGGCGCGTTTGGCGACGGAGAACTAGAGACAGGTGGTTGAACCATGGCTAGATGCGGCGGCATGGCCATGGGGGGTAGCGGACGCCCGCCCCCCATTAAGGGGTGGGGGTGGAAGTACTGCTGGAGCGCCGGGTGGGGGTACAAGTGGTGGGGGTGTCGGGAAAATTGCGCCATTTTAAGTTTCTCGATCTCCGCCTCTTGTACACGCTTCGCTTTCGCCCGCCGGTTTTGGAACCAGATTTTTACCTGTTGGCAAAAGAGATTTGATGTTAGTTTGTTTTGCAATGATTGGAATAAGTAGACCCTTCCTGATTAAGTTGTTGAGTCAAGCGGTCAACAGAACCTAGAGACAACTATTCATTGTACAAATAATATATTTTTAAGTGATTTAAAGCTTATTCTAGGTAAAATTTAGATATTTATGTAAGTAAAGCGTAAGCAGTACTTAGTACGATTAGGAGTCCTTGGTCGTATCAGACAATATGGGATATACTCGTATGTACCTACATAATGTAGGTAAGTAGGTAATGATAATGATGATGCTAAATGAAATGGAGTGTAAGCAAAATTAGTACTAGTTTTATAACAGGTATTATTATTAGTTAGATCTCTAAACTGAGCAATTAATTTGTATGTTTATTTATTCACAAAATGCGACCATAAAAAATTTCGCTTTAATTATAATGCTTAGAGTATTGGGCCATTTAATTTTACGATAGGCGCGAGTATAAAATCACAGATCACTTATCGCATAATTTTGCGAATAGAAAGTCCAATTCCAAATAGCTGACCAAGTTTCAAACGTTTTAATTTTCTCGCCTCAGTGTTTATACTCGTAGTTATAAAATAATATGAATCGATATTGTTTATTTAAAAAAAAAGAAAGCTCCTATTCACAATCTTGTTGATTTTGACCAATCATGTAAAAAAATATAATAAAATGGCTAAAGGTATTACTGAAAAAAATACTTTGATCAAAACATTAGAACAATAAATACCTGTTATAGTAAAATAAATGTTGTGAGAGTTATTATGACTTAAGTTGTAACAACGCATTATCATCATCAGTGAATTTATACGTTTACATATAGAACACTAACGTACTGGGACAAACTTGACCTTCACTGGTTGGGTTATCCTTGGCGGTAAAGCTGTAGATCCTGGCTGCATAAGAATTCACTGGTGGGGAAAAGTAGCAGTCCCGAATAACGTACCTGTGTTTCAGATATACCGAGTGACGGCTGGAAGACTTAGTGTGGCCAGGCTTCCACAAGGCGGACTATCTGGTGAAGGTCATGGGGTATACCTGGATGCGAGTAGCGCAGGACTGGTTGTTTAGAAGATCATAGGGGAAGACCTTTCTTCAGTGGAGGCAATTTGGCTGAAACGATGGAGCAAATGATGGATCGCTGACTTGTTACCTGAGTTTCGGATAGTCCAAGCGATGAGGAGAACTCTGCTCTCTCAGCGATGCTAAGGTATTGCTTCTCCACGAACTTGCTTTCAAGCGCGCGCAGCTGCTGTGCGGTGAAGGGCGTACGAGGCTTGCGACTCCAGATGTAACAGTACGAGTGACGCAAAGGTTAGAGAAAGTATACCAGTGTTTTGAGGAGAATCCTGTTCTTTCGGCGACGCTGAGGTACTTGAACTTCACGAACTTGTCAGCAGATAAATACAAACGTAGAACGGTGACGTACCTGTGTTTCAGATAGTCCGAGTGATGAAGAGACCACGGGCTGGTAGAACTGGTCGTTGTAAAGATAATTGGAGAAGACCTTTCTCCAGTGGAGGGAAATTGGCTGAAACGATTGAGCGAATCGCTGACATACCTGAGTTTCCGACAGTCCAAGTGACGAAGAAAACTCTGCTCTCTCAGCGATGCTAAGGTACTGCTTCTCCACGAACTTGCTTTCAAGCGCTCGCAGCTGCTGCGCGGTGAAGGGCGTACGAGGCTTGCGGTTGGGCTTGTGCTTGCGTAAGTTGCACTTTAGCTTGGCCGGCTCGCCGTTGGCGTCTGTTGAAGAGGAAGAAGCGGTTAGTTGTCATCATCAGGTCATTGATATAGTTTATTTGAATCACCATAATGTCACATAGGGGAGATAAGGCTTAAAGCTAGACAAATCTCTATGATGAACCCTGGACTGCAATCAAAGGGAGGAGGATTTATTAAATAATCACAGCCTATCAAAAATCACAAGCTTTTGTCTCTACTGTAGGAGCTAGACCCTCTCCAATTTGGCTTAGCGTCAGTCGAAGAGAATAAACTGTTAGATGGTGGTGGAGGGTTAAGATTTGGGAAGATGAAATGTCTTTGACGCGTTAGTTTCCAGAGTATTTCGTTACGATATTCGTAGAAAGTAAAAATGTAACATATGATTACTATACTACTTATTCCCCAATTACCAAAATTTTCACTTTACTAAAAAACCCTTGAATCACTTTGGTAAATTACTGGTTTAATGATATAATAATATAATTTTAAATGGTCTTGTCAAATCGTAAATGTTCGAATAACAGCTGGATTAAGAACGAGGCGTACCTACCTAAATGACTACCATTTCAAACTTTAGTACTTTTACAATACATAGTATTTTATAAATTTACTGAAAGAAGGGCTGGTAATATTGAGTTCAGAAGTTAATCTTTAGTAGTTGCTATTACCTACTCTTAATGCCTTTGAACAATGTGGTAAGTATTCGAAACATTAGAAATGAATCCCCCGTCCCCATTTAGCATGCCCAAATCCATCCACATCTCAATAAAACGAAACAATCCAACCCAAGAATGCCGCTTCATTCATTCGCTAATAAATCGCATAATAAAACTCATATAAAATAAGAGACGCAGGAAGCAACCGCGCGCCATTGCCGATAAAATCTAAAAAGAGGTAATTTTTAACTTATTTAGCGATGAAAACAAGTATTAGTAAGCTAATCGTTTAGTTTTATAGCGGTGATATAGCGGTGACGTAGAAAATTTTGATTTAAACGCCCACGCGTGGTTTTGTCCGATGCGAATCGAGATAAAATTTCGTCAGAATCGTATTATATCGAGATATTTGGAAACTCGATTTTAATTGTGCCGTTTGGTGGCGCAACTTTTGATTGTTATCTTCTGTTTTGTCTCTGGTATTTTTATCTAAACCAATACAGATGTTTGTCCTAAATTCAAGGTTATTAGGATTTTTGCATAATAAGATGCTGAACTAATATTGGAGTTTGAACAAATTGATTGCCTCAGGTGAGAATGGAACCCACGACCCTTTACTTGCTAGGAAACTGATAAATCCAACGATCTTCATTCAGTTGGTTAAACTCGAACTTGCTAAAGTCGAAAATGTTATTTCGATCAATGAAAATGATTGTACATAATATTATTTAATTTTTAAATTACCAATGTTAAGTAATAGCAAAATTAATTAATGTTGTTTCTAATCGACATAAATTCAATGAATTATAACCTTCCCACACTTGTTTTCATCGTAAATATTAATAATTATAACCAATTTCAATTACATACTACGAAATTTATTCCACAATAAATATAGAGTCAAGTATGTTCGCACGCAAAACTATGTTAGAAGGTGAAGAACTTGAAGAATTACCGTATTTATTAAGTTTTTTTAGATGATCAAAGAAAAACATGATAATATTATTATGTATGCGGAATCTTTTATTATTTGAATCCAGGATGCCTAAGAATCCGATAAAAAGAAAAATTACTGTTTAAAATTTTACAATGGCTTGACTTGACGCTAGCATCGATATCTTTTTAAAAGAAGATTGTACAAATTACTAATAGTTCCGTTAACCGTTCGCGGTCAGTTAAATATTATTATCTTAAATTCGAATATTTATTTACCAAATTTTAGATACGCATAGAATCTTAAAACTAGTATAACATAAATAGAGCGCCAAAAGCTGTATAAGTAGTCAGCCTATTACTAAACTTACTGAAGGCTTAGTGTGAGTTTGCATCAAACGTCCTCACAATTGAGCGCGTATAAAAATGACATTAAATGTATGTCGGATTGTACAGCGCCCCTAGCGGAAACGTTCAAGAACTAATTTTTTCTTAATTTTTTTTATCGCGCTCACTAGTGAGAACGTTTGATGCAAACTCACACTCAGCCTACTGATTGAGACTTCGCTGTGACCTAATTCATATGAATCACTGTTATCTAACACTGATCGACTGAGACGTACACAATTGATTACAGACCTGAATGAACCGTTTTAATAGACTGTAGCCCACATAATTAGCTATCAACTAATTGCTGTTTAAGTACTAATTAACGTTTTTGACTGATGATGGATTGGGGAGCACGTGTTGAGAGTTTATTGCTAGATAACAGGGGCACTTCAAGCTGAATACTGTGTCATCTTACGTAATGGTAATAACGGTTATTTTCCAACAAAAATGTATACCTTAATGTGCGTCGTCTACTTTCCTATCTGAGAGCTAACGAACGCGACCATAAAATAGTTATGGTTCACTAATTACGTTATATCGATTACTGTTTTTTTATCAGGCCATAAAGGAGGCACCTAATTATATTTTGGACTTATTAAGAGCTTATTTAACACCATTGAATCTTATTTGGTTGTAATAGGTACTGATTTGCAACATTTTGATGTTTTGTCGACTATACTACCAGTTTCCTGCCTTAATCGAAACTTTAATAGCGTCCTTAAATAGTACAATATTACAGTACATTTTTATGATAACAACAAAAAATTAAAGTGGAGCAATAACTCATTTATTCAAAACATCTGTCAAACATCATCTTGAGAAACACGCGAATCCGTGTACCGCCTAATTATGTTAATAAATTTATTTATACGCAAAATTTATTGCCGTCCATAACTCCGAAAACATGTTAATATACTTTGACAGGTAGCACTCGCATTAATAAACTTTGAAATTAATAATCACGGCGCCTGCAGTCGAATAAAGGGCGTAAGCGACGTCGCTTAATAGCTAATGGTCCAAAAAAGTCGGGTGAAAAAAGACGTAAATTATGTGACAGGGGAAAAAAGTTAAAGTGTATTAATGTCGTGTTTGGCGAACGTCAAAGCGCCGACGAGCGCGAGCGACCGAAATAAAACTTAGAGCAGGCGCACACGAATGCTAAAACTAGTTTAAGGCTTTAAGCGCCCTTATGATTTTGAGTAAGTACCTACTTATTTATTTATTTTAAAAAAGTCAAGTAAGAAAGAAAGTCGATATCAAAGATAAATCTTTAGATAATATCGAAACCATGCTATACACAATTTACTAATTTATTAATGATCAATTAATATTAATGTGAATAAACTCCGCTTTTGGTAGCAATAACAAGCCAAATGGTCATCATCAATATCATATTACACAGCGGTGTGTAACTTAAAGAGCGGAGTCTGTAACTCGCGTCGTTAATGTGTCAACGGCCTAATACGCGGGAGCTGTTAAATTACCTTTAAAATACTTATATGGAGCTGTCGGATTTCGTTTTCTTGTTAATTGTCTAAAGAGATATCGACTGCAGATGTTAGAACGGAGTTATGTTGTTGTGACTCGCCAGCGACGAGAGAAATATGAGTCGTTTTAACTCACTTAAGCATCCATTGTAGCGTTTAAAAAAGGAACGCGAGAATGAATTATGAAAAGTTGGGGTGTTTTTAAAATTGGAATTAAAATCCGTGTTTTTGCCGACGGTACCTAATGGTCGGACTGCTAAAAAGACAGTTGATATATTAATGAGTGTTTGCTTTTTGTATGCATTGCACCATTAATCCTGCGAGGCGTGGTATGTCATTCATTCCAATATTTTAAACGGTCACTGTGTGCTTGACGTTTTTGTTGTCCGTACAAGAGAGGCGGGCATTCCACGCGTCTCGGGGGCTGTTCCAACATGTTTCCTTTTACTTCGGATTTCCATATTAAAACGGTATTATTCTGCTAATGTAGAGAGATCGGTTCTCATAAAGTGCGAATGGGACGTGGCATTCTTATAGTTAAAATTAGATTAAAGTTAAAAACGGCCGTCATTTTTGCCCGCAAATTGCGAAGCAAATGCAAATCAGGTAGAAAGAATGTGATATGTCTATCGCGGTGTGTTTATTCAAATTATGTTTAATTATACGTCAGCCTTTTTCACTGTAAATGTGTTTAAGTAGCATTTAGTGGACGCTACAAGAAGTTTACATGAGCACATGTTGCCTTATACTGCTAACTAATAGTTATTTCTAGTATCTAGTTACAATGGTAATTAAGGTTTGTCTGGGTTCTTAACCAGATGGTTCGTTAGGAGAGGTTTCTTTAATGTTTTCTTGCATCTAATTAGATGTAAACAATTATATTGATTGTCTTGTAATAAGTAGTCTAAGACGTGCCTGAAAAAATTTAAAGACGTCTTCTTTGGAGCTTTTTATTAGGCTGTCATTATTAGGCAGGTACGTTAACACTATCTGTCAGATTATGACTTTGGGTTTAAATTCTTGTGCTCAACACTAAGGCTAAGGCTGGGTTACACCATCTTATTTTAAAATGTCAAAAATCTGTCAAACTCCATGCAAAAACACCGCTTATGGCTATAGTTACGGTTATATTAAGGTGGTGCCAAATATAACAAAAACCGTTAAAATTAAACTAGGGCTAATAGCCAACCTGGGCCATTTAAACTAACTTAAGCACTTTCACGTCGTCATCCAAAAATTTCACTAAACGAACGATTATCTAAATCACTTCGACAATAAATTGTCGAACTCTACCTCAGAATGAACATTTAAATATCTTCCACAAAACAAAATACATCAAAGTCGCTACAGGCTGTAAATAAATAGTTAACAAAGAACTACCCACAAAATCTTCTCGAATTCCTTTGCAATATTTACAGGATTCTTTGAGATTGTGAACGAAAGAATCATAGAAGAATGATAGACTCTATTTCTCGCTCTTCCTATTTTTATTGTCAATCAAGTACTTTGAAAAATTGAGACTTGCACTGTACAGTATTTTTATTTACGCCCGTTTCCTGAATTATGATTTTTAGCATAAGCGTCTATTTTGGCATAGAATTATAGTGCATAGAAAACGCAATAAAGATTGTTTTAATGCTAATAATAAATTGTGTTTAGTGGAAGGTATTGATCTTCATAATGATACCGCCAATTTTGTTTATATTTTGTACTTCATTTAAGGTATCTTTGCAGTACATCTCCGAGTGACTTCAATCACTCAGTTTACTTTTGAGAACCCTAATAGGTTAAATTCAAAGGGAGTTAATGGCACTTTTTTCGTTCACCAGGGTCATATTTATTATCAGATGATCAAAGACGTCTTTACTTTACCATTCATCAACAACTGGATCGCTCTTTAAATTGGGGCCATAGAAAACGCGGAAGACGTTAAGACTATTTTATTATGCAGATAGTTCATATTGTTTTGGTAGTCCAAAGATGTCTTTAAAAGAGGTTTATTCAAACATTTTCAATAAAATAGATGATATCGGAACAACATAATGGGTGCGAGCTTATAAGGTCGGTTTTAAAGATCTAGCTAAGATAATAATGGCACAAGATTGGTATCGGTATTAAGATCATTGATGGTCCCATTAAAAAGCTATGAATATGGTTTTGTTATGTTTTTATTGTTGAACAAATGTCATCCGGTCAACGTCATGATTGGCCTTCGTGATCAGTGGCTAGAGTGCGGTTCTTTTGCTTAGTAGGTTCTAAGTTAGAGTCTTAGATAGGAATAGGACACACTTTGCTAAAAGCCACTCTGTTCTTAGTTTCCAGTTGGGTTAGAAAAGAGCATGCCTTCATTCAATAAATATGGTTTTCGACAGTCATTATGCAAAAGGTCGATTCAATACAGGATCCCACTTACCAACCTAGACAAAATGACATTCGATTTCGCTATTGCTACGTTAGGTAGTTTTTGTTGGAGTGTAATTAAAAAAATATATGAATAGAACTTAAATACGTAAATGTTTTGTCAACTAGGAGGTTAGCACAATCAAACTTTTTTTTACCCGACTGCGCCAGAAGGAAGTGTTATAAATGTATTTTTTTTTTCGAAAAAGTCCTGAATTTCTAAGCTTTCGTCCAGCCTTTTCTATGGCCTCCAATAGTCTATTAAGAGAATAAGAAATGCTTATACGTGTCCCGGTGCAGTACAAATAGCACCATTCAGTGAAACATTAGTGCCTTGGCGCTGAGCCAGCCACTGACAACGTTTGACTACTTGTTAAACATGCGGGGTAGTGGTGTGACTGTCGATAGGCAAGGCAAAAATAATTGTATCGATAGATTTAGTATCGACATATATAATAGTATGGATACTATCGATAAACTCGATCTATAGGGCAATACTATTTATAGTTTTACATCCGATACTATCTATTTTATTGCTGAAACAGACAAAAATAACTATTATGCTATATGGTATTAGAAAACCCCTGCGTGTGTGCACTTAGCACAGAGCTGATCATGAACAGGGAAAGATGGCGAGTCATCGTAACTTTGTAAGGCGATCAATATCCACCCACAACAATCCACACTCTCGACGACCAAAACCAGTCTGTGAAGAGTGTAATAACTGAGAAAAAGAAGAATAAGAAATCACAATAATATAGAAAGGATCGATACATGGCGATACGACAGCACTATCGATATCTTGAATATTTTTAGGTCAACTATCGATACTGAAACCTTCGATGGTTCCGCAACACTAGCGAGGGAACTATTTTGACATGTTTTAATAGTGATTTTGAAGTCATTTGAGCGCTGTGATTTATTGTGGAATAGCTTAGTTTCGCGCAACGGCGAGTGATTAATTTTGAATTTAGTTTTTTAGTGTCTTGTAAATTGCTGTGATTTTAGTTTTTTTTAGTGCCGTTGAAATAGCTAGTTGGATGGTAAACTGTAATTGTGTGGTGGAAAAATACAACACGCGCACACTATAATGGTTTTAGTGTTAATTTTTTTATGAATTAAAAAATAACATTAGTATTTGTGTTATTAAATTGAATCACTCTTCAACTTTTGAAGTTATGCTTCTATGATTTTCTTTCATGATCGGTACTAAAAGTAATTCTTTAGGTAATTTAAAATATTTTTTAATTACAGTTGAACTGTTTTGCTGACGCTACAGCAAATGAAGTCGCGACAGTTTTGTTTCGAAGCGGTAATTGATTGGGAATGCTTCTATAATTAGGAGCGTGACTCTTGTTGCTGACTGTACACTCGGACTGGATATCCATTTGAATATATTTTAAATCTTAATTATAAAAAAAATCCTGTTCAAAACACTGTTTATTCTCATGTAAGTGAAACCATTATGATTATGACAGATAGTGCTAAAGAATTTATCTAAATGCTAAAACGGTGTTGACACAATTAGAATTTGGGCTAAAATTTTGTTAAATAATAAATAAAATAAATCATAGAATAGAATTTTGACAATCCTTTTACTTGTGTGACCTAACAATTAACTGTATCCATCTTCTGTACCACATTTAAAGCAAATAAATAATGATTCTGATTCATGATTTTCTTGAAAAATACACCAGAGAAGTTGTAAGCTTAATACATTTTTTACCTTCATAAAAAGTATAAATATCGTTTTAGTTAATAAATGCTCTATCATTTTCTGTCAGATACTAATAATTGTTAAGATTAAAAGATTTTGTGAATAAAATGTTTCGTAAACTTAACTTCATCTGACTGTACACGTGTAGATATTTCAAGTATGCAAATACATACTTAAATATAAATAGGTACGAGTATATCACAGCATGCAATTGTAAACGATAGATACAATTTACTGTCAATATAAATTAAGAACTTAATTAATTAATGCAGCGTTAAAAGTAATCGTTTATGGAATCCAATTATGAAATTGAATTCGACACGAACATTATAAATTGTCGGGTAAATCAAGCGCTCAAAAAGTTATAAAATAAAAAAAATTGCAAAAGAAAATTGTGGAAACAGGTTTCGATCGAATTGTAATGAAACGAAATCTTTTTTTTCGAGTCTTGATTCAATAAAACAAAATAAATGAATCGACATATTGTTGCGAAAGTTGGTCAACATTGATCAAAATGTTGTTCGAGCAATCGATCTCAGAGCAATTCCCGCCTTAGGCAGTTCGATTTTTTTAAGTTATTTATAATTTTCAAAAAAGATCTCAGAATTGTTAGCTAGCACCATTATGAAAAATCGTTCGAAAATAAAAGTAATATTATTATTCTCTGCTATTGCAGATTTTTGACGTTTGTTAAAATTTTACAGACCAATTTAATACTTTCAAAGATTGACTTGACGTTATAAAAATTATATTATTATGTTGATCCAATTTATCACAAACACTATAATGTTGATAAATATTAAATATGATTCTTCATTCAAGGCAATCATTCCTCAATACCTCATGTCTGCAGCCTCGTATATTATAATTAAAATTAATTAAGGCGAGAACATTATTCCGAAACCCGATAGCTCCATAACTTTAACATGTTTATAAATTGATAATATCCATAATCATGGCCGACATCGGTGTGGTATTAATTTTTAATTCAATAATCATTTTATGCTGAGAATTATAATGTGTGGGCGAGCTTTGGATAATTCAATTTACTAATGTGAACTTTAGAAAATGTTAATGTTATAATGTATTGTTACAACTTTAGATTTATAAAGTCTAGTGATGGATAGTAAGCCCAAAAGTGGCGAGGCATTTAAAATTAGACCACTCTGGCTTAATTTTTCTCATACATTCTGACAGTTGACAAAGTCGAACACAAAAATGACAGTGTTATCTATCCATTTCCGTTTTTGCTCTCGCTCTCATCAAATGGTGATTCTTTGCGATAGAACGAGACGACATGACCAGCAATGGGCAGTTAACACTGTTGCCGGTGGTACAGTCAGTCCCTGACACACAAACTGGCCAAAAAGTTGACAACACAACCTCATTTCAAGTAACAAAGATGTGTTACGAACTTTTTGGCCACTTTGGGTGTCACGAACTATGTATTTGACTCTGACTGTGTGAGGTTTGCTCTATGGTTACACAACCATTAGGCTGAGTTGCACCATTCTAATTTTACTTTAACAAACGTCAAAAATCCATACAAAAAGCACCGGTTATTGTTAAAATTATCGAAATAAGTTGGTGCAACTCAGTCTTAGAATATTGGCCTCTTATTTTTTTTTATTTTTAAACGTTGCTCAATAAATCTCTCCAACATTGCAAGCCATAATTCAGTGCGTTGCACTTGCCATCGCATTAGCCCATTATTTAATAAGCACTGTGGCATAAAATAGATTGTTTTGTACTCGAGAGGGCTTTATCAAGCCGCGCGCAGCGGGGGACGCGCCCTGTCCGCTACTAGAGGCGGCTTGTTGATGGTATAATTATTATCATAGAGCATAAACAACAAGAGTTTATCCAAAAAATATACCTAATTATTATCATAGAGTATTAAAATACATTTGGTTTCAAACAAAAAAGGATTTTGCCTATATTGCCTGACAATATTGCGGGAGCTTATGGCAATATTCAGATATGGAACAATATAGTGTGAATATAGTGCAAGATAGTTGACAACTAGGAAATTATTTCGGCAATATAGTCTAGCAATATTGCAGGAATTAGCGACTAAAATTTTAAAGGCATAAAATAGATTATTATTAGTACTCCAGAAGACAAGCCGCGCACAGCGGGGGACGCGCCCTGTACGCTACTAGAGGCGGCTTGTTGATGGTATAATTATTATCATAGAGTATAAAACACCTAAGATGATTTTTGGCAATATTGTCTGGCAATGTTGTGGGAGTTTACGGTATGTAACATTTTGAATATTGTGGTGCAAGATATAGATCTTGTCATCCACGAAGACACGCCCCACCATTCTTCCGCTAATGTTTGATTGTTATCGGTACACGCTAAATTATCCATGAGTGCACACGCACACTACAATAATGACGCTCGGGTTGCTCGAATCAAACTCCCCGCACCCCGCGCTTCCATCGACCAAAAATTGGTGAGGCGCGTCTTCGTGGATAATAGTTGACCACTGAGAAAGTATTTTGCCAATATTGTCTAGCAATATTCAAAGAATTAGCGTGAAGGAAGACAGAAACAATGTCAGAGTGAAAAAAATGTTGATTATTGAGGACACAGAACTTTCTATGTTCTGTGATTGAGGATTATTGCCGCAATATTGTCAACAGACAGACAGAAAAGTTCTCGAGTGGCAACCACGGGCTGGAAGATGTAGCGTGGGCAGGTCTCCTACTAGGTGGACCGACGATCTGGTAAAGGTCGCGGAAAAAGCCTGGATGCGGGCAGCGCAGGACCGTTCATTATGGAAAACCTTGGGGGTGACCTTTGTCCAGCAGTGGACGTCATTTCTCTGAAACGATTGTCAACTGTGCTGTGCAGCTTGCATTAAATACATTGTTTACAAGATTCATAATAAATAAATTAGAGCTCAATTTTTTTTTTTCAAAAGTGATTCGATAATCGCTGCGATTGGTTGTGATACTCAACACTAATAATGTCTCTAGTATTTTAATGACTGTCCACAAACTTTCACGTACCTTGTTTAAAAACAAGTGCTAATTTCCTCAGAGCTATTAGCTAAATGTTTTCAAAAGTATCTAACAACGCCTTGTTACTGGCAACACAAATACCTCGGTTGAAAGGTTACAGACAAACAACGCTAACGATAAAGATAATTAATATACGAGTTGGCTAACAATCCGTCAGCTTTCACTTACTGCAAATACACCGTTTGTCACTTCTGCGGTGTTAATCATTGGACATTGTGAACTTAATGAAAGTAATAAACCAAATGTTAAATGGTATTGGTTTCACTGGAATTCTTTGCTTTTATTGACGTATCTGTGCCCGCGACTTTGTACGCGTGAAAACCCGTTTTCGCAACATTTTTAATTTTTGCTCTGCACCTATTACTCGTAGCGTGATTGTTTATAGCCTATAGCCTTCGTCAATAAATGGGCTATCTAACACTGAAATAATTTTTAAATCGGACTTGTAGTTCCTGAGATTAGCGCGTTCAAGTAAACAAACAAACAAACTCTTCAGCTTTATAAATTAGTATAGAAGTATCGATACAACAAAGATTATTATGGGTCAGAGTGTCCAGTGTTTACTCATCTCAAAAGGAACGCTTAGTTATTACCTACACAATGAAAATCAGACAGTTTCAAACTGAGTTCATAATCTGTAGTTCCTGACTACACAGAAGTAGACCAGCGGTGAGAACTAGAGGTGGGAATAAGTAGTCCCGTAATCCCGTTACGTAAATGATATTAGTGAAAATTGAGAAAACGTTACATCTCTATTACAGCGTATTCATTCACTGTGAAAACGCTGCATTTATTGTCTAAGAATGTTTTACTACTAACACAGATACGTAACGATGAATGAATTATTAAAGTTATTAAATAACAAGAACAATAAATAATTAATGCCGGAACAAAGGAAATCGTTTTGAACAACTTGTGCAACAAATATCAGAATGTTTACAACGTTACACGGGTAATTACTTTCAACTGGTGAATTATAGCGAATTTTAACAATAATTTGATTTTTATTTATAACAACAAATTGACCGCGTCGATGAAAATATAACTACGGTAATACAAGATAACGTAATTAATTAAATGTCGTAAGCTTAAGCTCAAAATATGTTGGATAATATTTTTAGTTCGTTAAAATTGCTCTATTGATGAAAAAAGTCTTGTAACACACAAATAATGTTCAATAAAAGGATGTTTTTTTAATAAATTGGGTTCTATTTTATGCCTAAATAAGTAGGATTTAGAGGTCAAATTCAAAATGAATGAATGAAAAGGAAGCAATCCCATTGGTGGTAGAGTTTAATCTAAATTTTTTTTGAGGCTCGTGTTCTGAAACAAGAATGACATTTGTCATAGTCAGTCACGGACTCTTATTGGTGCATTTTTTAACCAAAATTTCAATCTTAATGATAATTTAATGGGCATAATCTAATCTAGTGACCTCTCTACACCCTCCTACTCTATGGCAATTAACAAATGAACACGTTAATACCGTGCGTGCGCCCGCGACGGGACGCCGGTCGCCCACGCGGCATCGCCCTGTAGGTAAGAATGCAGGATGCAGGCTCTATGGACCGGTGGTTAGAGTGGGATTACTTTTGTATAAGTTGCAGGTTCGATTCCAAGAAGGGACATGTACTTTGATGATGGCAATTAAAATATCCAGAATTTCAGATATGAATTATTATTGACTATAATGTAGTCTCTCTATCCCATTTTTTTGAGATACAAAGTGAGATTGAGTTCATATCTCACGTTTTTTTTATGTGACAGTAAGTAATTGTAACGAATATGTTATGGTACACTTTTTATGTCTAAAATAGAGGTATACGAGCTCGATTAGGTTGTTCTATCTCAAAGCACACCTACTTGGCTTTGTTTTTATACTATCAATATTAAATCATTAGTAGATATTTAGACGTTTTGAAGAAAGAAACTCGTTGCCTTATAAATCCACTTAGACCGGTGGTAAAGTTCCAAGCTCCATTCAAACATTAAAAAACCTGTTCCGTAAGCAAATCCACGCATAAATATTTCAACACGTACACATTAACTGAATTGGGTGTAATTAATAAATTGACCGCCTAATTTATTTTGAATTCTTATTAATAAACCGCGGACATGTGTATCGTTTATGTCTAACGATTAGGATTCCGTGGATGGAGTTTCTTTTTCATTTTAACGAACGCTTTGTCACAGATTACTAAAAGTTACTACGCATAGTGCAGAAACAATATTTGAAAAAAAAAATGCAGTAGCAATTGTTTCGAATTTTGAATTTCGAACTTCATTCGTACGTAGTTGTTTTTAATGTTTGTTCGAATTTGAAATTAATTAGATTTTTTTTCTAATGGCTTGCAATGGCATCTTTTTTTTAGTCTTTAGCCAACTTTTTTTTTTCTTTTGGCAGCTTGTTATTTTTTTTTTCAGACCACGGAATCGAACTTTTGGCAGCCTAACTCGTGCTTGGCCATAATCCACCGATAGTTCCAAGAAGGTCCGCGATGAGTTATGGGCCAAACACAATACAGCCTAATGGATCCCAACCGATGACAAATTATCCGATTCGTTCTGGTAAGTTATTTTAATTAAAATCCAAAACATAAATAATATGTTTTTTAATGTTTCATATCGAAGCTCGATTTTTGGGGCATCGGCTATTTATGATTGAGATGAAGGGCAGACGGTTGAAATATTGTCATGTTGAAATGGTATCCATTCAAGCTAAGTTACAGGAATTATTAAAAGTTATTATCTTGACAAAAATGGTAATTTTGAAAATATGCACAAAAGAAAGAGTAACATTTTTATTAAAGAGAATACCACGAGTTTTAACATTTACTCCACAGTTTTAATGAACCATCATTGACGTTGAATCTATTTACATTTTAATTTTATAGCGCAATGAACGATATCGCCTTAATCTTTCTTAGGAAACAGTAGCGAGCATTAATTTTATTGGCCCAAAGGCCGAAACTCGAATAACATAAACCTACATTTCTTTCGTCTAATATTCAAATCAAGCTACCGAACGTTTTGGTCGCCGCCGAACATTACATTAGCATTCTCGATTTAAATTTCAAAATTTCGAACCATTTTTTTTAATTGCCAGTATTGCTAATTGGGCAAAGGAATATATTCAAAATTCTCCATCGAACGTGGCGAAAATTTTGACTTTTTTAATTAGGATCATGTTCACGGCAAACCTCCTTTGGCCATTAAGAAAAAAATAAAAGGCGTTCCTTTTTCAAAAGGGCTACCGGTCGCAATTTTGTCCGGTGCAAATTGATGAATAAAATCGCATGGCTTGTTTTCGTGAAAGAATGCATTTGGCAAAGTGACCGGTCCACTGTTTAATAGCTGTTTCTAATTGGTCAACGCACAGTTCGAGGCCGAGACCGTACAGTCAGCGTCAAATAGTTCGTGACACCCAAAGTGGCCAAAAAGTTGATAACACAACCTTATTCCAATGAGGACTATCGTTTTTATACTTAACAGTTGGCACCCCTGGCGATTGACAAGACCTTACTCTACAGTGGCGCCATCTTGATGAGTGCAAATGCGATAGTCCTCTTACCACTTTAGCGCTCACCAGTTGGTGCCACTGTCTTCGCTACTAGCAAGTGACAGGACCTTACTCTACAGTGGCGCTAACTGGTAAGCGCTAAAACGATAGCTCATTGTAAAAACGACGCGGTTGCGAACTTTTTGGCTACTTTGGGTGTCACGTATTTGACGCTGACTGTACAAGCGCGGCCCGAAAAACCGCACATTTCCGAGTTCAACATGTAAACTATTTAACCGGGAATAATAATTTCCCTCTTTGACGGTAATACGTTAACTGGGCAGTTAAACTAAACCGTGTTCATTGTCTTTTGCAGTTCGACCGGCGTTAACTTTTAGCCAACACGATTCCGCGAACTACTAAAAATATATTTCAGTGTTTTGCAGTGGCAATTATTGGCTGTTGTTACTTTGGTAGTTTCCTTTGGAATGAGAGCTTTATTGCGAGTGCAGTAAGGTGTAATACTCGTTAGTGTGTTGATCGCGTATTGTTTGTAAGTGTTTTACTAATTTGCGCTTGCAGGAAGCACGGATGGCGTGATGGGGAACCCAGTACCGTATAATCTTCGCCTCTGATGTTATCGGATGATTTATTAGTTACTGTCATCGTCCGAGAGATGGCAGCACGCGTCACTGGCGACGCTACTGGACTTATCTTTTTCTTTATAAATGCGACGCCAATTTCAACTTTACGCCACAGATTATAGGAAGGTAACTTTCAAGACTTGTAGCAGACCTCCCATAGTGTAATAGTAAATAATTAGTGTTGGTTGATAACCATAGAATTCAGCGTGTCGTTTCAAATAAACGCAATTAAAATTATCACTTCGCTTTTCTCATAAAAGTTTTATCTCATTTAAAGCAATATTTCATACAGATAAAACGGAGCCGCGTCTATGCGTCTAATTACGATCACACAGTAAAATTTTTATAATATTTTATGCGTCCATAATTAGAATTGCAAATTACACGCTCGGCGACCGCCATTATGCGCTTGAAAAAACAATGCTGGCCAATAATAAAGGGCCAATGTTCGAAACTCGAGTAATCGAGCGATCGGAGGACTGGTACGCCAACGAATCGATTAGTCGCTCCGTTTCACCGCCAGGCGGAGCCACGCGTCAATAAAATACTTGTAAAACTATCGCGAAATGAATTAAAACAGACGCCGAGCCAATTAGGAGAGGCAATGGTGCGAGTACTGGACGAAAAAAGACCTGGTTGAGTCCTTGATAACTTGGCTCTTATTTTTAAGGGCTCAAAGTCGAGAGTTAAATAAAATTTAGTTCCAGAGTTTCAGATTACAGGCCCTAACGAGACTTCTCGTCGATAAGCCGAGTCTCTCTGATAGACAAATATGGATACGTTTATCATTAATTTGCACTCTACTGTACGGTTAGGCCAGCGTTATGTCATTATAAGTGCTAATTAGTTTAGCCACAGCGAAATAAAAACAGACAGTCCAATTCCGAGCGAATAATTATTCTTCTCCGATAAAAGAAGTTGTGAAGTGCAGATATCGGGATTCAAGGCGTGGATTAATTAATATTCCGTTTTATAGAACTACTAGCTCAATATACTTACTTAGATAGCTTTTTAATCTTTTTGACGGTGCTATAACGCATGCATGAGTAGTCATTAGCATAAGAGTTTCAATTTAAGTACATTTTGGTCCATAAAAGGTTTGTATTCAGTTTTGGTCAAAGTGAGTATACTGTTATTTTCTGTGCTATGTCAAATTCAAGGTTCGAAAAACAAATTCGTGGGCGAACATATCTAATTGGCGGCCATTTTGGAATCTAAATATATAAAAGGAGAAACTGACTGACTGACTGACAGATCAACGCACAGCCTAAACGGCTAAACGTAGGCACTTGAAATTTGGAAGGGACGTAGCTTAGGTACCGTAGAGGTGCACTAAGAAAGGAATTCCCGAAATTCCCACGGGAACGGGAATTAGCGGGAAAAACGGGATTCACGCGTACGAAGTCGCGGGCGGCCGCTAGTTCATTCATAATTCACTTGTTCTGTCGATTTCTGCGAAATCCGGATTCTGTGTGCCTACCATGAGTTTACGTTATGTGAGCTCGCTAGCGAATACGTCAAAAAATTATATGAAGATTTTATTTCTTGAAAGTAGCCGCTAGGGGCGCTGCACAATATGTCATACATTTAAATGTCATTTTTTTACGCAGTCGCTAGCGAGTACACCTAACGTAAACTCATGGTAGGCACACTGATGTTTGGAACGAAAACAAATTGTTTCCGTCGTTGGAGTTGTCTAATTTAATTTAAATTAATTATTAAAATGATTAGAGCTTGTGAGAAAATGGATCGTAGAAGATAATTCACATATGAATAATAATAAAAAATATAAAAAAAATCCCTGGACATTTTACACTACGCTTCTAGTCCTAAACTAAGCAAAGCTTTTAATAATGAGTACTTACTACTAAAACTACCTAATTTCTCGTTTTATCTCTAATTAAATACAAATGGGACGAAATGAAGAATAGTTACTTTTCACAAAATCGTTTTTCATTATTTCCAAAACCCTACAAAAACATTTGGGTTTTAATACAATTTTACTTTATTATTTAGGTACCTACCTGTTACCATTCCCAGTGTACCTATTTAACGAACAAAATGTATGTACTTATCTGGATTTATATTCTGCTACACATTTTAATTGGCTACATAGTCAGTTATTTGTTTCAACACAAATTAATTTTTTCCTCAAGCAAAAATTAACTTACCTAATCACGTAGTTTTAATATCTTATTACTTTTATAGCATGCTTTATTGTTGTGCTCGTCTAATTATATTAATAAAAGATAATTTATTGACAATTGCACTTTAACAACTTCATTTAGCACGTTAATATAAGTTGTAAATTAATTTTAATCGTATCATCCACACTCCAGTTAGCACGGTTATAATTTTATAAGTTCTAATAATGTCCCATTCATAGAAACAAAATTAAATGAGGTATTAATTGAAAATCAGTAATTTTCCTTATTCCGAAAAATCGGGTTCCTAATTCTGAAAATAGGCATCTTTACATACAGTATTAATTATTACATAATTCATATTTGGAAAACAGTCATTCCAATAAAATTGCTGAATATTCAGTAATTTACCATTTACGACGCATACTTGCAACGATATACGCAATAAGTAAGTATGAAAGAAAAACCTATCAATCGCGGGAAAAGTAATTTGAAGCGTAATTGGAACAGCTTTATTAGATTTCATTAGATAAGTTATTTAAAAATAGTTAGAATACAACACAGAAGAAAGTTTGCATTAAAACTTTTCAAAACATCCTTTTTTGTAGGGGTTGTGACACTGGCCAAGCTGAAATAGCATAAAAAAGTTATTTGGGTTTTTTCATTTGTTAAACTTTTCGTTCCAGTATCAGAATTATTTCAACATCTGCAGGCTGATTGTTTTTATATCTTTGCGTCTTAACAATATACATTGCAGCCTACATAGCGATGCTAGGGGAAGCTGTAAGAAAATGTGCAACTGCTAATAAAAACGTTCCGTTCCACGCTTGAGACACAATTTGAGATTATGTAACTAATCGAGTAGCCGTTTTTCTGTTCAGCAATTTAAATTTCTTAATAGACCATTATGTCGGATCGTAAACAAATAGGAAAATGCCGATAATAATGGCGTTAGCGCTTATTACATTCGCGGGGTAGTGACGTGATGCGTTACAATCGATAAAATATCAATCATGGAAATTAATCAAGATTTCCCAATGAGTGCAATATTGCCGTAAAGTGAAGAAAAATTGATTGGTTTTGGTCATTAAATGACGTGAAATAAGACTATTGGTTTTCAATTTTCTTCTTAGAGAACACATAACTAATTAGAGATAAAATACGCCTTTAATTTTATTTATTCTACCAAGTATATTCTACAAATCTAAAATTGAAGTTTAAAAAAAATTAACACACCACAGTTGCTACTTTTCGTTAAAATCGTCCAATTGAACTTTATCGATTAAACAATCGACGTTTAACCTTCCGAGCGCAGCACTACGGCAGGGCAGCCATTGTGCGATAAAATACAGGTTCTGTCGCGGTTGTTTTTCAGCGCTCGCAGATTGATTCTGAATGCTCCCAGACGGAGCCTTTTAGCACTCGCTGTATTATTTTATATTATGTACAGCAAACCATATACTAATATTAAAAAGCTTTGATTGTTTGTTTCAACTAAGTAGTACTGATTGAAATATAAAAAAACCAAGGAAATCTGTGGCATCACGCTACGACCAATAGGAGGAAAAATGTTGCAAAAACGGGTGAAAATATTATTCAAACTTTTTTCACGCGTGCTAAGTCGCGGGCATAGCTAGTAAGATTATATATTTTTGATGCAAAATAGCGCCTATTACGACTGTAATAAGATGCCTTATTTGTTATGTCATAATCTATGAATTACAACAGATTATACATTTTTGTTGAAACAACACCTATTTTACTAGCATTAGATGCTAAATGCTACCACAGTAAACAATCATAATGTAGCTCTACATTTAATTCAAAACAAAAATACCCACATTGTTCTAGTTCGGATTAAAAAACCGCATAAGTACAAATATTTTAATATTCCAAATGCCGCTAATCACGAACCATTGAAGAATGTTGCCATAAAAAAATTAACCACGCCGTCAAATAATTTGCACGAACTAAATAAAGTAAATGGTTCACGCAACCACGTGAGCACGAATGGAGTTCATACAATGGACATGAACTAATTTATGTGTACTTAGGGTTATGTGATTAAATAATTTGAATGTTCGTATGATATTAAGGCTAAGTTGCATCACCTAACTTTAACGATAACCAGTGATTTTTGTATGGAGTTTGACACATTTTTGACGCTTGCTTGGTGCAACTCAGCCTAAGAAATGTTGATACTTTTGTGCTATGACTAAATTGAAATTGAAGAATCAAAATGCAAATCAAATATTGAGTTTCTTGTGCTGCTTCTTATCAGCACTGGCCCATTTATTGTCCTGAAGCAGTGGTAGGGTTTAAGTGATACTGGGACGTGTAAAAAATTAATGAATGAAAAAAAATGTGCACCGAGACACTAAACTTATTGTAGGTACTAGAAAGTTTTAAGAATTTTACACTAAAAGTTTTGAATTCTACATAATTTATCATGGCCTTGTTATACACAAAATATAATTCTGTGCGTTACGGAAAACTTTGTTTAAAATAATTACTTTAACTAAAACAACTAAAGTATTTTGATATTTAAGGAAAATATTAATTTTGATAAGCGATTAAAATAGGAAATAGTCAGGTTTATATTAATTATTTTATATCAAAAACACGAAATACATTTTATATCAAAAATACAAAACAATAATATTACTCAAATAATTTAAAAGACAATTTAGTCATGATGCAAATTATTAGGTATTATTCTAACGTTATAAAACTTTGGAGATAAAAAAAGATCACTAAATAAAATTTTAAATTGAAATTACTTAGTTAAATCCGTCTAATTTTACCTCCAACAAATGCTAAAATCCTAATGATACAAATATTAGGTAGTCTTCTATTGTAATGTTTTTTTTTTCTACCCAAAACAAATGAATTCGACATTTATAAATGAAATTTAATCTTCTAATTTTCCCTCCAACAAAAGCTAGAGTCCTAGCTAGAATAAATCAGTGCAAACAGTCATTACTAAGATAAACACTTCGATTTACCCTAAATAGGTGGTAATTAGTATCCATGCGCTTTACCCGCGATTGGTGTTGCCATGTTGAGGACAGATTCTGCACGCCAAACGCTTTGTAACCACGCAATGGGAGAAATAGAGAGAGAGCTAATCCATAAAGGTTTAAATGAATAAAAATAAGCTGTAAGATAAAATTTAAAAAAGTTTATACTCGTACAATAGAATGAGTTTATTGGAACAAAAAAATAATAATAAAAAAAAAAGTGTGCCAATAACGTCCCGACTTAGCATAACTCCTGACAGTGCATGCCAAGTAATTTCAGGAGGATTTTTAGATAATAATATTATTTAGATAATATTATTATAATGTTATCAATTTATGGGCAAAATTAAAATAAAGATTAGACCTATTACTTGTTTGAACATATTGATGAATAAGAATTTGTCGCTAAAATTCGTTATCTTAATTAATTAATATTTCAGAAGTGTCCTTGGACTATTGAGGATAAATAATTCTAGGCATTTTATAATTCCCTATTTGATGTGGCAACAAATTCTAAATGCCTATAGGATTTATCTAGATTCTAGACATTAGCATGGCTAATAGGATAACCGTGTAGCGCAATCTGAGGGCGTCGGTCCGCATAATGTCTGCTTCGCACGCTACAGCTTAACCCTAGCTGGTATTAACAAAAGATCGAAACTAGGGCAATTAATACAAATTACTTTAATACTAATATGGATGGATGTATAGTAGCTATGTTTTATAAAAAATCCCTCTTAGTGGCTTTTTGCACTCTGCATCCGATAACGATGAAAAGAAGACAAGTGATAAGCAAGTACTGAATTAATTAGTACTGAATGAAATCAATAGATGGCGTTGTACTAAATTTGCATCGCGCTAGTGTTTTTTCCTTAAGTCCGTAAATTAGTCTTTAAAGTCGACTGTATATACAGTGCAGATGATGGTTTTTAGCTTACTGATTGAATTTGATGAAGGTTCCAGGACAGTTAGTAACCCCCCAGGATTAAACCTTCACTGGTTGGGTTTCTTCGCAGGCCAAGCTATAGATCCTAGCTATACAGGAGTTGCAGTAGTGAGAACGAGAGATAGTTATAGTTCTAAATAAAAGTTAAACTAATGATCTCAATTCTAATGTAGTAATAAATTTAACATTTTTATAATATTAACACTAATGATTTAAATGGTGAAACCAAATCAAGGACAAACTCAATCACATAATAATAACGTGTTGAACAACAAATATTTCTAGCCGTTGAAAAGTTATAATAATCGAAATAAACTTAAACATTATTGAAATAATTAATAACATATTATTGTTAACGTCAATAATGCTCTAATTAAATTTATTATTGAAGGATATCCTAAATTAGTTTAAAATACTAATTAATTTTGTTTAATGTGTGAAATAGATTCCCACTTCCTGTTTACGAATCGATCAAATGAAATACGAGCAATAAAACTAATCGATTGTTATTAATTTTAATTGGAATAGTGAAATCGATTGTGTTAATTGTATTATTATTACATTTATTAAATTATTGGCCGAAACTAGGTGATTCTTAATGTTGATAGATTTTTATTTACTAAATGTTTTTTGGCGTTTTTAAAACTTCAATTCATGGTAATAATTTTGCATATAAATTCTTATTTGAAAATTCTAATAAGATAAAGTTGGTAAACCTCTTATTGGAAGTTTTTATATAAATAACATGGAAATATGATTTAAAACCCAATTATGTACAATCTTACCTGTTAATTATGTATTGTTGTGGTTATTAATACTCATATATCGACAGGAAATTAATAATTCAATAATAATGCGTTCGGAGAATTGACATTCATACTTAATAATAGCATGAAGTTTCCCGTTACACACCTAGTCTATTAATAGCACTTTCATAATTACTGGTTTTGGCAAGGTTCTGAATGTTCTGATTACTTAAATTATTTAGAAACTCCGTATTTTTTTTATGTTGAAAGAAATGTGAGATAGAGAAAAATGCCTAAAGTTATTTTTAATTACTATTTTAACGTTACCCTTAAATCTGGCTCATTTTCCGCCAAGTAGCTTAATATGTAACAAGTAAATAGGTCGATTAGCGTATTCTGCATTATTTTTTATGTAGGTAATCGATATAGCAATTTTTACTTTAAGTTTGTTTTACGAACATCACTACTGTTATCTGTATTTTCAATAAAAAAGTGTCAGCAAATTTTGAATTAAGAAAATTCGAAATGCATATCCATAGTTCTCATTTTAAACCAAGCGAATTCCAAATTCAAAACGCAAACATTCGAGCATTTAAACAACGCAAAAAGTTTCAAACTCAGAATCCAACCTTCGCGGTCCCTATTTATGCGGAGGTTGTGTGCCCATTGATCCTGAGCCTCTTCCAATCCTTGCCTTATTGTTTTCGCATTCGTGAAATCCTGTATTTATGTTCCTCCTAAGCCTTTATTCAGTTGTGTCTTCGGAGATTTCCGAAACACGAGCCTTATTATAATATTTTAGAAACAGATTTGTGGGGATCCCTTCGAGATTTATTGTTGAGCTAGCTAATTGGATCTTTTGGTCACAGTCAAAGTAAAAGGATTTATTTTGACTTTAGGGCTAGAATTAGCGGGAAAAGACTATAGTAAAGTAATAATACCTACGTGACTTCATTAAAATGTTATGTTGACATCATAGTAAAATAATATTAGTCAGTTGTGGTTTCATTTCAATCAATGCTCAAATATTAAATGTGACAATCAATACCTACGAACGTCAAAATGAATTAAACTTTCATCATTATTTAATAATGTTAATTTAGTAATATTTTTGGTATTTACTTTGTATTATTTAAATGTTCAAATTGTGTGAATTCTGAAAGCTCTATGACGTAACCTTTTCCACGAAAGTCTATTTTTTTAATCCGTTCCCTATTTGAATGCAACTTTTTTAAAATTTGAAGGTTTTAAATCTTGTATCGAATAAAGAGGTTAAATTGCATTGAGTTATAGCGTGAGGATACCTACTACTCAGCTGAAACTTAATTGAGGTAAATAACAAAATAATTATAATGGTAACTAACGGTTTGTAAAATCTATAATGAGGTGGGAATTAACCACAAGTTAGTTAAAATTATCAAAATAATTTTGATAATATTAACTAACTTGTGTTTCAAAAATAAAATTTAATTTAATTTAGTAGTAGTATTTATTTTAGATTTTTATAGGTACGTTATTAAGAAATAACAACCGGTATTTTTAAATTTTGAAGAAAATTAAAAGAAAAGTTTATTGGAGTATTAACCGGTAGGTACAATAACTTGTTGATTCCTTTTTCCCGAAATAAAAGGAACCGTTTCCTAGTTTTTATAAGGAACTAACAATAAATGTTTACAGATCATTAACTAATTATTATCTTTTAAACAGTACAATTGCATTTGTAATACAAAAGGGCCATTTAATCCATAATGTAGAGTACCTAGTGTATTTACTTCGAAATAAAACTATGCGCGTCTTTACCTAACAGTTCACCACGGCGAACTTCGTACCGCCTATATTCATCAGAAATAATGGAGGATTCTAATAGTGAAAGAATTTTTCAAATCAGTCCAATAGTTTTGGAGCCTATTTAATACAAACAATCAATTAATCTTTTCTCTTTATAATATTAGTGTAGTTTAAATCAAAGATACTTATGTAAATAAATATTATGTACACACATACATACTTATTGCAGACGCACATTTATAACGCTTGACCTTTTGAATCGTTAATTTTTATACTTAAAAAAAACAAATCAAGAAACTCAACGATATTCGGGCATCCAATTAATTGATGATTACCAAAATTGAAGCCGATAATTTTAATTACATATAGTATTTAACGGTAATTGTTATTATTGTTAATTAATAAGCGATTGCGTAAGTCTGCAATTATTATTAATTGTTATTAACCATTTGCGTACACATTCAGATTGCTCATCAAAGAGTAATAAAATATAGATTACCAGCTTTCCGCCCGCGGCTTCGCCCGCGTGGAATTTTGTCTGTCACAGAAAAACTTTATCGCGCGCGTCCCTCTTTCAAAAATCGTGATAAAAGATAAAAACTATCCTATGTCCTTTCCCGGGACTCAACTATCTCTATGCCAAATTTCATCAAAATCGGTTCAGTGATTTAGGCGTGAAATCAAGACCGACAGACAGAGTTACTTTCGCATTTATAACATTAGATATAGTATAGATGAATGAAGAAACATTTTATCTCTAACTCATCATTTAATTAACCTTCTTAGTTAAATATATAAACCAAGTCCGATTAATAAATTGGAAATAAATAAATAAATAAAACAGCTACGCCGCTACCCATAGGTACTCTACTTATTAATTAAAGCTATTGTAATTAATATAAGTACCAAATAAGGTAATTAAACTCAAGTAAGCGTAAATCAAAACAGATAAAGTAAACACGGATTTTCAGCTTAATTAAACCGCTACCAAATTTTTAAATACCTACCTATTAATAAATTATCATGGACTAATTAAGGTATTATTTATCTTTAAAAAATGGAAAATACTTAAAATTAGTAGAAAAAATATTGTATAATAATGTATATTTTTAAAACTACAAAGCTTGATTACCAATGTCTATTTTAAGAATTTGTTCAAACGCTACGAATGCTCTACGGTCTACGAAAGTTCTACTATTTGTCTACTAGCTAGAACAAGCATACATACAACAATAAAATTAGGCTCTACATAAAAGTATTTACTAATAAAAAAAGGAAAGACTACAAAATTGTAATCAGTATTTAAAACGAAAACCTGTAAATACTCAACGACTCTACATTCTACCACACTACTAACTACTCTACAAAAATACAAAAAAAAATCTAACCTGTTAAATGTCCAACGGGGAAATGTGACTGGAACAGAGGCCCGAACGAAGGCACCACCGACGGGGGTCCCGGCCACCCCAGCCCGTGGTACGCGACCGCCGCCGCCGCCAGCGCGCTGAAAGGGGTCGGCCTGACCAATCTCCCCTTATCTCCCGTTCTCTCCTCATCCTCGCTTTGCCCCCCATTCTGCAAGTCCTCCACATCAACTATGGAGTCTTCCTGGTTAACAGAATCTTCGTATTCGTCATCAGATGAAGTCACAGTCGCGGAAGCGTTTAGATTCAAGGGCGGCGTTTGGCTGGACGCCCTAGGGGATTCCCCTGGTAGCTCGGGCTGCGCTGACGGACTCTGCCGTAACGGAGACTCCGGTATCGTCCTATGATGTCTGATCATCTCCGCCGTCTCGTCCGCTTGGTTAGCCTTCGTATCCGCCAAAATGGAAGCCACGCTGAAGCTGATCCGCGAAGCCTTCGGCGGCTCGGTGGCCTCCGCCGGACTGCTGGGGTATCTCGACACGCTCTGTATCGCCATATTTTTCACTTCGTTCTCCTCGTAACTTGGTTTCTTTAACATTGACCGGTCAGTCCCATTAGCACATCACTTCGAGCCGCGATCTGAGATCGTGTACGCATGCGACCGTGGTCGGAGGTTGACTGGCGGCTGTGGCGGGCAGGGGACCCTGCTGCCGTGTCGGGGCGTGGTCTGTACAAGCCCCGCCCACAATGAAGCTGTCCCGCTCCGCCAATCGACCGTTCTCTCCCGAATTGATCCGAGCGGGGGCGAGGGGAGAGTCGGAGAGCGATTTAGCACGCTCTTATCTCGTTAGTCTCCTTTGTGATACTCGATTTTTTTTTGTAGGAATCAAAACATAATTACCTTTTGTAGGGGTTCGCGCGTTTTGATCGCGCAGTTTATGTCCGCCACTGAGGTATAAAGTATAAAAATATAATGAGCAGTTGTGAATGTCGCTTGTTAAAACCTTTGAGCGGAGCTGCCCTTTGAGAGATTAGTGTCGGGAGTTTGGAGGATCCGTTTCAAATTAGCGGGCCTGATTTGCGACAGTAGTAACAATTATTTATTGTGATACGGATGCGATTTATGTCGTTAAAGCGTTTTGGGTCGTTATATCACCGTTTATCATAATTAATGAAGGTTCTTTCTTTGTGTAAGTTGTATGTGTATTTGTGTATAGATTTCGGTGTAAACATGAATTTATTATAAACTTCCAATAGAAATTTCACTGATAGGGAAATATTGTAATAGGATGTCATCGATGTAACATTTTTTTTTCGTAGCGCTTCGTTCTACGAGCATTTTCGTATTTTTTCAAATGATTTCAGAATTACAGAAGAAAACAATTGTAAATATCACACTTTTTACATATTATTGAAATTGTTGTTAATTTATCTATGCTTTCTTTATTTTTTGTAACACTTAGTTACATGTATTTACGTACTTAAAATTCAAGAACTCTATTTTGTAGAGTCACAAAACTTTCAAAGTTTTAAGGAAACTTTATACGCTTTGTGCTTTTAGACAATGTTACCTACCTGTTATCGATACGCTTTCGTGAAAGTGATAGATTTGCTACATCTAAATTATACACTAAGTTACTGAGATTTTATTGAATAAAATAGTAAACTTTGTCTTACAGCAAAGCAGTACTAAATACTTATCTGAAATACTTACCTACCCTTATACACTCGTTCGTTCGTTCGTTCGTTTCAGCCAAATGACGTCCACTGCTGGACAAAGGCCTATACACTCACTAAGTAATAAATCATTCCGAAATATTTTGGTCAAATGAAAAGTAGGTACTTTATCCTTCTAATTCAATATTTAATTACCTATTTCATACAATTCAATAAATCAACAAAAAAAATACCCCCGATATTATTTTCGCTCAAAAAAATCTAATAATCCCGAATAAAATCCCTTTCACACATTTAATACTCAATAAATCTCGCGGCATTATTGCAGGCTCAATGGTGCGTTCATAATTATTAATAATATATTTATATCACATCTTCCTACCATTTAGGAAACCAAACAGCCGATCCTTAACAATCGCCCACAAATCACAACAAAACTCGACCTTGTAATCATACCCATAAGGGCGACAATAAAGCTATTAGAAGCACGTTAACTATTTTTCTCTCACCCCATATAATTAACTGTGCTCCCTTCCGAATACTAAATACCTATTTAGTACCACTATCTAAGCGGCGAGACAGGTATATGGTTTATTGTGTGCGTGACAGAGACAGATGTTGTGACTTGGGGTATAACGGACCCCACGTCGCAGTGGCAGTGTTAGGGTGGCGTTAAACATCTCCCTGTATTTAGTAAGGTAGTGCGCTAGCCAAGCTCGAAATGAAAGTCAGAGATTTTTAAAGTATTTGATATTTTTCTTTAAGTTAGAAAAATATGGGTTCAACATAAAATTGCAGAGTCAATAGCAGTAGCGGTATGACTCAAATTTTAAACATTGTAATTATACTTTACGACAAATACGTAATGTTTAACTTACGATGCAAAATTCCAAAACATGCTTAAGTATCTATATAAATCTAATGTTTTAAATTTGTAATTGTTCAACTCTAATTATGTGCTCTAATATCATTTAATTATAATAATTCAAAAAGGTAATTATTGCAGCTCTTAATTACAAAACAACAAAATATTCAGTCACAAGAGTCGTTTACATTAAATTCATCTGAGGATCTAGGCTTCATCAAGACAGGACTGAATAGGAATTTATTTACCACCTTAGATTGTATTTAGGAATTCGAAGTTAGGCTACGACTTCTCTCAAGTTCAAATTGAATGAAAATTGTCAAAAAAACTGTTTGAATAACCTTTAGGAAAACATGGGTTTTTGTTGGCGGTCAAGCTATAAATCCTGGCTACACAGAAGCTGCAGCGGTGGGAACGAGAGATGAGAATAGTCCCGTAAACTGAACTTGGCTCTATTTTTGCTGCATATTTCCGACTGTCTATTTCGGTAGTGTGCCGGAGTGTGAAGTGATACAGTTATTTTAAATCTGTTCAAACGAAGGGTTTTAATGGGATACGAATGAGCTCTTTAAGCTGATGTATCGGCTGCATTACTCTTTGGTTTTTTAACGGATTCCATAGACAATAAGTTTAAGGGTAAAAATAACAATGTTTAGGAAGACTCTTTTTCAGTTACTTATTGGTGTTTTAATTTAAAATCTAGAATATATTATTTATCCATTACATATTGTGGATATTTTAGGTAAGTAATTGGTATTATGTAAAATGGTGTAAGTATGTATTACATATGTATTAATTAACAAATTCTTTGATTCTACGCTTTGGAGAGCGCCTTTGGTGGATGCTATGCCAAATACTTACGTATAGCGGTACGAAGACTGAACGGGTTACGATCTTAGTTGTTAAAACCCACAAGATAAAAGAAAAAGAAAGATTAAATTCTTCTTGGCTCAACAACATTCGGAGTCTAGACATATTAATATGAGATAGTCGCTTTCAATTTTACTTTCTTGTTAACTGGAAAATTCTTACTTAATTTAAAGTATGCCATATACTGATTAGATAATAAAAGCTTCCCATAGCATAAAAACAATCTGAAATTCCATTTCAGAGTGCTTTTTATGGCACATAAAAATGCACAGTGTTAAGCAAATGACAAGGAATTTGCCTAACAGTCTAAATATGGCACAATACGGCCAAAGTTATGTATGGAATGCGAACTTATGATTTAGGACCATGTTTTGGGGTTCCGCAAAAAATGAGGAAGCCGATAATTAGCAGTGGGTTCCAATTTTAGGGGCACTAAACCGTTTGTCAAAGCGTGTGTCGCTTAAGAAAAGTTTTTATGGTGTATTGGGACTAATTTGATCCACTGAAATTGCAGCACTTGGTTGTTTTTCTTCTTCATCTTTCTTTTGTTTAGATTCTATATTTTCTTAATTTTAGAAAAGCATTCATCGTTCATCGTCTTCGTTTCAGCCAAATGACGTCCACTGCTGGACAAACGCTTTTCACAACTGCCAATGCTGCGCTGCCCGCATCCAAGTACTTCCCGCGACCCTTCACTAATCGTAGATCGTCGGTTCACCTATTAGAAAGGCGCTTAATTTTTAGAAATCATTTTCCATTCAAAATTTTACTCAACTAAGGCATGGGAGAGTAGAATAGGATTATAGGACCACTCTTACTCTTCCCGTGGATGTCGTAGAAGGCGACTAAGTAACAAGTATGTGAACCCGTCTGACCAGCGTTGAAAGTATAGGCCAAATCCTCCATTTGCATCTGGTAAATTAGAGAGGATTGTGCTCTTAGAGTGAAGACTAAAGTAACCTTCATCATCATCATCATTTCAGCCATAGGATGTCCACTGGTGAACATGGGCCTCCCCCAAAAGTCTATTGACTTATAATTTCCACATCGGACCTGTTGGTAGCGACTTTCATCCAGCGCCTTCCATGAAATGTCCATGAAGTCATGTAAAGATATAAACCGGCCCTTCACCGACATAAACAATTGCTTCAAGTACACTATTTCTGAATAAATTATCATGATCATCATTAATGAAACTATGTAATTAAAAAGATAACAACCTTCTAAGTAGCAACATTAATATTATCTATCAAACTTGCGTGTTTTCTAACAACCTACACGGCATTACGCATATAGCTATCAGCGGTGTCATTAGAACGGGTTATTAAAGCAATATAAGTATTATTTCAAATGCAGATATAAATCAAAATATGAGATACCATGCATTAGTTCTAATGAGCTCATTAATGGTTATAAATAGGACACGGAAAGTACCTATTATAGGACAGATGATTTAGCCAGATGCGTTGCGATTAGTTTCGGCGCGAGTACAAAATATTGTGTACTGATAATTTGAAATTTAGGTTTAGGAATACATTTTATTATTGATTTGTACTTACCGTTGACTGTACTTTACCAAGTACATAATATTTTCACTGAAGGAGTTCATTATGTATTCATATATTTTTAGCTCTACCAAAAGCTTCAAAGCTTTTCCATGATTTTTTGTTTTTCTATGGCTGTATGGTTTTTATGCGGCTTATACAGGGTGGAAACGATAAGTTTACTTTACTCGTTCACTCGATCATCATACTGATCTTAAAAGTTATTCACGAGCTCTATCAAACGGTATCAATAAATAGGTTATCCATCTGTAAATTCAATGTTTCCAGCTACCAGTTTTTTGATATCTTGTATAGTTTAGAAATAATCGAGTGAGATCACTTATCGTTTCCACCTTGAATAACACACTATATTATCTATTTATTACAGTTCTGATAAAATATCTTTTGAGTTAATGCTAACTACCGTAAAAACAGATAAAAATAAATAAAGCCTACTTAAATACAATCTTGCATTTATTTCTCACATCCTGTTCAAACTAATTTGCAAGCTTGTCCAACGAGCGTTAAACGTTAGAAGACCATAGACAATTTGTAACATTCTAACGAGTCTCACATTACAGGGACCATAAATCATAAGTTTTTTTTTAACAAAAACCGACGCGCTGCTAATTGACGTTTTCCTTGTTGTATTAGTGGCGGAGTGCAATGGATGCCTTCGCTATAAAAAGTTTATGAGTTTGCATAATATGCAATGGCGTTTTAAAAGGCTTGTCGTAATTAATTCTGTAAACCCAAATGAATACGTAAAATACATTACAGGTGATGTTGGTTACATTTGGTACCAATAAGGCAACTAAAAATAAAAAGATCCTTGTTTACAAAAATGTCTTTGGATTTGCGATCAAGGTCTAGTTTTGCTAGACTAAGCAACTGAATAAAAACAAGTCTCGAGATTGAAGTGACATATGTATGTCGTAGAAAAGAAGAAAGGGGTAGAATTGTTCTCGATTGTCGACCACGACTGAAGTGGCAATGGGCAGGACACATACTCGTAGTACGCAGAACTGACGGCTGATGGGGCAGCAAGTTTCTGGAGTGGAGGCCGCGTACCGGAAAACGCAGCGTGGGACGTCCACCCACAAAGAGGACCGACGACCTGATAAAGGTAGCAGGAAGGCGCTGGATGCAGGCCGCTACCAACCGTGCGATGTAGAAGTCATTAGGGGAGGCCTATGTTCAGCAGTGGACGTCCTGTGGCTGAAATGATGATGATGATGATGATGATGTCGACCACGGACCAGGCCTAACCAGATTGACGAAAATCGCGGGAAGCCCCTAGATGTGGGCAGCGTAAGACTACCTAATCATTGGAGGAAACCCTTGTCCAGCAGTGGACATAATTCTATGGACAAAAGAATGTCCTTGACTAGGTTAAGTAGGTTTATCCCGCAAGCAGAGGTCCCGGGATGATTCCCAGTGGGGGCAGAATTTTCTGTTCGGTTTGGTTGGTGGTAGGGCTTGTTCCAAGTCCGCCTAGCTAGCTACCACCATCTTACCTAAGTATGTTGCCATAACAACAATGTTAACAGCATTGTTGTGTTCCGGCAGTTAGAGGTAAGGCAGCCAGTTCCTCCGTGGTTGAGGATTCCGGGTGAAGCTCGCTTCCACCTTCGGCCTGATCATCACTTACCATCAGGTGAGATACAGGCCAAGAGCTTCCTCGTTGTGGATAAAAAAATTATGACGTTACCATTTCATTCAAGATAAGTGTCAAGTTCTATATCTTAACTCTATATCCTACCGCCCACTTTTATATCGTCAGATATCGATAATTAGACACACACAGAGCACATTTCCATAATTATGCCATTAGCGTACCAAAGGACATCTGATACGGGAAGCGATCTGGTAATTATTACGGGGCCGAGATTTACCCATGTGTCCGTACTTCAGCAGTAATTAAGATTTGCTTGAAGGCGTAGACAAATTAAGCCAATAGACGGCCCTTCCATCTTCTTCGCCTGTTTGACTAGACTGTTTGACACCATTCACCAAAAATACGAAATCACAACATTTTTAGAAAGACACTTCATAAAAACTTAATTAATGTTAAATTACCTGTAAATTAAGATTTTTGGTTGCATTGTAATGGACAAAAGTAGTTTTAGTTGACAAAATAGTGACGTCACTTGCTTGTATTGCCATACAAAATCTATGGGAGAGTCTCGTTTTGTCAGTTTTAAAAAGTACGTCAGTTGATTGGTGGTGTCAACACCTCTTGTAAAGGAAACAGCGTGAGGTTCAGCTGATTGACAGCGACTCGTAAGCTTCGTGGTTGCTTTTTACATTTTTAGTGTCCTAAGAAGTATTGAGATAGCTCCAGGAACTTCAGGAACTTGGATCATGGATGTCAACTTCCATTCGACTTTTATATAGCATTGCGTGCTGCTAAAGATGTAAAGATAGGATTTACACAGCATGCCCCTTAGTTTTAGTATTGGTAACAAACGGACATGCATTCAAGAGCTGTCACGAGAGTAAAATAAAAGTTTTTTATTTTTTATTCTTGTAGGTAGATTATTAGGTAGTTATAAGTACTTTATGATACTGCATAAATAGCCATCATCGGTGTCAAAATCGAACTTAAAAGCAGAAATCCAAACCACAGCTTTCATGGGGAGTCTATTAAGCACTCTTTTCTATTCCATACCAATATGCCATAGCACTGCTCCCTTCACTCTACTACGAACCCTACGAACCAGTTACGTAGAGTTCAAATCAGGTTTCACGTCATTTATTGACGGTTTAGTGAAGTCGTCTGCTTAATTAGACTTGGAAGGAAATATTTTCGTGGTTGATTCTATTTTGACATTAGTGTTAATAGCGCGCAGGTGCGCAGTGGCATGTCAGGAATGTGTTACTGATACTTTCAACTGTATGACATTTATCATGTTTTTGTTATCTAGAGTGGGGTGTAAGCAATGATTGGTATTATGTCCAAGTTAAGAAGGTGTTGATTTCAATGAGTGCAATGGTTAAGAAGACTTTGATGGGAGCTTTTACTGTTGACGCATCGCCATATTTCGCCTTTTTGTATGTTTCGAATTTCAGGTACAGAATAGAAACGAAAGAAGACTACGAGGATTTGCATTCTTAGTAGGCTGTCTTATTTCTTCTAAAACCTCTTGTAGGCCTATGCTATGTGATTTACTGCGTCTTTTCTTATGCTATAAACTGAAATAGTCGACCATTGAAACTTAAATCGAACGATTTTTTCTACCATTGATATGACCAAAGATCAAACCTAACACGGAAAAAGACCTTGTCATATTATTTTTCCAGGTATCGAACCTGTGACACAAATTCGTAACATTAAACAGATTGCGGCTCAAAAAACTCATTNTTTACATTGGTTTTGTAGAATAGCTCAAATACTAATAATACAATGCAAAAAAAACATACTTTTACGACCTGGTTTTTCTTGTGTTGGAAAATAACTGAAAAAGAAGTGAAAAAGTCATGTATTTTTCTAATTAAATCCATTCTTACTCCTATAAAATGTATGAAACTTGTGTCTGTTTTCTACTTCTACTAAAAGATAATTTTATTGCTATTGCATGATATAAAATATTTGCTTATTAATGTTAAGCTACCCACGCTTTCAATTGTTTTTGAAGGAAAAGGTGAAAACTAAAAATTAAAAACTTAAATCCTTGTAATTTTGCGATAAATGGGTCAAGCCCCAAATTTGAAGTTTTTTTTATCGATAAAATTGTCCATAGATTACGCCCTTTAAGTTTGATCACTACATGCCCGGACACACTGTATAGCACTGCGTGCTGCTAAAGATGTAAAGATAAAATTTACACAGCATGCCCTGTAGTTTTAGTATTGATAAGAAACGGACATGCATTCAAGAGCTGTCAAGAGGGTAATAGGAAAGTTTTTTATTTTTTATTCTTGTAGGTAGATAATTAGGTAGGTAGTTATAAGTACTGTATGATACTGCATAAATAACCATCATCGGTGTCAAAATCTAACTTAAAAGCAGAAATCCAAACCACAGCTTTCATGGGGAGTCTATTAAGCACTCTTGCCTATTCCATACCAATATGCTATAGCACTGTTCCCTTCACTCGACTACGAACCCTACGAACCAGTTAATAGAGTTCAAATTAGAATTTTCGTCATTTATTGACGGTTTAGTGAAGTCGTCTGCTTAATTAGACTTGGAAGGAAATATTTTCGTGGTCGATTCTATTTTGACATTAGTGTTAATAGCGCGCAGGTGCGCAGTGGCATGTCAGGAATGTGTTACTGATACTTTCAACTGTATGACATTTATCATGTTTTTGTTATCTAGAGTGGGGTGTAAGCAATGATTGGTATATGTCCAAGTTAAGAAGGTTGTTGATTTCAGTGAGAGCAATGGTTAAGAATTTGCTTTGGGAAGTTTTTACTGTTGACGCATCGCCATATTTCGCTTTTACGTATGTTTCGAATTCAGGTACAGAATAGAAACGAAAGAAGACTATGAGTATTTGCATTCTTAGTACTAAATCTTCTAAAACCTCTTGTATGTGATTTACTGCGTCTTTTCTTATGCTATAAACTGAAATCGTCGACCATTGAAATTTTAATCGAACGATTTTTTCTACCATTGATATGACCAAAGATCAAACCTAACACGGAAACCTTGTCATATTATTTATCCAGGTATCGAACCTGTGACACAATTTCGTAACACTAAACAGAGTGCGGCTCAAAAAACTCATTAGCACAAACCACCTGCCATTTCTCATTATTTGATCAACAATCAGTCATTCATGAGTTCGCAAAACTACAAATTCGTGAGTCCGCCATCTTGGTGGTCGAGGTGTTACGCAGGCGTGGTCCAACAAAAACTGCTCATTTGTTCAACCGGGCCACGGAATCTTAATCGGCGCGAGATAAAAACTTTTATTTTGGTGGACCTCTTTCCGCGAACTAGCCGTTGCGTTCCAATTAAAATTTCAAACTCAAAATGGAGGGAACCGCCATGATGGAAAAAAGTTACAGACTCGTTTCGCGGTATTTTAATAGTATTTGTTATAATTAATACGCGAGAGAAACGTTGTTGCATTGTTTTGTAATCACGCCACTTAATTTTATTGGTTTGAATAGCTCTTATGAAGTTCAGCTTGGAGTTTCTGTGACTTTTTTTAAGGTGTGTTATATTTGGAATTAACTCAATAGGTCTATGGGAGTGTCCGAAAAAGAACTGAATTCTTTTTTACTACTGTGCCATATCTATATGGAATGGAAAGGTTACAATTTTCAATGTACAGTTGGCAGTAGGTACTTTACCTAACAACACCACTAAGCACCTTATTTTAGAGTTTACTACAAAAGCTCGTACTAACGAACGCCAAACTTCTCCTTCCAAGATTTCAAGATCAAAGTTGTTCCCTTACATACAGCAGCTTTTATCGAATTGAGAAAGTTTTACTACACAAAGGAAATCCTTCACTTTACCTCCCTATTAGTCTTTTACGTTCGCTTGTTATTGTACAGAGTCCGTAGTATCACATCAAACACTATGGCATCTTATGTAACGGCAGGTAAGCTGTCTATGGTATAAGAGTCAGGTTGATTACAACCTGCAAGTCCTGCAATGTGCTAAAACTTTTTGGACCGCTCCATTGTACTGGCCAGTTCATGCGCCACATTTAAAAACCAATCGAAACTTCATTCGCTAATGTTCCACGCTCGTTCTAAATTCAAAGATACTACACGTCCTCTACAAAAGACAGAATATTCTCAAAAGAGTCGGGTTGATTCCAACCTGCAAGTCTGACAATACTGGCCAAAAATCGTGCGTCATGTTTAAAAAAAAACATTTAAAACCAATCGAAACTTCATTCACTAATGTTCCACGGTTGTTCTAAATTCGAATTTAAAAAGTGCGGGGCGTGTGCCTGTTCATTAGAACAAATTCGGCCATTGTGTGGGCCCACGTTTGTTTGCGGTCGTTTGAAGTTCGCAAACGCCGCTCAGTCTCGCCGGACCTCGATGTTTGAAAGTTGCCTAGAGGTAGTATATGCGAGTAGATGAGATAAAACTAGGCATTTGAAAAATAATCAAAACGGAGAGAAAACGTTCAATGAACAAGAGCGATGGAGATGGAGCGATTCATAAAGTAATCAATAAAACTATAATTTGAAGTTAAACATACAGTCGCATAAGTCGAGAAAAATTTCGCACGTAGCCGAATTTTCTCTAAGTGAACTCTACAGTACCCACTTAGGTAGGGTCATTTCGCTGGTTTTCCAATCCAATCCAGCCAAAGTCCAATTATCGGAGTTGCCAGCTTTGTGATGCGAAATAAATTACGAAAATCCAATGCAATGACCCTACTTATATATTTTACAAAAGTCATAAAATTAATCAAGCTTTTGCAAATTGACTTAAAAAAATTAAACTGCTTTGGGACAAAGCCCATTGCTGAAAAGATGCTGTGCAAAAAACTCAGATACTGTTTTATCTCTCCTCCGTACATATCCTACATAGCAGCGGTCAAATTAAAGAGTCAAGAGCTCAAGACAAACTCCGCACGGCGCCTGCCGAGTAACGGCCGTCACGCCCCGCAGATGGCCCGATTATACGCCCAATGCCCCATTATGCCCCGAATGTGCCCTTGAATCTGTTTTCACTTATACTATGACAGTGATCTATTCGCTCATTTCTATTGGTAATGGATGAAGAATTGCTGTTCTTTGTATGGCATACACTTTTCTATTAAGAATATTATAAGGCTACTATAATAAGTACAGTTTAACTTTCCCCCGGGACGAACTTGACCTTCACTGGTTGGGTTTTTATTGGCGGTCAAAAAGTAAATTCTGACGGAGTTGCAGCGGTGGGAAGGAAAGGTAGAAATAGTCCCGTTTACTAGTACATAGTTAGTACTTATTAGAAAAAAATTTCATCTAAAAGATACGAAAAACTTTTTAAATAAATTATTAATAATAAATATCGCTAGACATTTTTACACTACGCTTCTTGTCCCAAACTAAGCAAAGCTTGTGCTATGGGCACTAGACAACGGATATAAACATACTTAAATACTTTTTTTAGAGGGTGCAATTTTCGTAGATACCTATACTATTTTTCTGATTACCTACCATGTCACAATAAATACTTAAATCTAAAGTAGCCAAGTACCTAAATACTGACAATATTTTAAAAAGGTAAGTAATCTACAGTTTTGCGCCACGTTACCAGCAAATCTTGTAAAATGTCAACTTATTATAACTATTCTTATTGTAAGTGCAACTGTTCCTTTACAATTTTTTCTTCCACACCAAGGGTGCTTTTAATTGACCCAAAACATTAAGTTCAATTTGAAGGTATTTTACGCAAAATTTACGGCTAGCATCTTGAAGCTCTATTGTGCGACCACAATAGCTGATATTAAAAAATAAAATCTTTAAAAATAAATCTTTATTGGCAACAAAAACACTTACATGCACAAACATTGTTGCGTTAGCAACTGCATTAGTCAAGGACTGTGTCGCAGTTGCTAGCGCCCACCTCATACAGGCTGACATTGCAGACTTAAAAGTATTTTTGTTTTAATTTTAGTCTTAATTTTAACTTATAATTTATAAATTAAATAGTTAAGTTTACACATTATTTAGAAGTAGGTAACTAACTGTGAGTGATGTGTGTGTATAGTTCGTGCTGAGAGTGCAAGTTTCATTATGATTAGATTTATTTTTATTTTTTATTTTAATTTTAATACCAATTTTTTCCAAATTATACAATTACCATTACCACTACTTTATCAAAGTTTCTACTGCGTCATAATCAAGACCAAGAAGCCATTCACTTAAAAGGATTTTACATTTGAAAGTGGGAAGGGAGTAGATGTGGAGTGCTGCGTTTACTTTGTTGTATAAAGAAGATGAAATGCAGTCAAAATGGTGCTTAGCTAATACAATTCTACTTATGACAGTGTCACAAATTCTATCCTTTCTTCTTTTGCCTTCCAGTAAAGCGGGACTATAAATAAGAAGCTTGTGCTTACGGAGTACAACGTTTAAAACAAATAATTTGCGTACTGAAAGAATTTCCCAGAAATCATGTATCGTCTTGGTGGGATATCTGATAGGCTTGTAGGCCATCACCTTCAAGACAGCCCTTTGGGCTCTCTCAAGCGGAAGAATTTTTGTCTTGCCAGAACCACCCCAAACTGTGATGCAGTATGATATGATTGACTGGGCAAGAGCAAAGTAAGCAATCCTGAGCGTACCAAGATCAGCACCAACCCTTAGCTTACTAAAAACAAAGATAAGTTTTCTAACTCTTCCTGTAACAGATCCAATGTGTTCGGTCCAAGACATAGTGCTGTCCACTATAACACCCAGGTACTTGATGTTTTGAGTACGAGAGATTGAGACACAAGCACATGAATTATTTGGGATCATATTACAAGTATGAGCAATAAGGTTAAATGAAGAGTCCGGTTGAGACGAAAGCCTAGGAGAAAAAGTGATAAATTTAGTTTTTCCTAAGTTTAATGTTAGCAAGTTACGAGACAGCCAAAACATTACACTATTTAGAGCGGATTCTGCAAACAAGCGAGTTTCCTGCCAACTTTTTCCATGTGTAACAATCGCAGTGTCGTCGGCATAAGTTATAATCTTGCAGTTGGGCAGGCTTAGTTGGCAAAGATCATTGATATAAATTAGAAACAAGGTTGGCCCCAAGACGCTGCCCTGGGGTACACCGTAGGTGATTGATTGACTATCACTTTGAAATTCGCCAACCGCGACGCACTGCGACCGATCACTAAGGTAGCTCCTAAAGATATCGAGCACCACACCACGAATGCCAATCCGATGAAGCTTAGACAGAAGCAAGGGGACAGACACAGTGTCAAAAGCCTTTGTAAGATCGAGAAAAATACATAGTGAAGTCGACTTTTGATTTAAATTATTAACAATGGTACTAGTTAAATTTAGAACGGCGTCCTCTGTTGATTTTCCTGATCTAAAGCCGAATTGATTAGAGGATAGAATATTTTTATGATTTAGGTACTGTATTAGTTTTCTGTTCAATATTTTTTCCAAAATTTTTGAAAGGACAGGTAAAACTGATATGGGCCTATAATTATTGACACTACATCTGTCCCCAGCCTTGTATATAGGATGAACTAGTGCCTTCTTAAAAGCAGTCGGAAAAGTACCAGTACTTGGAAGTACCTACCACCAAAAGTACATTTTGGTGGTAGGTACTTCCAAGGTGGTCTTCAACAAAGAATCTATGCAATAAAAGGCAAATTAGTGCCTTTTGTCCCCGCCAGGTGTCGGTTTTGTTAAGAAGTGGGCACGGGTCATTATTTTTTTAATTTCTATAGAATGTAATGATCATAAAATGAAGCTGAGGCAATAAATAAGGTAGTGACGTCTCGGACCACCGTTCTGTTGTTCATTGTTGATGTTTTCTGACTAATTTTTAGTTTTGTTCAATATGAATTTCGCTGTGGGACCAATAACAATCCAACTTTCCCCCTTGACTTTGACGATCAGTTGTAGAGCCTGGCTACGCTAGAAATAGCAAATCCATTGTTCCTTTACTTACCAAGCAATATTATGTAGGTACTATAGCTAGGTACGTACGTAAATACATAGTAGCAATCTAAAAAGAAATGACAAACGGACGTCTTTTGCTGGACAAAGGCCTCCCCTAAAGATTTCCACAACGTCAGTACCTCTAGCATGAACAACTTTCGTCTTCGAATCGTTTTGCGTATTCAATAAAATTTGATACTAAATCTTCGAATTAAACGATTACGTGACAATATTTATTCTCAAAATAAGTTTCGTGCAACCACATCTCATACTAAGTTCACTTTACGACACGTTCACAAGGGCGCTGTTGTAGTTTTCTTACTAAATCTTTTGATGGCGATTCGAGTACGCAAACGATTTGAACTCGAAAAATTTTCGTGCTAGCCGTACTGGTCCTGCACTGCCCACATCCAGGACCCAGGTGCTTCCCTGCTCCTGCCTAAATATGCACTGCACTGCACTGTTCTGTGCACTGCACGCCCCTGACCTTGGAGGTCACTGCAGCCTCTAAACAAGGTAATTGGATTCCGGCTCGTCAAATGACTCACACGGCGTCATCGCCGACAAAAACGCCGCCTTTGACAAATTTCGGCGTCTACACTGGTCAGCGGTGGTCAACCTTTGGACTGTCACGACGTTTAACACTCAAGCATAGATTCGAGAGGTTGAATTTTAGTAATTTGACCGATTAAACTCGTAGGATGAGAAGTGTAGTCTAAATCCATTCCTCGTGATCCTACAGTGGAGATTAAATGACCTGACCGATCACAAGTAAACAAAAGATAATTATACAAAGTAGTTTTAATACAGGTCTAACTAAAACGGTTTTCTAATAATTTCTTTCTGATAAAGGGAGAAGGGAGGATCTAGCTTACAAGATGTACAGCCGACACATCAGACTACTCAATTTTGTTACAAAATAGGACCTATCTTGAAGTTTTGTTCAAGATAATCCAGTGTTTAGCTCCAATGCATATCTGTGGCCGAAGATTGCCGATCGCTGTGTTTGTGGACGGTGGCGCTCGCGCACTCTAATCCCGACGGGCAAACATCTGGCCGGTCACTGCAAACATGAGTGTCGAACTCGAATTAATATTACCTACTGGTCATGTGTGATGCATTTATTCTCCTTTAGTACAAAATGTTTACTAAATAAATAGGTGTAACAACAATTAATTATTTAACGTTTTTTTATTGCATTCGAATTACAAGTGCACATACATACTAAGTAGGTACTCGTAAGTAAATTATACTTACTTGATACGAGTAGAGCCCAATCTTGCGAGATGGTGTGGTTGTCAAGGGACTCCCACTTTGCTGTTTTTTTGCTCTAGGCAAAATGTAGCAGTTTTTATTTTTCTTTGAGATAATCTTGTTTCAATATGTGTCAATGTTAAGTTTTTCACGTACTTTCGGTACTTTAGTAATATTGAAAAGTTTAAAATCACAATTAGAAAGTGCGATAATTTACCAAACAATGAGCAGTGTTGAACAGTAAGTAAGCGCCGGGGTGGCCAGTTGGGCACTTAATTAAATCTTCTAATTGACATCTAATATTGGCCCGGTCACGGTAATTAGCCGACCCAGACGGCCACCGGCCACACTGCGGACTTAAGACAATATTTACACAAAAACATTCCTCACTTACATTGTCGGTTAAAAATCCTAACGCCTATACTAATTTAGGTCGTATCGTATCGTATCGTTTAAGTCAAATGACGTCCACTGCTGAACACAGGTCTCCCAAGGATTTCTATAATGACCGGTCTTGCGCTGCCCGCATCCAGGTTAAACTCAGGGAGGTTACCTATAGGGGCTTAGGCTGAGTTGCACCATCGTACTTTATACTGTAACAAACGTCAAAAATCTGTCAAACCCCATACAAAAATGTTATTGTTACGGTTATAAGGCAGCTCAGCCTTAGAGCATATAAGTAAATAAGTACTTTATGATACACTTTAGCTTTTGCCCGCGGATTGAGCATTTATGTTACTCTACGTAGAATAATGAAGCTTTCAATACTAAAACATTGAGGTCAGTTCTAGGGATCATTTCCTTGAAACAAACTTACAAATTTTGCCTCATTATGTTTGCCGACGACCTGATAAAGTTAGCGGGAAGGCGCTGGATGCAGGCCGCTACCAACCGTGCGATGTGGAAGTCATTGGGGGAGGCCTATGTTCAGCAGTGGACGTCCTGTGGCTGAAATGATAATGATGATGTTTGCAGAAATTACGTTCATTTCTGCAAAAATCAACTTAACTGTGCATGCATTTTTTCCTAAATTCCAAGTTTCCAAGTCACAAGAAATAAGCTATTCGTCAATTAGAAAGACAAATAATCAATTACATTTTTAAAACCAGAAGCAGGCACTCAGAAAGACAAAGGACCGATTGTGTGTGTGGAATACAAGAGATTTGGGCGGCCAGCGGTTGATGTTCTGGGCATAGTCAGAAAACAACAGCCAGAACACTTTTTATACGGCTCCATAACAGAACTGGCGAGTAGAAACAGGTGTTTTAAGTGAAACGGTGGATTGTTAAATCTGGGAGCCTTCCACAAAATGATTCATTCTTAGCATTTTGATATGCTAAATAAAATCTTGTGTGCCTGTTTTTGAAACGACAGCTAACAACAACGAAAGCAATTCGCTGTTGATCATCTGAAAAACTGTAGACTACTGGCACAGATTACTTAAAAGTTACTAAAGTTACTGGCCTCAGGAAGATGGCTTACCTCTTAATTTAATTTATCCCTTATGAACAGTTTAATAGATTCTTACCTCGCTAGATTATCGACACAGCAGTTAAAAAGTTCAGTGGACATTCTTCTTCTTCTCCGTCGCTACACTCTTGGCAGAGTGGTCATGGTCGACACACTTTGGTGGCAAGCTTCACAATCCATCGTCATTCTTTCCGCACTGCAGCCCTTTTTGTAAACTTGCACACTACACGTGGCCTTTGTTCTGATCAGTAGACACTACACTGGTACAATAATTATGATAATCATGATGACGAGGAAGAAATCTGAGAAATCGTCAATTAGCCTTACGATTTTCTCTTAAATTAATTTTAAAGTTGGATCTGTCTGTTCTATTTTAACTGAGCCTCTTACGATCACCTACAATATTGACACAGTCACGGCAATTAGTTCCCGGGGACAGCTTGACCCGCGCCCGGCGAGAAGCCCGGTACACTCGGCCTCATACGAAGCCTAACTAAACTAAAGTGTTGAGGACAGTGAGGGATCAGAGTGCAAAAGAGTGAAAAATATCAGAAAATATCCAAGTAAACTTCGCGTTTATTTTGTATCTTGCTTACACAAGACAGCAGTCAAAACAGAATTATTCTTAAAAAAATAAAATAAAAAGTATAAAAAACAAAGAGGTTCGGTTTGCCACATAAAGACTTCACGAAAAGGTCTATTTTCCATGGATTTAGCATAGACTTAGGATGATACGCACTACCTAACTTTAACGGTAACTATAACGATAACCGGTGCTTTTTGTATGGAGTTTGACAGATTTTTGACGTTTGTCAAAGTTAAAGTAAGATGGTGCAACTCAGCCTTAGATTTCTAAGTTCTGTGCACTTATAAAAAGGTCGACAGTAGTGACTGAGTTTCTTGCGCTGCTTCTTCTCGGCACTGGCCCATTTAATATCCCGAAGCATTAGTGGTTATAGTAATTCTGGGACGTGTAAAAATGCTTTTTATAAGCCTTCTTGCAAAAATTAAGTGAATGTTATGAAAAATAGTAAATAAAGTACTCTTTTAAGAGTTTTCGAATTTGTTCGAAAGGTGATTCTGATGCTTAAATACTGTAACTTGTTTTATAAGACCGATATAGCACACTTGTAATGTATGTTTTTATCGACACACTAATTTATTTTAACTAAAATAGTAAGACACGGGTTTAACGCGACGAATATTAATGAGTTACATTATGTACTCACGGCTTGACTCTTCGGCTGCTATATGCTGCAGTGTATTACTTACTATTTTAGTTGAAATTTGTTATTTCAACTAAAGTTAAACTTTGTAGTTATTTTCGTAGCTTTAGTTCACAGTGTGCGTGGCCGCCCTCTAATGTGATTTCACCTAATGAACACGCACTTCGCAATCAATTAGGCAATAATTTACCTAGTCGCGTTGCTTCCAATAAATTATAATACTGGCTACTACCACCTCTGAGCTGTATACGGGCTGTATTACGGTTCACATTTATACTAGAAGCTGTATAAAGGGTATGCCTACAGCCCATATAAGCATCTAAAAGCCCATTTACCTTTACAGCTTATTGCGTTAGGTGAGCTGTAGAGCTAAATGAGAAAACAAGCTGTCGTAGAGCTGTAGAAAGGAACCATTGCAAAAATGGAAGAAAGAGTTATTTTAACGTGATAAGTGATGTGACTCCAAGCTGTAGAAATAAATGACAAGCTGTATAATACTTGTAATATACCTGTTATACTGTCTCAAAAGACCATTACAAAAATAAAAGAAAGAGTTGTTTTAACGTGTCGGAGGATGTCAATGCGATGCGTGTAAACTTCCAACCCCCGTTTGATCTAAATAGATTTTGATGATGTTAAGAGCGCTTTTACTTTAGGGCGTGAGAAACGCGACAGCAGCGCGGCAGCGGCGTTTTTATAATCCGCTGTCACATAGTATGAAATTATCGACAGCGCAACAGTCGCGCGTTTGTCTAAAGTCGCCAAAATGTGAAAGCGCTCAGTCAAAACCCAAAGCAAAGACAAGAATACACGTTCAGTGTAGGTTCCGACGCAAAAAGTTCATTTATCGTGCATTTGAACGGGCTGTTAGCGGACATAAAATCGGACACGCTCGCGCGATGAGCAATTTAGCGGGCGATCCACTCGCTGTGTAACTAACTTCATTAATTGTAAGGCCTGGGGCTCAAGAGCTGGATGTTGTTTTTCTTTAAGGATTCCGTCGGGTTTTGTTGTCAATAAAACCTTTATCATACATTTTGTGAAACTTAAATACACTGCTGCTTCAAAATTAGTAAAGCTACTTGTGCATTAGTTGCAAAATTTGCGAATTGTTACAAAGTTCATTCTTACAGAATATGGTAAGACTAAATATTTATTCACAGATTTTTTCAGTTTAGAAAAAGTCAATCATCAATCGCGAAAATTTAACCTTATACCTACTCTGCTTAAATTAATCCACTCTTTAAGCGAGAAAGTCTTGCCTAAACGGAACCCTATAAATGTAGTTATTATTTTTAAAGGATGTTTTAAACGCTACTTCACTTTAATATTCATTAATAATAAAGCACGGAGTACACAGCCTCATCATCAGCTCAGCTATAACTAGTTTTGTAATGACTATTGCCTCACGTGTATTGGCTAATGGCGATGGATTAAGCTGTAATGATGCAATTTAAGAAGTTAAAACTGTGTCCACCACATCAGAACGGAATCAAGTCTGTTGATTTATATTTCTACTGATTTAGACTTTTTTGCAATAAAGTAGAAAACTAACATTTCAAGGCACATCATAATAATTTTACATAATATTTTAGTAATGATCATCATCATCATAGATTAAACAATTCGTTCGTTCAGTCGTTCGTTTTAGCCAAATGACGTCCACAGCTAGACAAAGGACTGGGGGAGACCCAAGGATTTCTACAAGGACCATTCCTACGCTTCCCGCATCCAGGTAGGTACTTCCCATGACCTTCACCAGATCTCGAACCACCTAGTGTGAGGCATACCCCCACACTGTGAGCAATTCAATATTTTTATATTTGTGGCAAACCGAACCTCTTTGTTTTTGATTTTTTTTTCTTTAAGAGTTCTATTTTGACTGCTGTCTTGTTGGTAGTGTCTTAGCAACGGTACGAAATAAACGCGAAGTAAATTTACTTGGATATTTTTCACTCTTTTATACGGCCAAAACTCTGATCCCTCACTGTCCTCAACAATATTGCTCAATGTGTAGGTAAGTGTAAACCACCAATGATAGAAAATAAATCCGTCTCTAGCCAGCTTGTTTCACTCACGCGCCCAGTCCCTGACACTTTAACACACACTAAGTCTTGATAAAAAAAATCTGTTTTCAATCGTTTTTATCTCTCCATTTGATATTATTTACCAAATAGGTAGTATTTCTTTCTTTTTTTAATGATTCAAAAATGGAACGCAGTCCATTCATTACTTTGTTGTTCTTCTGCACTAAGCCTTACAACCATAATGTAGATAGACCGTATTAAGTCATCCCGGTTCGCCGCAGGTTCCTCATAGCGGGATAATTGTGACGTCACTGATGCTGTGTGGGACGTACAGTCAACATATTCTGTAGTAAAATAGCACTTATCACAAGTAGCATAAGATACAGTGTGTTGTGGCATCTGTATAATAATGTGTGGATAAACTGTAATATAAAGTCAAAGGCCAAATTGTACAGGTATTAAGACTGCTATGTCTTCATACATTACATATTTTGAAAGCCTTCCCAGAGTCAAGTGCTTAGATTCTTTCGAAACTGAGGTCCTGGGTTCGATTTTTATTGGGAAATTGAAAAACTGCTCTTTAGTTCCGTGGGCACTGGTCATGATAAGCTATTGATAGGTCATGTTACGCAGTTGATCCGATTGAACCATAAAATAGCTCACTCTATCGCGATATCGGTACATGAGCAGGGTAAGTTATTACAACATACATGACAGGACTAGAAAAGCCTTGGGCTTAATACAAAAATAGAGTTCACTATAGTTTGGTCCGGGAGCACATAGAATTTTGTCCAATGACCTCAAGCTACCCATCCTTATCGCTCGCAAGTAATTATATTGCTGTCACGCTCGCACACTCACTGCGGGCGCCCGTCCCATAGTCGCGATAGCAATATAATTACGCGCGAGCGATAAGGATGGGTAGCTTGGGGTCACTGGACAAAATTCTACGTGCTCCCGGACCAGACTATAATGATCATCATTTCAGCCAATGGTAATCCACGTCTGGACGTTAGCATTCGACAAAAAACTCCACAAAATAGGTAAGATCTTATACGTTTTTCATCGAGACACTGCCAGCAGCGACCACGGGCTGGAAGACGTAGCGTGGGCAGGCCTCCTACTAGGTGGACCGACGATCTAGTAAAGGTCGCCGGAAGAGCCTGGAAGCGGGCAGCGCAGGATCATTAATTGTGAAACACCTTGGGGCAGGCCTTCGTCCAGCAGTGGACGTCATTTCGCTGAAACGAACGAACCGCCAGCAGCTCTATCTTGAGGTCTTCTTAAGAGCAAAATGACGATTTGTAAGAGCTATTTATTAGTCTAAACAAATAAAGAAATGTTGACTTTGTCTTTGACTCTATTAGTATTGGCAAAAACTAATATCGCTCAGAAAAGCTGTTACATTAGAATAAGACCACCTCATACACAATTTCCTAAATAACTTTCTAGGAACTAAATATCTAGGGTTAATAATATTCTATCGCAAATCTACTGCCTTGATAGTGGAGCTTTGCTGTTCAATTATCAACTTTAAGTTAAAGGAATAGAGTGCTATCACGATCGACTACCAGCATACAGGTGGCTAGACTAAGTGTTCAAAGGTAAAGTTGTCAAATATCGATAAACGATCGTGATACCACAGCGTAGAGACATAAGCCAGCTCACTAAATTGCTTATTGGTTAATTTATCAAACATTAACTTCTTTTTTACCTGGTCCATTCCCATTTTATTTGGAGTCGGCCCTCCGTATCATGCGTCGTTATCAAACATTCACTGTGTAATGATAAAATTGTGATACATACATAATAATTCATTTAGTCACGATAGCCGAAGGGTGTGGATAGGACTGGCCGGCTCGTGATCCGGGGAACGCGGGTTCGGTCCCCGCCGCCGCTCGACTATTGTGGTGAGCTCACTCTTGATACAAGCATATTTAGCTTAGTACCAAAAAACCTTTCATAAGATCATCATCTGTCCTTCATAATAAGTACCTATTATTACCTACATGAGTGATAAAACCTCATAACTTCATAACGGTATCAGGAAGGCGCTGGATGCAGGCCGCTACCAACCGGTCAATATAGAAATCTTTGGAGGTGGCCTATGTTCAGCAATGGACGTCCTGTGGCTGAAATAATGATGACATGAGTAATTACAGCTTAACATTTGAGACCCGTGATACTCTTTCTGGTAACTGGTCTTTCTGTTCTACTTATTCTGTGGCGCTCTTAGACCCCACCTTAGGGTTACTTTGGAGTCATTACTGGTTTCTCGCGTGCGCTCGCTCCGACCCGGGGCAGTCGACTCGTTAATAAGACAAGTTGTTACGAACATAATCACCTCGTGCTTTGGGTCCTGAGGGCTAGTGTTTAATAGTTTTGCTGTTAAAGAGTTAAACATACGCTTTACTTGTTGCCTTTGTTCTTTTGAGGAAGCTCAAAGAAGTAACTATTCCCGTTGTCCCCATGGATAAATGGATTGGCATTGCACAATTAGCCACTTATTTAATAGTTTTGCTGTTAAAGATAAGACGTCTACCTTTTGCCTTTGTGTTTTTGAGGGAATTACTAAAGTTTCAAAATAGCCATCATTGCAGATTTGAACGTTTTGAACAGTTCTTTTACGCTATACCGCTATTCTCCTACTAATATTATAAATGCGAAAGTTTGGATGTCTGGATGTTTGTTACTCTTTCACGCAAAAACTACTGAACGGGTTTTGATGAAATTTTACAGTATCAGTTCACAACGCAGAATAACATATAGACTATAATTTATGACGATCTGTAACAAACTAAATTTCATGCGGGTGAAGCCGCGGGGAAATGCTAGCTAATGTATAAAATATGTACCTACGTATAGGTATAAGAAACACGTTGAAAATTCACAAATGAATAAAAAGATCAAGCATCTTGAATTTTGATAGACTCTCCAATATACAGCTTTAGGCTCCGCTCGACAACTCTCCGCCCTGCTCCGCTCCGCCTTGATGGAAATCGGGCCTTAGTAACATCTGTGGGCTGAGTGTGAGTTTAAAAAATGTATGAAAATTTTAGTTTTTGAACGTTTCCCGCTAGGGGCGCTGAACAATCCGTCATACATGTAATTTTTTGACGCGCTCACTAGTGAGCGCGTTTGATGAAAACTCGCACTAGGCCCTCTGATATTCAGCTTAAAGCTTTATTACCGCTGCATCGCAGCATCTAATTTGTAATTACCGCGCCGGCCCCATTAAGTCATTACTGCGACGCGGTTTCACGACAAAGATACTGGAAAGGCGAACAATATTATACACTCTAGGGTCGAAGGTTTAGAAAGCTCTCATACTTTGAAATTAAAAATAGATCCAGTCAACGAACCTCCGTCCCTACCTACCTACTGTAGAAAATCACAATTTTCTTTTGAGTTCCTTTTACTCTTTGATTTTGCGTTAGTCGAAAATTTCAATCTGTAGTTCAATGACTAATGGTCCGGTAAATGAAAGACCGTGGGTTCCATTGTCTATTTAAACAGTCAATATTTTATTTTCAAGGGAGAAATTCATATAGTTTCTCAGTAGATAATACGAATACATTTACTTAGTCGATTTGCTGTCCATCGTCTGTCCCCAATTAACCGCCTCTCCCAAGAACGATCTTAATTCTAAAATCACTGCCCAGTGACAGCTATTCCTAAAAAAGCTCTATTGGAGCCATAAAGACCGTTCACTTATCTCTTAAAACGAAAAATCTAAAGTAAAGGGAAAAGCGAAGTTCGTGAGTCAGCCCTTCAAACACCTAACCTTTAGTGTCGTCGCGAGCGAGCGATTAGAGCGACTCCTGCACTTTGTTGGCTTAATTAAGCAGTGACCGCCGCTCTGACACTCAATTATAGGCCTGGGGATAGGAGCCAGCTTTAGTTCCGCATAGGAAATAGCAAATATACCTTTTTGTTGAGGAATAAACACATGAATGACACGCCACACTTAGGTTCTTGAATGTTTCGTTTTCTTTCTACACTATGACTTAAAATAGGTATCTTTTAACCTCGTTTATTGTTTTCGCGGATAGAATAGAGCGACTCCTGCACTTTGTTGCCTTAATTAAGAAGTGACCGCCGCTCTGAGACTCAATTATCCAGTTTAAAGTATGATTCCGAACTTCGCTGCACGCGCAAAGTACGATATTCCGCTTGACTTATTCGGTCGGTGCCCTATCTCCTTGACGTCGCCAGTCCTTTGAGCATAACATGCTAGGCTTACTGAGACGTAGATAGTCTGTAGATTAAATTGAATTATCTACTATGGCTATAAACGTGGCCTCTCACTATAGGCCTTATACAGAAGCTCTAAGTTAAACAGCTTGCTATGTAGAGGAAATCCGTAAACGAACTAAAGTCGCTGACATAGCCCGACGGACTAGCAAGCTGATGTGGCAATGGGCAGGGCACATAGTACGCAGAACTGACGGCCGATGGGGCAGCAAGGTTCTGAAATGGAAGCCGCGTACCGGAAAACTCAGCGTGAGACGTCTACCCACAAGGTGGATCGATGACATCATAAAGGTAGCAGGGAAGTGCTGGACGCAGGCCGCTACCAATCGGTCAATATGGAAAGCATTGGGGGAGGCCTATGTTCAGCAGTGGACGTCCTATGGCTGAAATGATGATGATGATGATGATCTACTATGATGATTTTGATGATGACGATGATCTGATAAGTGGTGATTCCTTATAGACCCAGGCATTTATAGTTGAACGTTAAACGATATAATTTGCTTACCTATGTAATAGCAGTGTTTGACAATTGTTAAATAGCGTCGGCTCTAAGCCTACGAGTGCGGCGCGGTTCGAACGCTCGTGACCGCTCGCTCGTCGCTCTAATGAAGTCGTAAGGCGCTCGCACACGGAGACATACGCTCGCCGGCTAAGGGGGTATAGAGACGGCTTCAATATTTTGTTAGTTTGGTATTATAGAGTGTAATCACTCCACATAGTCTAGTTTGGAAGTGCTAAAACCATTGTAACAAATCTAGTTCTTAATAATGCTGTCTATGCCATGAACGGAAAGATTTCCTAATCATTTAGATTTAAATAAGGCTTTCTGTATGTTTTATAAAAATATTTATTCTAGCTCTAGCCTTACGTCTTCTAAGAGCTTAAAACGCGGTGTGACTACAATCTTTCGTCACAACTCGTTTGTCGCTTTAATGAAGTACGTAATGTATTTTTTCACTGCACGAGCATTTTCCTCTTTTCTCTAATTTACTAAAGATAAATTCAGGATTTGGTCTACAGTACACTCCGCATCCTCAGACTAATGTACAATAAATAAAATTATTACATACTACCAAGAAAATAAAGCTCATGGAAGTTAATATACTACTAATCCAAGAGTCTTTAATCTTTATCCTCCTTTTCTCTAATTTCGCTATGCCCAGTGTCTAATAGCAATAAAGAATTTGAATTAAGACGCACTTAAATCGTAATTGTTTATGCCTAAAGCTGTCTCCACACTATCAAGCCAGGTGCACGCTCGCTGGGTGGCTCTTATTACGACTCATTAGAGCGCGCATTACCGCACAAATTATCCCGCGCCTCCACACCTATCTAGGGTTAGCTTTCAATATTTTGCGATTGAGGCGATTACACTGCTCGGTTATGTTGCAGATATCCGTATAAGATCTATAATAATATTATAAATGCGAAATATAACTCTGTCTGTCTGTCTGTCTTGCTTTCACTGAACCGATTTTGATGAAATTTGGCATAGAATACAGATAGTTTGAGTCTCGGGAAAGGACAAAGGATAGTTTTATCCCGGTTTTTGAAACAGGGACGCGCGCGATAAAGTTTTTCTGTGACAGACAAAATTCAACGCGGGCGAAGCCGCGGGCGGAAAGCTAGTATTATTATAAAAGGTAGGTAACTGAAATAGAGATCAAAGCTTTATGCGAACGAAGCAGTTGCAGTGTGCGCAAACTAGTGTTTTATATTGTCTCTACATCGTTTGTTTATCTTACATCCAAATGACGTCCACAGTTGGACAAATTCGCACCATCTGTCTGTACGCTTACACCTTTTAGATAAAGAAACGTATTTTAATCAGTATCTACAATTGATTAGTGTTGTCAACACGTCTATTAAGGCTGAGTTGCACCACCTATAACGATAACCGGTGTTTTGTATGGAATTTGACAGATTTTTGACGTTCGTCAAAGTTAAAGTAAGATGGTGCAACCCAGCCTAAGTATACTTATTTCACGTCATGTCATGCTCTTTTGATTCTAATTTATTTATTTTCGTATAGTAGTACAAGGGTACATAATACAATGAAAAAACGATGACCCCTGCAGAAGTATAAAACTGTGTCGCAGCGATCAACGCCCATTCTCACAACTTCAGTCTGTTATTTGTTTAACATTCATTAATAGAACCAAATGGCCTCCCATATAAAGTAATACGTATCACTATTAACAGTTTTAGAGAAATTAGGGTAATTTCACTAACTACTACTAACAGTGTTGCCATAGAACGAGTTCGAACGAGCCTACTTATCGTGTATTAGCACTCGTTGTGGGAAATATTGTCTTCCTTGGATCTCATGTTTTATTGGGTACCTGATGTTGTATTAATGTTAGTACAAAATATTAACCAGTCATTAGTAAACTGTAAAGATACTAATACAACTGTATGAATACTAGCGGCCGCCCGCGACTTCGTAAGCGTGGATCCCATTTTACCCCCTTAGGGGTTGAATTTTGCAAAATCCCGTCTTCGTGAGCACCTACATTCTAAAAGGAACCCCCATGCAAAATTTGAGACTCCTAGCACTTGTAGAAGCTGACATTTCGTGATGAGTGAGTGAGTCAGAAAGTGACCTTTCGCTTTTATAGATATAGATTTATAAATCAGGCTTCCTCTATAGATCACGAAAAAGAATTATAGCCAAAGATTGGTTGGGTTTTTATTGGCGGTCAAGCTGTAGATCCTGGCTACACAGAAGTTGCAGCATTGGATACGAAAGGTGGGGATGTCCCGTAACCAAAAGACTGAAGAAAAATCTAAAAACAAAAGACTAGAGACAGTATCCATGACATATACTTCTCTAGTGCCTGTTTAGGTCTGTATTTTACCACAGAATCAACATTATCATCTTCTAATCGTCATCTGAACAAAACGGAACGCCAACGCACAGCAAAAGCTTAAACTTTTTGCATCCTGTGTCTTCCCGTAATCTTTTTTTTTTATCTTATAGGTCATCAGTCCACTGCGTCCATTTAGCCTATCCTTGCTGTGTCCTCTTAATATATGCACCCTGGTTTTTACTCTAGATTGAATTCAGATTAAAGGGGCTCAACTCTCATCTGTCTACAAGTATATTATACCAACAAAGATCTATGACGTAAAAGTATGGTCGGATTTGTTGCTAATATGTATGACGTCACTCTCCCAACACTAAGTGCCAATGCGTTCTCGTAACTACTGGCAACACTACGTATTCCCAAGCAGTTCCTATGGGAAAGCCAACAGAAAGGCAAGAGTACCGCTCAGCAAACTACAGCCCAATAGAGCCCTTCCTATTGGTAGATACAGTGCCAATTGCATTAGCAAATCAGTTAATGCCTGTGGGAACTCTAAAACTCTTTGGTGGGAAGGCGGCAACTTTGACCATAAGGAACATATACGAGCACGCCGGATAAATAGCACATCGGACTATGCGTTTTTGCTGCAAAATTACCATGACTAGCATATGCCACAGTGTGACATTATTGTGCCGTCGTCTGAACTTAAATGATATTATTCTTCTTCAATGTCATTCGCTTATTAATTACTTAAATCACCGTCGATGTAATGAGACAAAATCAATAGAAAAACAATAAGTAGATAAATAAAATATGGAGTGCAAGCCAAATACTTCATTAACTAGAGATGATCTAATGATCATTGACTATTCAAGTATTTGTTTTTAAGCCTTTATAATTACACCCGAATATCAACACCCAACTTTTACTAATGTTAACATATGTTATCTACTGTACTTGAATGTAATTGACAAACACACTATTTTTGTTTAAATAGAGACTTTACGGTAGAGTTGCAACATATTTTCGAAGTTCTGGTATTTGCAAGCACCTGTCATAAGGAAGTTCAATGCGAAAACAATAAAACCTGCTAAAGCAATAATGTTAAGAGCTTTTTAATATTTTCCTTTGATTTGTGCAGTTGTTTGCGCCGGTATTTGCAAACCATCAGGACACGACTCCGGCGGGCATTGTCTTTAGCGGCTTGTATTGGCTGGCAAAGATTAAAACATGTCACTAAATGGTGTTATCATTATCATTATTATTTCAAACTTTAGGCTGTATGGTGTATGCCTTTGCTTTTTCCTTCAAAAAGAAACAATCGAACCAAAAAAAATCAAACTGCAGCCGTTTAGTGCTAGCGAAAAACTACAAGAGCTTCATGGAGCACGATTATCTGTTTATTTCATCCAGCCAACTGACAAAAATCTTCTTACTTTATCGATAGAAATAATAATAATTAAAATAGAAAGCTCAGCGAGAAAGATTCAGAGGAATTAGCAGACATAATATTATATCAGTTCTGAACTTCTGATATTCTTATCATCGGCATTCCCATTCATTTGAAAATAGGATTGAATTGAATTCCATGAGTTAGTACGTAACGATTTTTCCGTGTGCCACTAGTAGCAGAAACAAAAATTATGTGTCCTTATTTTTAAAGTAAAAAACATGTTATTTGTTTGTGGAATTTTTGCTATTTAAATGACCAATAAAGTCATACTCTATTAAAAACTTAAAAATAACTTATCGATCGTTTATGTTTGGGAATAAACTAAAAGCAACATACTCGGTGCCTCATTACTTAGCGGACTTTCTCACGCCAGCCAAATCTTGTCCGTTTAAGGCCAGCAAAATTATGCATGTCTTATCTGTCCGCTTAATCTTTGCCGCGGTGCTAAGGAGCTCAATTAGCAACGCGTTAGCAATAATTAATGCAAGCCCGAGCCTTTGTCTCCGATCTCACAGCCTGAGTTATTAACTGAGCCTTACAGTTCCTTCTGCGAGGAGCGTCTTCCAAAAAGTAGGCATCAAACTGGATTTTGGTTTTGAAATCAAATAAATGGCCTTTCTGTAAAGTTGTTCAGTATCAAGCTTTGATGCTTACAAGCTGTTCCCTTGCATGATCTAAAACAAATATTAGTCAACGAAGGTATTCAGCATTTACAAATATGTTTAAACCTTCTTTTCTGTGTTGTTGAATTTGGGCTGTTTAGTGGTAGGTATATTTTGTTTAATATGAATAATTTTCCTTTTCCTAGAATTAATAATCTAGCTGATTTTGCAAAAAGAAGAGAGATTTTAAAGCAACAATTAGTAATTTTTGAATTCGTGTGAAAATCTTGAAACTGAACATTTCTAATTTTAAGCCTTTGGAACGAAATCAAGTAGTAAATCAAATCTACTTGTAGACATACAGTGTATACCGAAAATGGACACAAACATGTGACTAAAAAAGAAAGATACGACTAATAAAAAATAAAAAAGCAACACCGACCTCCAACGTTCATTAAATACGTCGACAAAGCGCGCTAATGCCTGGCACACGACGGCAGCTAAAAAAGAAATTATTCTCATTTCAAAATTCAAAATAAATATCCCGCCATTCGGATTTGAAAAAGGAACGCGTCACAATAAAGGCCGGCTCGGCAGAGGCCGCTCAAGGAGTCATTTAAAATATATTGAGTCGGATGACAAAGACTCGATTGTCGAAGAACGTTTTTCTACGCTGAATTAGAGGAGATTACTCTCGAATAGGCGTAATAAATCTTTGCAATGGGCGGCCATTGATTTCTTGAGAGTAGGTGTGATTGTCGACGGTAATCTTCATAAATATCGATAAGTCAAACGTGAAAGAAAGTCTATTACGTTTATTACGACCTCCTATTTTGCTAACAAATCAGTCATTGGTGTTGTTGTACCAATTTTGAGTTATGTCGCGGCTTAAACGCATTATTGTTTAGTCCTTTTAAGCCTTTATAAAGGCGTCCTTTTGTTGATAGCAATCAGGAGTCCTTCAGGGCATGAAAGGGCATCGTTTGTATCTCTCGGTTAGCAATTTTGCATAGAGATTTACGTAAGTAATGGCTTTTAGTATGTGTCGTTTTATTGGTCGGCTTTATTAACAAAATACAGCGTCTAGCAAGTTATAATGGTCTGACGGCTTTAAAACCCTTTAAGCTGGTGACTGAGTTTTTGACATCGTATTTTAAACTTTAGGTGGATGTGACTAAGGCGTAATATGAATTTAAAATATTTTTCTCTTTCCACAGCTGGACAAAGGCCTCCCCCAAGGATTTCCTGCGCTGCCCGCATCCAGGTACTTCCCACAACCTTCACCAGATCTTCGGTACCAGTCTAGTGGGAGGCACACTACGTCTTTTGGCCCGTTGTCACCTTTCTGCCCCAACAGCCATCTTCTCTACGAGCTATGTGCCCGCAGTAGGGATGTTTCCTGGGTAAAAAAGCAAAAGTTTGAATTAGGTAGTCCGTCGGTTAACTTATCAAAAAAATACTCGACACGTATTCACTTTTTCAAACTAATGAAAATTAAAAGAGATAAAGCGCGCCAAAGTTCAAAAGAATAGGCCCGTGCGTGACATCAAGGCGTGCCTAAAAGTGTAGCACTTTGTGATGTCACGCTGAACTTCAACGCATCATAACTTCGTAATTACATGTTTGATTGACAAATAAAAATATCCAATATGTTTTGGTAATGTAATTGTCCGACTAAAAGTAATTTTATAGGAAACTAGCCTCCTGCTCATCATCATCAGATGCAAATCAATTTCAACATAATAAATGCCAATTTAAAACAGTAATCTAACCTCTTAACGGTAAATTGCACCTTCCCTCGAATGCCTGAGCTTGGCTGTAATTGGTCTACAAAAAGCGAAGGCAAGTAGGTATAATCATTTAAGATAACTTTAATTAAGCAATCCTGGACACAATCTTCATTAACATTACCTTAGGGTTAAGCCGTGTGCATATGGGTGACACTTTCACTTCGTTTAGGTGACCTTTTTAGTTGGTCATCGTCATCATTTCAGCCATAGGACGTCCACTGCTGAACATAGGCCTCCACCAATGCTTTCCACGTTGATCGATTGGTAGCGGCCTGGGTCCAGCGCTTCCCTGCTACCTTTACGATGTCGTCGGTCCACCTTGTAGGTGTTTTAGTAAGTACATATTATTACCTAGTTGACACGGCTAGCTACGTCCTTTTTACGAGAAGAGGAGGAGAGGAACACACGTCATTATTATCGTCATCAGGTCATTTAGTCTTCACTGCAGGAGTACAAACCTCTCCAATTACTCTACAAGTCTACATCCGTTGATCGATGTCCTTGAAAATTTTGAAAAGCACCTAAATGCGAGGGCAACTCTAGACCGTTGGTTGTGGAAATCCTTATTTAGCAGCTGATGTCTTTTGTTTGAAACATACGAACAAATTTATAAATGTTGCAGGTAGAGGCCAGATATGGGCCGCTATCATCATTGGGGCAACTCTATGTTCAACAGTGGACGTCCTGTGACTGAAATGATGATGAATGAACAGGTTTTTTTTTCACCCTACGCTCATGTGACGATAGCGTGCCACATATTATTTTGATTAAGTAACAGCAATACATTTTTGTTGCAAAATAGCCTACATTACAGCGTGATAAGACGCCACTTCTTCTTCTTTTCGTGTCGACAACAAACCTACACAGTGTCAGCCCAAAACTCCGCCACAAGAGTGGCGTTGTCAGCAGCACTCATCAAATCCTCCTGAGTGCAGTTGCTTGGGCACTCAGGGCACGACATCAGGACGCCACTGAGTTTCTTGATGTGCCATCGTCAGTACATAAGGTTTTACCGGTAAGTACCCCAGTGTGGTCACAGCGCTACAGACTAAGCGCGTCTCCGCGACGTGTTAGCGCTCGTTAGCGGACATGCGCCACGCTCTGCCTACATCTTAATTAAGCGACCGGTATTAGGGCTGGACTCTACCGGTTCTACCGGTAACTATTTTGAACTTTAGTTTCGGTTGGTGGCTATTTCTTCGCGGCTTTTGTCCCTTTGATTCAAACAACTGTACTCTCTCGGGTTGCCTGGGCAATTTGCTAGCAAGAAGACCGCCTAGTGTTATTCCAATTCTTTATGAAGATTATGATGAAGAAATTATACATCGAGAATTTTGACAAACAAGGCAGCTACCTATGTAAAACAGTAGCAACATACTCTATTGCTATATTTTAGCCAAAATTACTTTTAATAAACTTTTTCTACCAGGGTAATGGACTCGTGAACTCATGATGTTTTTTACTTTTGGGAATACTGACCTAAGTATCTTAATCACGTATAAAATGTCACCTTTTAAGTGGAACCGGTTATTGCTTGAACTACCAAAAAAAATTTAAGTGCTTCTCTTTTTCGTAAGGTGGTGGTGTGGTCTAGATCAAGCTGCTAAAAATAACCAGTCAAATCCAAAACGACACTATGCTTCTGCTGAAATACAATAATTTTGTATGCGTCTTTAACTCTATCCTTTTTACCGGTATCATAACCGGTACTCGTGTGTCGCATCCCTACCGCGGCTTATTAGGTCGTATATTGATGACCAATTAAGCCCGTGTTCAGCAATCTGGCCAGATAAGCGCATTTGTTTGTCCCGAGACGTCTTTATGCTAATCCAGCCCCATCAATACGGTGGTCTTGGTTAATGAATTTTTTAACTATTAGTTATTCTATTGGGGTTTTAAAGTCTTCATCTGAATTCTAATTTATTTATTGAAAAAGATACATCTACAACATCAGTGGGTAATATCACATACGATAGGTAACCTAAAGGTTCTGTAATTCTTATTTAATTTTATGGTTTCGTAGTTAGTTGACAATGTTGTGATTTTGTAATGAAACTTCCTGGGTTACATTTAATCTAGGTTGAGAAAATCGAATTAAGAAATTGAAAACTAAAATTCATTAAAACTCGAGAACAGCTGGCCCGATTGAGCTGATTTTGGTTTTATAATGTTTGTCGTAGTCCAGGGTAGGTCTAAACGGTGTGAGCAAATACGCGCGCGATATTGTTTTTCTGTGACAGACAAAATTCCACGCGGGCGAAGCCGCGGGCGGAAAGCTAGTAAAAAATATAAAACATAGATGTGTACCATCCTAGACTGCATCTCACTTAACACCAGGTGCTATAGTGGTCAAATACCAGCCTTGTCTAGCACAAAAAAAATTACATGAAATAAATAATCTGAAACATTTATTGATTTGACGTTTGATAAATTGATAATTATTCTTATTTAGCTATACATAATTGAGGATTAATTCTATCTTTCCATTGACTTCCCTCCATTTCAAAACAGACATTATTAAGAAATATAGTTAGTAAAACTTTTTGTAAGTGATACCTACAAACCTACCACGGTCAACAATTGATACTACTCGTACTTACATCTACGTTCACACTTTACTAAACGAATCCACTTATTAACCAACCCAACCAATCAATAGCTAACTAACTATTCGGGACCACACCGGCATCGATTCCATTCGATTCGATTCAACCACAATCGATTGATTTATAATCGAGTAACCAGAATAGTGTGATGAGTTGATTGTATTACAGCACTCGAAAACGCTTGTAATGTCCCATTGAAATGTTGGAGGTTTGAATTTGGAACTCATTCAATTATGGCGGTAAATAGTTTTCTTTTTAAAATTATTTAGAGCTAGGTACGTGATTCTTTTTTTTTTCAGAATGGCCTGTCCAATGTCCATACCTGCCGCTCTCTTTAAGTATTAAAAAACCTTATTATTCGAAAAACTTAAAAATATACAAAAGAAGAACGGTCACGCCCCATACAAAAAAAACCCAGACCCGACAGAAACGAGACATACCTCAGTTTTTTTGTCATGTCTTAATTAGTTAAATTATATATTTTTTATATTCGAAATCTATGTATAACACCAAAATATTACCCTTTGTTTTTGTTCAGGCGTTATACAAAAACTAATACAAAATGCCTATTAATCACCAAAATTGGTAAATGTATGTACCTAAATGTCTATTACAGCTGCTATGGAATGTATCTAGGTGACCTGGAGATACAGCCGGATTATACAGGTTGGTTATACATATGGAACCATAAGTGATCTCACTCGATTATTTCTAAACTATACAAGATATCGAAAAACCAGTTACTGATTCTGAAAGTGCTTCACGAGCTTTTTCAAATGGTGCCAATAATAGGTTACAGATTATGGAAGCTGGTAACATTGAATTTTTGGATTTTGTAACTTCTCGTTTCCACCCTGTATAATCCGGCTGTATCTCCAGGTCACCTAGATACATTCCATAGCAGCTATTTAGGTACATCAATTTACCAATTTTGGTGATAAATAGGCATTTTGTATTAGTTTTTGTATGACGCCTGAACAAAAACAAAGGGTAATAATTTGGTGTTATACATAGATTTCGAATATAAAAAATATATAATTTAACTAATTAAGACATGACAAAAAAACTGAGGTATGTCTCGTTTCTGTCGGGCCTGGGTCACAGATGACCGTTCTTCTTTCTATTTTTCTTCTTCTGTGTCATCATTCCTTCTCGTTCTAGCATCAAGACATACAAGGAAACAAAAAAAATATTAAGGGCTGAAAATTAACTTATTTTGGGATTTTCCTTAGATAACTAATCAAGTTCAACATGGGATTATACGCATAAACAAAATACAAATAAATCCGTTATTATTAGAATATGCGTTAAGCGTAACATTTTTGGACTTACCCAGTTTTGTTTGTGTACAAATTGAAAACAATTGAAATTCCAAACTCAATAGGCATAGCGGTTACGAGATAGTGTTTACCTTGAAAATTATTTTTACATTAAAGTCATTAGCCATAACTTAAGAATTTTAACGGAAAAAATAATGATGTTAGTCATAATATTACTAGTCTTTTCAATAAAGAAAAATACGAGTAGGTTTAAATAAATAAATAATAAAAAGAATATAAAAATAATGTTAAACAAGGAGTAAGTAGTAGAGATGAAACGGATAGTTGTTTGGCCGGATACCGGATACCGGATATCCGGCCAGCTGCTAGGCCGGATAGCCGGATATCCGGCGGCCGGATAGTTGGTCCATTGTCTCGTTTCATGTCGTGACGAGTTTAGCGCCGCACAGGTGCTTCGAACGCGATCAGTGGGTCTATTAGTAGACTAGACTAGTCACATTTTTCGAAAATCGAATCTGTCCGAATAGAATGTCAGATTTTGCCACTTGTCAAGGGGGCAGATCAATTCGAGCGATTTCGGTTGCTATCGTGAGTGTGTGATTGAATATACAGGGTGTTAGGTAAATGGGTATATGAGCCGACACTAACCCATGTTAACATGGGCATATAAATGGTATGGTGAAGTCAGAAAATTGATATCTTCATTTTAATTATTTTAATTTTCATATAAATCGGATTTTATAAAATTTATTTTGTATGAAAATTAAAAAAATTAAAATGATGATACCAAATTTCTGACTTCACCATACCATTTATATGCCCTTGTTATCATGGGCTAGTGTCGGCTCATATACCCATTTACCTAACACACTGTATAAGGTAACCCCGCAAAAAGAAGTCTGCTGGAATGAGATTAGCGCTTCTTAGAGGCAGTGAGATTTCATCCCTGCTTAATTGGTTTGTTGCATTGAAAGCATGATTAATTTTTGAGAATGCTATAGGACTGGTAGGCTGAAAAGCTTTTTGATTTTTAAAGCTGCAAGATTCGCAAGGCTATGACCGGAGCACTTGGTTTCATCAAGATGGGGCTACGTGTCACACTTCAAATGAGAGCATTTAGATGGTAAGAGACATGTTCCCACAAAAAAATAATTTCAGGCAGGGGTGACATCTCCTGGCCACCAGGAAGCCCTTATCTCACTCCAGAAAATTCTTTTTTGTGGTGTTACATTAAGAATAGAGTATACTTTTATAATCCAACAAACATGCAGCAACTGAAGCTGAGCATTCGGCAAAAAATTGAAAATAGGTTTCGAGGTAATTCTAACAAACGCATTTCAAGATTTTGAGGTATGTTGATCGAATGTTGTAAGCGTCAAGGAAATTTCCTGGGCGACGTAGTTTAATAAAGGTAAATTTAAAAATAAATTTCATTAAATTTCCTTCAAATTGCAATAGTTAAAGTTCCATAAAAAGAAGAACGGTCATCTGTGACCCAGACCCGACAGAAACGAGACATACCTCAATTTTTTTGTCATGTCTTAATTAGTTAAATTATATATTTTTTATATTCGAAATCTATGTATAACACCAAAATATTACCCTTTGTTTTTGTTTAGGCGTTATACAAAAACTAATACAAAATGCCTATTTATCACCAAAATTGGTAAATGTATGTACCTAAATGTCTATCACAGCTGCTATGGAATGTATCTAGCTGACCTGGAGATACAGCCGGATTATACAGGGTGGAAAAAATAATAAGTTACAAAATCCAAAAATTCAATGTTACCAGCTTCCATAATCTGTACCCTATTATTGGTAACATTTGAAAGAGCTCGTGAAGCACTTTCAGAATCAGTAACTAGTTTTTCGATATCTTGTATAGTTTAGAAATAATCGAGTGAGATCACTTATCGTTCCATAATTATGTATAACCACCCTGTATAATCCGGTTGTATCACCAGGTCACCTAGATACATTCCATAGCAGCCGGATAGTAAATTTACCCCGGATATCCGGCCTACCGGATAGTTGCCGGATATCCGTTTCATCTCTAGTAAGTAGTTCTCGTGGGACAACCAGACAGTCTTGGGTTAAATGTCTTAAAACAAGGAGGGGTGACCTCATATAAAATGGGAAAGAAGAAGAAAAAGACGGTATTAAATTCATTGACTCGGGATCATCATGAGCCTGTAACTTTACAATACTCGAAATATTTTTTTTGATGGCTTTGTTACGATTCTAGAAAAAAATCCTCATTCGAAAAAAATAAAGATTTTAATTCAAAAAAACATTCGCGGCCAAACCGCAATCCATAGATTATATTCCAAAAAGATCGCATTGCAAGGCGGCAATAATTCAAATTTGGAAGCCGCCGGTAATGGCGTAACGAAGCGTGACGCCGCAGGTAGCTCGGGTGGCAAAGGCGCCGCGCCTAAACAGCCTGGCGAAAGTTATTGTTGACCCCGGGCCTTTTTTCATAATTAAAAAAAAGAAGCGACATTCTTTATTTATTACGGAATGTGTGGTTGAGGTACAAGATGCCTAAAATAAGGATTTTGTTAGGAATTTCCTAAATTTTGTAAGGAACTTCTCATTCTTCTTGTACCTACCTACACTAGTAGGTTACTGGTTGACATTGATTCTTATTGTTTATTACCTCGATTTCAAAAAGAATGGCTTTAGCATCTTAAAAGTAGCTTTAATCAGAGCTTTCTTGCAAAACACTCTATCAGACAATTTTTCTGGCGAATTTATTTTAAAAATTAATTTACCTATACGCAGTTTAATCACTGCTCTATCAAAATAATAAATGGATATCCTATATTTAAGTTTAATATACTTACATGAATGATCCTTTCAACGTTTCCAATAAATATGAAAAATTAACGATAAAATAAATCCTAATTCGCGCACGAGCCTTCGTCAATGCTTAAATGCTGACAATTTGAACATACAATGTGATTTGCACTCTATAGATACGTATTAATGTCACTTTTGGGATATCCCCTGTAATATATTTCCATACTTTGAAATCTAAAATATCCGACAGATGGGGAATTACGTATTTGGCTCGATTCCATTTGGTCTGGCACAGAGCTAAATTACTTTCAGCAGATCTGTTGTTAAATAAATAAACAGGATAGGATTCAGATTGAAGCTCGCTTCCATCTTCGGTCTGATCATCACTTTCATCAGGTAAGATGCAGGTCAAGAGCTTCCTCGTTATGGATAAAATACTTTTTTTAATATACAGGGTGGAAACGATAAGTAATCTCATTCGATTATTTCTAAACTATACAAGATATCGAAAAACGGATTACTGATCCTGAAAGTGCTTTACGAGCTCTTTCAAACGATATCAGTAATAGGTTACAGAATTAACTGGATCTATCCAAAATTCAATATTTTTAGCCTCCATACTAAATGTATGCCACAATGCAAGCCACACAATATTAGAAGTGCTATTTTTTTATTTTAAATAATAAACACTTAAAATTATCTCGTAAATTGCATTCTAATTTAAAATCATTCATTGAAAACATTGGTTTTAGGCTTTACTTGCTAAAATATTATCAAGACATGAGTGCCATGACTGTGGCAGTACTTAATGTATGGAAGCTAACATTGAATTTTCGGATAGATCCAGTTTATTTTATAACTTATTATTGGTACCGTTGGATAGAACTCGAGGAGCACTTTCAGGATCAGTAACCGGTTTTTAATATCTTGTACAGTTTTTAATATAATGTGGTTTTACTAAATGTATGGAAGCTGGAAACATTGAATTTTCAAATAGATCCAGTTTATTTTGTAACATATTATTGGTACCATTGGATAGAGCTCGTGAAGCACTTTCAGGATCAGTAACCAATTTTTGGATATCTCGTATAGTTTAGAAATAATCGAGTGAGATCACTTATCGTTTCCACCCTGTATAGATATTTGACCGCAATCGCACCTAGTGTTAAGTGAGATGCAGTGCCGTAACTAGCCTTTTATGCGCCCGGTGCGAGAAATATAAAAAAATGTAACCTTTTTGAATAAAAAGTAACCTTCTACGGGGGGGCGGAGCAGAGCGTGCATGAAACAAAACTAGATACTGGTCTGGTCATTTCTGCGCCCCTCCAGGGTCTGCGCCCTGTGCCTGGGCACCGCTGGCACCGCCCTAGTTACGGCACTGGAGATGCAGTCTAGAATGGTACATATCTGCCCTGTAAGTACCTATTCACTCTCGCCTTTTTCTTTTCTCAACAGAAGTGTGTAAAAAAACTTTCTTTCCCCAAGAGGCTGAGTTTCTTCCGCCACTTCTTCTCAGCACCAGCTCATAATGTTGTCCCGAAGTGGTGGAAAGGCAAGAAAAAGGCCTATGTACTGAATAAACTATTCGAATTGATTTGAGAATGTCCGAATAAGCAACAGCCCGCCAACTGAGTGGCGTACGCTGGTCGCCGAATATCGTCCTTATTTAACGCGCTCAAGTTATTTACGACTACGATATTTAATTTCGCCGCAAAGACTCGCCGACTGTAAAAAGAGGTGTTTTTCTTGGGGATCCGTGCTTGTAAAAACCTATAAAAGATTTGTAAGCTTTATGAAAGCACTATAAAGTATTTGAGGCTATGCTTACTACTTACTACGACAGAGGTAAAGCTAACTATTAAACTACTAGCTTTTGCCCGCGGCTTCACTCGCGTGAAATTTAGTTTGTCACAGATCTTCATAAATTATAGCTTGTAAATGTTATTCTGGGTTATAAACAATAATACTGTAAAGTTTCATCAAAATCCGTTTAGTAGTTTTTGCGTGAAAGAGTAACAAACATCTAGACATCCAAACTTTCGGATTTATAATAATATAGTAGGATTGTGCTATTTTACTCTAATGGTTCATGACTCAAAACACTTTATATTATTATCCTTCATCATCAGCATTATTTCAGCCACAGGACAGGACGTCCACTGCTGACATAGGCCTCCCCCAATGATTTCTAGATATCCCGGTTGGCATGGCACTGCAGCGGCTTGCATCCAGCTGCAGCGCCTTCATGCAACCTTTACGAGGTCATCTGACCATCTGGGTGCGCTACGCTGCGCTTGCCGGTAGGTACGTAACCTCCACTCCAGAACCTAGCTGCCCTATCGGCCATCAGTTCTGCGTGCTATGTGCCCTGCGCATTGCCACTTCAGCTTGATAATCGGTCGGGCTATATCATTATTCATAAGGATCCTTTCTCTCTCTACAAATTTGGTATTTGCCCAACACTTCATAAGTTAACAATTTTCATTTAAAAGGCAACCCAATCCTCAGCGATTCGGTATATTAATGGCGATACAACATTGTTTGTTAGTCACATAAGTAAAAACTTGTTGATAACCTTTGCTTTATTTGTAACAAATGACCTCATTTTATGTGTAATTTTAGTAGAAATAATCAACAAGAGAGGATATCCGAAATTTTATTACTAAACATAATATTAATTAGGAAAAATAAAACTATTTCTTAAGAAATTGATACAAACAAAGATTGACGGGCGGGTGCCTGTAAGTATTACCGCAGTGCAGTATGCAGTATACCAACTTACTTCGTATATTAAACTAATTTTTATTGTATTTTTTCCAATAAAGTGTAAATAGATACAGTATGTAGATATGCCAAAACGTTTCGCACTCTTCTTTTACTGCTGCCTTTTTCTCATTTCGGTCCTCGTCAAAAACTCTGAAAAAAGTATTTTGTATAGTTAAATGTTCAATGTGTGTAAAATTACATACTACGGACATACATAGAATTTGATCGCCTAGAAACCGAGTGAGTCATTCCATACTAGACTAACTGCTTTAGGTTTTCCGGGTTTTCCTTTACTTTCTAAGTACCTAGTAAAAACGTAATGTAAAATGATATTGGACGACATGAATTTTTGCCTAATTTTAGACGAAGCGGTTATATTGAACACTATCCATCTAGTTGTCTTTATTCTAAGCTTAAGGATGAATAACAATAAAATTACTGCAAATTGAATTTGATCTATTACAAATTGTAATAATAGTAAAGTTGACATACTACTCCACTTCCAACTGCCACAGATCAAGCAACCACCGCATGTCAAAGATCACAGTCGCGCGGCAAAAAGTTGGCGCCAGTCACAGGTCACGGCAGCGCCGCAACGCCCACTCTGGGAACTAATCGCGCCGCGCGCTAATCAGCCGAGCAGGGCATCCTGTTTTTGACAATTTGTTTTTTTTTGCTTTGTTTAGAGGGTTTATGGATTTATAATCCGCAAATAGAGCTGGCAGCTTTTTTTAAATTCATGTTTTGTCGTTGACAAATAATACACAGTTTGATACACAGCATTTGATACAAATCACTAAGGTTTGTCTACACTAATAAATCAATTTATGTGAATGATTTTACATTTTATACCAACCTAAGTTGCAGAATGCCAGCCTTATAATCTGTTGCAGAACCAATGAAAGTTAAGAGACCACGTAATGAAGTATCACCCTTCTATACTCTCTAATCTGTGCTCTCTTCTATGAAAGTTCTTGCAAAAATAAAATGTATTTTAGTGTTTTTTATGAAGTGTTCGTCATTTGACTGAAACGACGACGATTGCTCTGCAATGTAGGTATTAGATTAGGAAATCTTANAAATCTTACGATAATACTACAAACTCACACTAAGCCCTCATGAGATTATTGTGATCAGTTTTCCTGTTAACCTGACTCAGAACAATAACTAAAATGGTACGAAAATTGCCTAATTTTAAAATGTTACTGCATAATCTCATTAAAATTGCAACACAATACTGCGGAAAATGTACAAGCATTAATTAGTTTCTATAAAATTTCATACATTCGTAATTAAATCTAGTAAAGTTGACGTAATAATGGGAAATACGAAACTTTTCACTGTTGCTCCGATAGCGTTATTGTTTTATTTAAAGTTACGATAACGTTATACGAGAATAATAATTCAATTGTTATTGAGCCTTAATAATTGAGGATATAGTGGGATCGGGTGTGGTAGGTAATAGTAAAAACGTTAAATTAACTTTTTCTTTCTCTGATAGAAAGTAAAAAAACGTAACAAAAAAAAATAGGGACAAAACTTCCAAATGAACTGATTTAAAAAATTGCACGGGAAAGGTCTACAAACAAAATAAAATTTCTCAGACAGAATGTAAAAAACTTAAATAAATAAGTTAAAAAAAATGGAAAAGAGTTCAAAATAAACTGATTTACAAAATTGCCTGAGGAAGGACTAGAAACAAAATAAGTGTTTTTTTTCTTTATTACGAACTTACATTTTGTCACTAGCCAGATATCCTATTTTTTGTATGGCCCGGGTTAACTTTTTTGTGCTCAGTTGAATTTGTGGCCTGAACATTCGATTTTCAGAACCATTACTGCCGCATATTTGAAGAATACTTTGTGGTGTCAAATAAACAAATGGATAATTAGCATCCAGATATTTTCTTAATTAGGTACGGTAAACCCAATTCATAATCTAAATATCACTTTAATTTCCTCAGTCATAGAGTAGAAAGTCGCAAAATGGTTTGAGATTTCAGAACTTCTATAAGGACCATTGTACATTTCTGTTTCGTTTAAACGATTTTATACTCTAAAATTTTGACTGTAAAGTTGCAAATGCTTTAATCAAAATGTAAATGTTGCAAATGCTGTAAAAAATAAGGATTCATTCATAAAGTTTTTGTGCGTTTGGTAGTTTTTACAAGAGCTGTCATATTTTTAATTTATTGGCCCGTCGATTATCGGCATCCGAGTGATATTTGAGCCCACGCTCTGGGTGTAATGAACCAAAATATTTTAATGGTTTTTGTGCATAGACAATAATAATAAGGACACGTTGGATTATATTATCAAGGACACACTTTGGTAATGCGAGGGTACAGTCAGCGCCAAATACTTTGTGTGAAGTTAGAAGAAGTAGGTGTCTACTTAATAAAAAATATGGAGCACATAAAAAAACCGACTTCAAAAACAGCCGCTTCCAAAAAAGTCCACTAAAAAGTATAAAAATAATTACGTTATTTATTTATTAGGACAAATACGTGACCATGATTGATATACTCGGAGTCGGTGCCAGTCTGCCAAAATTAAATGCCAAGCTCAAGAATCGTACTAAATATAGGTACCGGCTCTATCTAAGCTTTATTAATCTATGCAAATAACCCTGTATAATAATTAATAAGCCACCACTGAGGGATTTTTTTCATCCTCTTAAAATCCTATTAAAATTGATCAATTTAATAATAAGTACTCTTTAATTCTTCAATAGTGTTACTTATCTGAATGGAGGATCATTAAAATCAAATGCAGTTACAAATGTCGCTTATTTTATTATCAACATAAAATAATATGACCCTTAATACACTGTGATAAGGCTATAAAAAATCCAGTAATGTTACATAACAGTTATTTGTAATAAATTACGAAATAATTCGGTAAGCACGAATAAATCCTTAATGGGGTGTCGTTAAAGTTTATTATTTGGTGACCGACTCCACTTACGTGTATTGTTAGTTTTTTCAACTCTGTGCTTTAACATCTGTTACTCTAGTATACGCGGTGCCCGCAGATAAATCGTGTACCATTGTGGATGATATAAAATTCCCGTGGCTCAGTTATAGAATTTGATTTGCGTGGTTGAAAAAAAGAATTGCGGCTCGACTTATAACTCCTCATATAAAATAGTACAAGTGCATGCATACCTAGAAGTATGGCGCGTAGAGTATATAGTAACTTATTAGTAATATCTGGTAAAATGTAGAGTAAATACCGTTATCAACATACGAGTAAATACAATAATACTGTCGTCATAGAATACTGTTGTCGCAGTAGAATAGTGACTTTTAGTAATATGTGGTAGAATGTAGAGCACTTCATCTTAAAAAGAGTCCAGTACACCAGAAGTCAAAATGTTACAAAAAATGATTTAATAGACGCTTAAGACAAATTGTTTTTAAATATTTATATTTCATTGGTAATCTACCCCTATTAAAACAAAGAAGTCCCAAAAACCTAAAACTAGTCTAGTAATAGTTTGGAGCTTATCAAAGTTTTCTTCCAGTCAACTTAGTATGGCAAAAGTCATACCAAACAAATAAACACTAACTGGTACAATTTCTAAATAATGTACGATTTGAAAAGAAATAAATGTTTTATCACTTAACGGGATTTATTGCAACAATATCTTTTTTAACGGTAAAATAATAATTTTATAATAAAAATGCAACATAATAGTTTAAAATATTAAATAAGTGATTTATCTCAAAACCCAATGCATACTGTCCTCAATGACAATAATTCACAGTTTATAGGACAAGAGCTATTATGCTACCGTTGAGCTTTAGCAGCCCTCGGCCTAGCTGCAATCCACATCAGCCAGACATTTAAGGCGTCTTCGGACCGTATTCATAATCCGGTCTTGCCTTCGCCTATTTAGGCCTAGCAAAAAGAAACACACATTTGAGACTTACAAGGAAAAAGTATTAAAATATTACGACTCAAGCCACTTCTGTAAAACGCTGAGCGCTCTTAGAATCTATACAGGGTGAGTCTTGATAATGTGCACATATGAAAATAGGTGAAACTAGACCTATTTCTATCGACAAAAAAAGGTCAAAAAATATCTGAGTTTTTTTATATTTTTTATAGATTTTTTTTCTTTCAATTACTTATTGTAAAAAAAACGTAATAACTTAAACTAAGAGGTAAATTCTGAGAAAATAAAAACAGTAATAACGCTAAATAACAGGTGATACTAAAAAAATACATAAAATACCCAGAAAATGGCAACAAATTATAAAAACAATGTAAAATTTTGAGAAAAATCTGCATTTTAATTAGTGTTTTTTTGGTTATTTGATTTTCTCCAAACAATGCCCCATAACAGGTGGTTTATTTTATTACTTTGTATTATTCTCTATCTTATTATTTTGTAAAACCAAAAATCTCATTTCTCTATCCTTATCACAACGTTTGCAATGAGCGTTTGAACTCCTAAAATATTGTTCATTTTAAACTTTTTCAATCTTATTTCCTAGGGTAATTTAAGTCTAGCCGCAGACTGCAGACTTTTTTTCGGCTGATAGATCGGGCTGTTAGTCAATATGGACCAGTACGAAAATGCGCACATTACACCGATTTGGTATCGGTCGGTTCATCATGCAAATTAAAACCGGGCCCCACTATCGGCCGACTATAAGTCGGTGCTATGCGCCTAGGCTAAAAAGTGGATCGGTTTATAAATTCTACAAACCTAAGATGGCTTCCGTTGGGATTAACAACATATTTTATAATGTCCCTTTGATATTCATATATCACTTTGATCTTACAAATTATGTTTACTTTTCCAAACGAATCTGACTTTTATGAATTAAAAAGGCTACAACCTCTTCATATAGCCTTTACGGCCATTAAGAAATATTTATTTTGTATCAATGTGCTACTAAAATTTTATGGTAGAGAATAATTTTGTAGCTCGTTTTCAATTAATAGAGGGAAAGCTGAATTCCAGATATAGTGAGAATATTTTTTTACTTAAAAAAGGAAAAAGCCTCTAAACAATAAAAAAAATTCGGAAGGATACAGGTATACAAATCAGTCAATACTTTGTACTACTGTCGACCGTAAGCAACTCACTTACTACCGGGAAAAACTATCCTATGTCCTTTCCCGGGACTCAAACTATCTCTATGCCTTTCATCAAAATTTCATCGTTCAGTGGTTTAGGCGTGAAAGCAAGACAGACAGACAGTGTTACTTTCGCATTTATAATATTAGTATGGCTATAGTATAGATATGCAGCTCTTATAAAGTGATTATTAATGATGATACACATACAAAATCCACTGCTGAACATAGCCTGCTGAAACCATGTTGATGATGATTAACAAAATCTCCACTTTGCCGTAGAATTAGTACATTTATTAATAAATTTATTTGATTAGCTTTATCAAATAATTTTCGTCGCACAATTTACCTTATTTTGAAGCCAATAGGGGTTTTTCTGGCAGTAAATATTGTACTTAGATTAAACATTTATTTATATTAAGGCATATTTAATTTATTCTTAGTTTCCTTGATTCTAAATGCAAAGTGTTTATAATAATTGTGGTAATCCCCAATTTTATGTTACCATAAAAGTGCGTCCAAATTAGTTACATATACCACAGAATAATAATAAGTCATATACTGTGTAGGTAAATAATATTTTTATTATTTTCTTTGCGTTGACAAAAGTCTACAGCTCCAAGGGACTTTAAATATGCTCGATATTTGATACAAATTCTAAGAAAAAAAAAGCGTCAATGATACAGACGAGTGATCCTATAAGGATAGGTACTAGGTAGGTACTTTTTTTCGAGGTACTCTACCTTAAAGAGAGTCAAACAGTCATTGAGTAGCATTTAAACTGAATTTAAATGTAACGCACTCAATGATCTTAAAACGTGTGAAATTGTCAATGGATCTGCATTGCAACAGGATGATTTGCACTATCTGTAAAGACTCAACCCTTACGATGCTGAATGAACTCTACAATACCGCTTTATTCAATAACGATAGAAAGTTAACCCGAAAACCATTAACAAAGGACGAGCGATTTCACACTGATCACTTAGACCTGCCGACGCCAGAAATTTTTGACGAAATTTCACATGAATATTCACTTTACAGTGTGGACATACAATCTAAAATCGATTGGCGCAACAAAACCGGCCAGTCCAATCACAGACTGTGAAATTTGAAATACAATTAATCTTTAATTGTATCGTATTTACTCGTGTAACATTACATCGGTTCATTTTCTCTCTCTTTAAGTCTCATTTTGGTGATTAATGATGGAATTGGAATTAATGATAAATGATAGTGATGAAAAGATGGCTGCCGAGCACATGTCCCCGTTTCTGGCAACCGGCTCCGCATCAGATCCTTTACAATTTTAAGGAGTCATTCATAACCGGTAATAAATGATCCGGAGATTGTCCGATAATAGATTCCGAGTGGTCTATTAGTAAGTTTGTAAATTATAAATAAATAGAAGAAAATATAGATTTCAATACGCACCTACGTCAGTGAAGGGTTGGAATAGGCTAGTTTCCTAAAAAAATTTTTTTAGTCCGTAATGTTTAATATCTAAAAATATTGGACACATATATTTTTATTTGTCAATCTAACAAACAATTACATAGTTATGGTGCGTTGAAGTTCCGCACGACGTCACAACGTGCGGCACTTTTATGCACGCATTGACGTCACGGGCCTCTTCTTATGAACATTGGCGCGCTTTATCTCTTTAAATTTTCATTAGTTTGAAAAAGTGAAAAATACGTGTAGAGTATTTTTTGATAAGTTAACTGACGGACTAATTAAAACTCTTGCTTTTTGACCCATGAAACATCCCTATTGTAAGAATTTTGTTAAAGTATTTTTTCTTCAGTAACTTACAGAATACTACAATATAAATAATAAAATACATAATATCACCGTAATGAGGGCTATCGTTTTAGCGCTCACCAGTTAGCGCCACTGTAGAGTAAGGTCCTGTCAATCGCCAGGGGTGCCAACTGTTAAGTATAAAAACGATAGCCCTCATTGACTGTAGACATTTACTGGGAAAAGTTTTCATTTGGAGAGACTAATGTCAATTTTCACCATCAATCCCTAATTTTTAAGTGACCCCTATGGTAACACATAACAGGAATTTTGTTTTCATAGGGGTCACTCAAAAATTAGGGATTGATGGTGAAAACGGGCATAAGGCCCATTTTTTTGATTCATAGTTAAATTGACTCATTGTTAAATACTATTAATGGTTAAATATTAACAAAATGTTAACTAATAGTTATAAAATGTACTAAAAGTCAAGCTAATCATTGTTAGAAAAAAATTTTTTTTCCGATAATTAACCACTTGTCATTTGACATCTGTCAAATTTGACTAGTGGTTATTTTAACTACGAATCAAAAAACTGGGCCTAAGCTAGGTTAGCCGAGTTCTGCGATTAAAACATCTGACACAGTATTTTATTCGAAAATTACGTAAGTGTTAAAAAAAAATATTTCATCATCATCATCATTTCAGCCACAGGCCGTCCACTGCTGAACATAGGCCTCCCCAATATTTTCCATATTGCAAAGAAACACCGAGCATAGCGCTAACCGTAACACAATGTAACATTTATGCCCGTTTTCACCACCAATCACTACTTTCTAAGTGACCCCTATGGTAACACTTAACAGGAATTTTGTTTTCAAAGGGATCACTTAAAAATTTGAGATTGATGGTGAAAACGAGCATCAGTCCATTAAAAAATCTTATCATTTCCAAGTTGTTATCTTTAGTGTCATAAAATCCTTCAAATCTAATTAAAACCTAATCTCTCCCACTAATCATCTCCATTGTAGTTTGTTTAATTATTACAAATCCCGTGTAGATTGCTGAACGGAAATTGAGAAAAACTCCCCCATGGGACGTGATGGGACTCGCGACAAATATAATAATGGCGGCCTATGGGGAAGGGAGAGCGGTTATTGAGCCGGTTAACTCCGTTAAACCGACGGTGTAAGCCCATGGTTTATCTGGTTATTTTGAATGGCATTAAGCAGTAGTGTAACAAGCAAATCAAATCATTTATTGAGTACTTAGGGCCTATCCAAGGCGCTTACTACTAATATACATCCCAAATATGCATAGCTGACCCTACCACCACTTCGGGACAACATATGGGATGTGCTGAGAGTGGCGGAAGAAACTCTATCACCTGTGTCAGCAGCAGTGGACGTCCTGTAACTGAAATGATAATAATGTCGGTACAGAACATTAATTTATGATCGAGCCAAGACTCGCGAAGCTCACACTCGGCCTCGTCCGCACGCGCACCGATCGCCAAACGGTTAGAGAACCTTCTGTACTCGCCACTCTGCCCGGTGAAGCTGGAAAAGCTCTTCACGCTACCAGCGCGCGTCCCTTCAAAAAACAAAAAAACATGGTACAGTCAGCGTCAAATAGTTCGTAACACCCAAAGTAACCAATAAGTTTGTCACACGTCTTTGTTACATTTGGAGTAAGGTTGTGTTGTCAAGTTTTATGACACTTTAGGTGTCACGAACTAATTTAAGTTGCTGTATCTACGCATGGGCAAGTAATGAGTTTTTAAAATCTAATAAAATACCAATATCTATTAAAATTACTATTCAATTAAAACACTTGTTCACTATTGGATAACACCATCCCCATACCCCAACTGCATCACACAATGATATGGAAAAATATCATATTTAATACCGACTAAACGCATTGGCCTCGCCGGGGGTCGAACCCGTGGGGTGGATATTAAAATATGTCATCTAACTGCGATATAGTTGAATAACTGCGAAAGTTAATCGTTAAAGTTTGCGAGAATAATTAACTGCGTTTTGTAGATTGTTAATGGCAGAATGGGGTTGGAAGCTGAACAATTTATTAGTATTGATTATTTTAATATTATTATGTTTTGCATATTTTTAGCGTCTTGGAGCCCTTGACCACAACTTATACTTTGAATTACAACTTAGTACAGAGATGGGTTATACTAGGTAAATTTGATACTAGGTGCGCCTATTCCTAGTATTTATTAATACTCGATCCAAATACCTATTCCACCTAGTACGTAGTAATTTAGCATACTTGACGCGACTAGTGCGGACTAATCCACGTAATATGACTTTAAAATACAATTTTTTTTNTAAATGCAGTGTTAATAATAATAGCGGTAATCCCCAATTTGATGTTACCATAAAGGTGCGTTCAACTTATGTAACATGTTATATGTATAATAGGGTGGTCCTTATTTTTCGACTTTTGAATTATCCCCGGGGAACTTTCTCATTCGACCTCTAAATATGAAATTAGCTATTTTTGTTTTTTTTTTGGTTAAGATTTAGAGGTCGCTACCAGCTGTCAAAATATTTACAAAAGCTTTGAAGATCTTAAATCATGGTTTCATAAATGTTTTATTTAAGTGTTTATATCACATTTTACGTGCAAATGAACATCGCATAGATAGAATAGACAATCGCTTCTTGTCCCCTTCTCGCCTCAACCCCTCTTCTAAACCGACCATGGTACAGACGCGTCGAGATACTAACAAGTAAACTCTTATATCTTAAAAATAATTGATTCAAATATGTACATTGTACATATTTGAATCAATCTTAGTTATCATCATCTTAGTTCATAGCAACAACAATAATTTTGTAATATTTTTATTTGGCTTTGGCTTTAAAAATAAATGAATCTAACAAATACAGATTTTGTTTTTACTTAAAATTCAAACCTTGGTAGCGACCCCTAAATGTCTTTTAAAAATTAAAAAAAATAATAATGAAAGACTTTCATATGGTATATATTCAAATAACGTGGTGCCCCGCAAAATATAAGAAAAAAATTTTTTTTCGTAGGAATAAGGACCACCCTAATGTATAACTTTTCCTATGTACCTAACATGTTACAAACTGTCTTATTAGTAGTAGATACGGCTATAACATATCATATAACTACGTGTTATGTTATTTATCAGCGGTATATGATATAGATACTTTATATGTATAGGTACATGCGCACCATGATATACTTTATCGACGTCAAAATGTATGGGCAAAATCGATAAAACAGAGTGGTAACCGCGTATCGCGGCGCTTATCCTTTTTTTTTTTTGCGTAGGCCTACTGGACTCACCTTAAGACTCTGTTACACATACTGTGTAGGTATAATATTTTCTATGCGTCGACAAAAGTCTGCAGCTCCAAGGGGTTTTAAATGTATTCAATATTTGATACAAATTCCTAAGAAAAAAGAGCGTCAAACACACAGACGTGTGATCCTATAAGGGTACTTTTTTTTCGAAGTACTCTACCCTAAAGAGAATCAAGCAGTCATTGAGTAGCATTTAAACTGAATTTAAATGTAACGCACTCAATGATCTTAAAACGTGTGAAATTGTCAATGGATCTGCATTGCAACAGGATGATTTGCACTATCTGTAAAGACTCAACCCTTACGATGCTGAATGAACGCTACAATACCGCTTTATTCAATAACGATAGAAAGTTAACCCGAAAACCATTAACAAAGGACGAGCGATTTCACACTGATCACTTAGACCTGCCGACGCCAGAAATTTTTGACGAAATTTCACATGAATATTCATTTTACAGTGTGGACATACAATCTAAAATCGATTGGCGCAACAAAACCGGCCAGTCCATTCACAGACTGTGAAATTTGAAATACAATTAATCTTTAATTGTATCGTATTTACTCGTGTAACATTACATCGGTTCATTTTCTCTCTCTTTAAGTCTCATTTTGGTGATTAATGATGGAATTGGAATTAATGATAAATGATAGTGATGAAAAGATGGCTGCCGAGCACATGTCCCCGTTTCTGGCAACCGGCTCCGCATCAGATCCTTTACAATTTTAAGGAGTCATTCATAATCGGTAATAAATGATCCGGGGATTGTCCGATAATAGATTCCGAGTGGTCTATTAGTAAGTTTGTAAATTATAAATAAATAGACGAAAATATAGATTTCAATGCGCACCTACGTCAGTGAAGGGTTGGAATTGTAAGAATTTTGTTAAAGTATTTTTTCTTACAGAATACTACAGTAAAACAATAAAATACATAATATTACCGTAATTGACTGTAGACATTTACTAGAAAAACATAAATAAATTGAAGATTTCAGGAACATTAAAAAAAATTGAAGAGACTAATGTCAGTTTTCACCATCAATCCCTAATTTTTAAGTGACCCCTTTGGTAACACTTAACAGGAATTTTGTTTTCAAAGGGATCACTTAAAAATTAGGGATTGATGGTGAAAACGGGCATCAGTCCATTAAAAAATCTTACCATTTCCAAGTTCTGTTATCTTTATGTGTCCTAAAATCCTTCAAATCTAATTAAAACCTAATCTCTCCCACTAATCATCTCCATTGTAGATTGTTTAATTATTACAAATCCCGTGTAGATTGCTGAACGGAAATTGAGAAAAACTCCCCCATGGGACGTGATGGGAGTCGCGACAAATATAATAATGGCGGCCTATGGGGAAGGGAGAGCGGTTATTGAGCCGGTTAACTCCGTTAAACCGACGGTGTAAGCCCATGGTTTATCTGGTTATTTTGGATGGCATTAAGCAGTAGGGTAACAAGCAAATCAAATCATTTATTCAGTACTAAGGCCCTTTCCAGGGCGCTTACATGTTCCAAATATAGCTGGCCGTATCACCACTTCGGGACAACATATGGGATGTGCTGAAAAGAGGCGGAAGAAACTCAGTCACCTTTGTCAGCCACTTTTTCAATGAGGTTTAGCAAATGCTTATATTGAACAAAACATTTTTCGATCAAAAAGAAAAAGATGGCACATAATGTAATGTGACTAATTCATTGGTAAATGATATAAAATTTACTCGTAAATATCCTAGTATAGGCAGGGTAGGGGGCAGCTAGGTTCTGGAGTGGAGGCCACTTACAGCCAAGCGCAGCATAGGACAAGGTGGACGGATGACTTCATAGAAGTAGCAAAAAGGCGCTGGAGAAGTATAGGCTGCTACCAAACAGCCAATTTGGAAATCATTGGGAGAGGCCTATACTTCTCCAGCGCCTTTTTGCGTTCAGCAGTGGACGTCCTGTAGCCGAAATTATCATAATGTCACTACAAAACATTTATTTCTGCTCATGTCTCGCTGTATTATGTACAACTCTTATAACGCTTTGATTATAAAACATGGAGGCTAAGACAAGGCTTCTGAAAAAACATGGATCTAAGTATTCCTTTCAAATATCAAACCAAATATTATTACAGCACTTAAACACTATTGGATAACACCATCCCCCATACCCCAACTGCATCACACAATGATATGGAAAAATATCATATTTAATACCGACTAAACGCATTGGCCCCGCCGGGGGTCGAATCCGTGGGGTGGATATTAAAATATATGTCATCTAACACACTGCGATATAGTTGAATAACTGCGAAAGTTAATCGTTAAAGTTTGCGAGAATAATTAACTGCGTTTTGTAGATTATTAATGCAAAATGGGGTTGGAAGCTGAAAAAAGTTATTAGTAATGATTATTTTAATATGTTTTGCATATTTTTCAGCGTCTAGGCAGTCTATTACCGCTACTTATGCTTTGAATTAGAATATAAATAATCATATTTTAATAATATTCAATTATTTGAATGTCTTGTGCCCGTTTTCACCATCAATCCCTAATTTTTAAGTGACCCCTATGGTAACACTTACAAGGAATTTTGTTTTCATAAGGGTCACTTAAAAATTAAGGATTGATGGTGAAAACGGGCATTAGATCTTAGACTGAGTTGCACCTAACTTTAACCGTAACTATAACGGTAACCGGTGATTTTGTATGAAGTTTGACACATTTTTAACGTTTGTTAAAGCTAAAGTTAGATGAACCCAGCCTTAAGTCTCTACACTCTTATTGGAAAATAGTACTCAAACCATTTCCACTCTTCATATGTTTCTAATTTTAACCCAATACAACCACACCCGGTCTATAAGACCCCTTTAAACTACAATGCCGATCTACTTGATTGAATGTAACAATCCCTAGAGCCACTTACAAGTAAATAACACTTAACCATTTAAAATCGCTTCGAGCGACCCCACTTGATTCGATAAACTCTCGTAATTGTCGAATCATTCAGTGATGTACGCTGTTTGGATTGTATGAATCAGTATGAATCAGTGTGCGGGCCTTTGCGACCCTCATGGGTCATGGTAGGGTTGACTCTTCGTTGTATTGATTTTAAGGAATTTTTAAAATATATTTTATGTAAGTTAAGAAAGAGTAAAAAGGTATGTAAATTAAGAATAAGAATGCTTACGTTTTCCTGGTTGAATAACAATTAAAGAACTGAAAAAGTGTCAATTACAGATTTAAAATTAACTTGATGTGTTTATTTTGGTAATAAAACAATTGAGAATAATATTCTGATACAAATTTTTACTAAACTTACAGCCACTCACAGTTTTGGCGCGTAAAAAAACAGTGCGGTCGTAGTTTCTCAGATGAGATGAGAAAAAGCTAATTATAGTCTTAACACAGCTATAAAATTCACAGTTCATATCGATTCAATTCTGCTTCTTTTTTCTTAATTAACAGTTTTTATATACATGCTGATAGCTGAAACTTCACAGACTCATTTTACTGTAGGAAAATGTTGCCTCATTCATATAAATTAATGGTTATATTGTTTGTGTAGTTTATAATTTAAATAAAAAAAATACTAAATTGATAGTGGCAACCCTACTAACGTATAAGGGCGATAAAGTGGTTTGTAATAGCCTTAATGCGTTTAGACGCTTTTTGGGGTCCAAATATCCCAAACGAGTTTGTTTTGGAGCGTATGTTTCATTGCATTCGCAGTTTAGGGTCAGATTTATTTTGTATCGATTTACTGATCTCACAATACATTTTATACCTTTTGTTTGCCAGCTACTTTGTCACCCAGACAGTGACAAGTAGCTTAGATTAAATTATAAGAATAGCCTCAATGTGTGAATACCTGACCAACTATGTGTCACCAGACTTTTTTAATTTACCTCATATTGTACCATCAAACTCCGTTTAGTAATTTTTGCGTAAAATTCATCTTACAATGTTAGTATGCGACTGGCAAACTGTCTCTCCCGGACATATTTCAAAGTTATCTGAAATATCTAAAATGCAATGTGTTTAATAACTTGTGTCATTGTAATGTTTGTGATGAGAAAATAAAGACTATTTATTTATTTAATATTACTATTATTATTATCTAAAAGAAAAGGAAAAGAAAATAGGAGAATTTTTAGGTCAATAAAGATATTAGACCTAGTATGATAGGATAATATTATAATCTATCGTAATTACTATTTAATTAAATATTTCGTTCGTTTCAGCTAAATGACATCCACGGCTACACAAAGGCCTCCCCCAAGGATTTTCACAAAGACCGGTCCTGCGCTGCCCGCATCCAGGTACTTTTCAGGGAACTATATTATAATAGTCCTATTTGATAATACAGGGTGATTGGGATACTCGACCTATTCCTTGAAAAGAATTATACTATAGGACTTGACATAAAAAAATGTAAAATCAAAATTATCTTTATTTGTTTAGACTAATTAAATTAGTACTTACAAATCGTCAAATGCTCTTAAGGAGCCTATACATGTCTCATTCTTTTTTTGCCCTACCAGCGCTTCGAGACAAACATTTGGCAAGTGCTGAGAAGAAGCGCCGCAACAAACTCAGTCACCACTGTCGGTTTACTCTGTAACAAACTTAATTTTCGTTTCAGCTACATTTTAATTTAAAATTCAGGTTGACACAAAACAACATAATTACGAACTTCCCGTAACAATTAATTTACAGCGAGAATATCAATATTTCCTACACGTTACACGAATAAAAGGAAATCACATGGATAAAATAATACAAACCACTGATAAATGGGTTTTTCTGCGACTAACGAATGTAGGTTCACAAATAACATGATTCTAACCAAAATTAGTATTTTAATGACTTGATCAAACGTCCTTTAAAATTTAAAAGTTTTAAATAGAGCAAATCAAACCCAATGTTTTACATATTTACCGGTTGGTGACGCCTGCATCCAACGCCTTCCTTCTACCTTTGACTCTTTAGCCTTTGTGAGGTCGTCAGTTCACCTTGTAAGTTGTAGCAGGTACGCTACGTTTTCCGATACGTTGCCTCTACTCTAGAACGCGTCTTTCCATTCTATACATAGCCAGAATGCAAGGGTGTGAAACTAATCGAGTATAGTTTGGAAATGACTTTTTTTACTAAGCTCATCCAAACTAGGTAGGTATACACGACCATATACTTTGTAGTGACTTAGGTTAGACTCTAGAACCTAGGTTCCCAAAAACTGAAAAAAAACAATTGCTTAAATAACTTACATGAATGTTTGCATTTTAATTGAGTTAGGAGTAGGGCATGAATATCGGAATCTCGGAATCTCGTAATANAGGCTTAGGACTGTCAACTTAAAAGTTGGCGTATTTAAAAGATATCAATTTCATAAAAATATTTACATTTTTTTTCTTATTTACATGAATATGGTTTGACTACGTTTGTGTGCGTTTGCTTCGTCGCGCTCAAATTTGTTTAGTCAGACAGAGACGGAGTGAATCTCTACGTTTGCACATAAGCTTAGCGAGAAATACTAGGAGCGCGTAATACACGACTACGGATTACGCAATAATAACCTCTATTACTTTGATGGTAGGGTCGGAAATCGTGTAATAAATAAATACTAGGTGGATCAAGTATTCAAAAAATTGGAATAGGTGCCGCCTAGTACTGTAAAATACCTAGTGTGTGGATCTGTTCTAGTAAATACGTCTCATCTCTAGTACGTTTCCTATAAAATTATTTTTTTATTTTAATAATATTCAATTATTAAATCTTAGGCTGAGTTGCACCTAACTTTAACCGTAACTATAACGGTAACCGGTGATTTTGTATGAAGTTTGACACATTTTTAACGTTTGTTAAAGCTAAAGTTAGATGGTGCAACCCAGCCTTAAGTCTCTACACTCTTATTGGAAAATAGTATTCAAACCATTTCCACTCTTCATATGTTTCTAATTTTAACCTAATACAAACACCCGGTCTATAAGACCCCTTTAAAACTACAATGCCGATCTACTTGATTGAATGTAACAATCCCTAGAGCCACTTACAAGTAAATAACACTTAACCATTTAAAATCGCTTCGAGCGACCCCACTTGATTCGATAAACTCTCGTAATTGTCGAATCATTCAGTGATGTACGCTGTTTGGATTGTATGAATCAGTGTGAATCAGTGTGCGGGCCTTTGCGACCCTCATGGGTCATGGTAGGGTTGACTCTTCGTTGTATTGATTTTAAGGAATTTTTTTAAACACATTTTATGTAAGTTAAGAAAGAGTAAAAAGGTATGTAAATTAAGAATAAGAATGCTTACGTTTTCCTGGTTGAATAACAATTAAAGAACTGAAAAAGTGTCGTAGTTTCTCAGATGAGATGAGAAAAAGCTAATTATAGTCTTAACACAGCTATAAAATTCACAGTTCATATCGATTCAATTCTGCTTCTTTTTTCTTGATTAACAGTTTTTATATACATGCTGATAGCTGAAACTTCACAGACTCATTTTACTGTAGGAAAATGTTGCCTCATTCATATAAATTAATGGTTATATTGTTTGTGTAGTTTATAATTTAAATAAAAAAAATACTAAATTGAAAGTGGCAACCCTACTAACGTATAAGGGCGATAAAGTGGTTTGTAATAGCCTTAATGCGTTTAGACGCTTTTTGGGGTCCAAATATCCCAAACGAGTTTGTTTTGGAGCGTATGTTTCATTGCGTTCGCAGTTTAGGGTCAGATTTATTTTGTATCGATGTACTGATCTCACAATACATTTTATACCTTTTGTTTGCCAGCTACTTTGTCACCCAGACAGTGAGAAGTAGCTTAGATTAAATTATAATTATAAGATTAGCCTCAATGTGTGAATACCTGACCAACTATGTGTCACCTGACTTTTTTAATTTACCTCATATTGTTCCATCAAAGTGCGTTCAGTAATTTTTGCGTAAAATTCTTCTTGCAAAATCAGAGTATTACTGGGAAACTGTCTCTCCCCGGACATTAATATAAAATTATCTGAAATATCTAAAAGAAAAGGAAAAGAAAATAGGAGAATTTTTAGGTCAATAAAGTTTTTTTTTAATGAGTGCTATTGATATGCACCTGCAATTGGAGCTAGTGGAGTACTCCAAGCTAGACCTAGTATGATAGGATAATATAATCTATCGTGATTACTATTATTTTTATATTTCGTTCGTTTCAGCTAAATGACATCCACGGCTGCACATAGGCCTCCCCCAAGGATTTCCACAAATACGGTCCTGCGCTGCCCGCGTCCAGGTACTTTTCTGGAAATTATATTTTAATAGTCCTATTTAATAATACAGGGTGATTGGGATACTCGACCTATTCCTTGAAAGGGATTATGCTAGAGGACTTGACATAAAAAAATGTAAAATCAAAATTTTCTTTCTTTGTTTACACTAATTAAATTAGTACTTACAAATCGTCAAATGCTCTTAAGGAGCCTATACATGTCTCATTCTTTTTTTGCCCTACCAGCGCTTCGAGACAAACATTTGGCAAGTGCTGAGAAGAAGCGCCGCAACAAACTCAGTCACCACTGTCGGTTTACTCTGTAACTAACTTAATTTTCGTTTCAGCTACATTTTAATTTAAAATTCAGGTTGACACAAAACAACATAATTACGAATTTCCCGTAACAATTAATTTACAGCGAGAATATCAATATTTCCTACACGTTACACGAATAAAAGGAAATCACATGGATAAAATAATACAAACCACTGATAAATGGGTTTTTCTGCGACTAACGAATGTAGGTTCACAAATAACATGATTACCTAACTAAAATAAGGCTGGGTTGCACCATCTTACTTTGACTGTGACAAACCTCAAAAATCTGTCAAACTTCATACAAAAATCACCGGTTATCGTCATAGTTACCGTCAAAATTAGGTGGTGCAACCCACCCTTAGTGTTTTAATGACGATTGATCAAACGTCCATTAAAATTTAAAAGTTTTAAATACAGCAAATCAAACCCAATGTTTTCCATATTGACCGGTTGGTGACGCCTGAATCCAACGCCTTCCTTCTACTTTTGACTCTTTAGCCTTTGTGAGGTCGTCAGTCCACCGTGTTAGTCGTAGTAGATACGCTACGTTTTCCGATACGTGGCCTCCACTCTAGAACCTAGGTTCTCGAAAACTGAAAAAAATAAATAAAAACAATAATTGTTGAAATGACTTATATGAATGTTTGCATTTTAATTGAGTTAGGAGTGACATTTCAGGTCTGAAACTTCTGGTACTAGGTTCGATTCCCATAGGGGCCATGTAAAAACGCTTTATTCAAGTTGAATTGACCTGATTATCAAAATGAATTATCAATGTTTTATGATTCTATTATTACTTAACATTTTGGTGGAGCTCACTAATCTTAACCATTAAACATTAACACTAATTGTTTTTCTTGGCTTTTCCTGTTTTCGTACTTACATTTATCCTAGCTCATTAGCGAGTAATTAAATCCACTACAATTATATACCAAATAAATTGAACAAAAAATATCAACGTACAAACAGGACAAAACTGCTCATTACAATCGTTAAATAACGTTGATTAATTAATATTTACTTTTTCCTGATCAATTATTTCGTTATCACCCTGTATAGTATGTTTTAACGGCTTCCTGCGGCTAATTAATGCTATTTAATCAAGGCTGTAAAATCTGTAATAAGTGCATTAAAAAACTAATGCAACCAAATGTAGGTCGTTAATGTTGTTAGTTAAATTTTTTAATGAATATCGACCAATTATCGATAAATATGGAATGCATAATGATTTTTTACTAGCATACTAGTGGCCGACCCCGGCTTCGACCGGGTTATACAAGTAGGTACTATATTGGCGTACCTACCTATACAGGTAGCCTGTTATGTTAATTAAATGAAAGTCCTAAATAAGACCTTAAATATTTTTTTCATAATCGATGTATGAATTATGACTGTATTAGTAAGATATTATAAAAAATCTGTAGAAAATAATATGTAAGCTTTTGTTCAGTAATAAAAGGTTTAAATTAGCCACAAAATTTAACGTACTCAACCTTGCTATTTCTAAAATAATGTACTTTTTAACCTAAACAACAGACAACTCAATAAAAAATAATTGAAATGAGACATCAATAAAAAAATAAACTCATTCTTATTTCAAATTTCGACCAAGTTCTCATTTAAAAATAAAAAATAAAATCCATTCGTGCATTCTAATTCCAAATTCAAACTTCCACATTCGCATGTCACCGTTCAGAGACCGTATCGCGATGGAGCGCGCCATGAATGATTGTTTAATGTACCAGAAGTGAGCAAATTCGTTTTTAAACGGCTATCAGCCGGTCATTAAAAGGGAATGACGCGCGATTCGAACGCACTCTATGAGATGTCATTTTAGTTGGTAGGGTGACAAAACTTTTTTATAAGTGAGGAATACTTTTTTTACAAGGTATTTGACCGCAATCGCACTGTGTTAAGTGAGATACAGTATAAGTACAGTGGATAAGTTCTTATACTTTTCAAACATCCAAGATTTATCATATCTTTTTTCATGTAGAACAAAGCAGGTATCTGACCTGTGTTATGTAAAATACAGTATAAGATGATACATACTTACCTGCCATGTAAGTGCACATTATTCACTCTCGCATAAAGATTTAGTGTTCGGGTTAGAGACAGCAACAGGCGACGAATTCCAGTTCTTAGCCTGTGTCCTAACAGGTCGCATTGAAAAAGAGTTAGCGAAACGCTTAGTGCGCTGGTGGAATGTCGAGAACCTAATTAAGTAGCATTATTTTCTTCATCTCTTTAGTAAATAAAAGATTGTATAAACTCTACATAAACCTACTATAGAAGTACTATAGTACCTACCAGTAGGCCTAGGATGCGCGCCGCGATAAGCGGTTATCACGCTATTTTATCGATTTTGCCCATACATTTTGACGTCGATAAAAGTTATCACGGCGCGCATCTTAGGCCTTCAGGACAAAATTAAGCTAAAGAGTGTTTAAATTTTTTCCTGTTCACCCCAAAAACTACAGTCAACCTACACTATTAGTATATTAAGCGCTCTCAATAAACATTAACTACAATGGCTGCTGCACAAAAGACACGCTGCCAATTGTTTGGACATCTGGGGTCGAAGAGACCTATACGTGATACACCCTGTATGGGTCTCTATGGGATGATGGACGCACACACCCTGTATTTGTCGCTTTAGATTTTGAAACGTCATTGAAATGCGACCGCAAGAAAAAATACTTAAATAGACATTGTAAATGATCCAGTAAATCTGTAAATAGATGGGAATTATGTCAATGGATATTTTTTATCTGAAGACTCACTGGTTACTAGTATTTACAGTGGGTAGGTACTTAATGTGTAAAATGGTCTTAAGTAGTTTCTAGACCAGTAGTCACGGAAAACACTGTTTAACTAGAAAGGGTTTTGCGAAAACTTAGACCCGTACGTTACGTGGTTCAAAAAAACTCGATTCATTCAAACTATCACAGAATTATCTGTTTTGGATGTTTCTTCCATGGCTTTAACAACAGAACCAATCAGAAAATTTAATCTATCCCTGAGTAGGTAATTGACTGAGTATCGTAATAATACGGGTATGAGATACAACTCTATCTACCCCATTCAAATCTATCTATTTAACGACAGCTAACAATGCGTTAGATAAACCCAATAAGGCCACTACATTAGCCACGGTGGCCATTAACGGCCACCATTGACCCATCGGAATGGCCTAATCCCATAACTGGACCAATTTATAAACTTGTTGAACAACGGGCATTAAATTTGAACAGCCATAATCACGTGAACACTTTAAACACCCCACCCGGAAAACCGTCCAGTTTACGCTGCCCTTTCAAAATTTGTCCATTGCTTGAAAATTCGTCCAGTTAATTTAGATCGAAGGGTCTGGGTGAATTGGACAGAGGGAAAGCCTCCCTGTGGGTGCCTATTAAGTGATGGGTAATTTAGAAATACATAAAGTACATAATAGGGCCCTTAACTCCGCTAAATGAGGCGAAAACGGGTGCGTTACCCGACGTAGCGCTCGGTCGATACTGTAATGATTATGTACTTGGGTGTTTATTTGTGAGAGAACCTTTTTACATGACGTTTTAAGTTTACGTAATTATTGTATGTGGTTTTAATAATAACTGATATTTGCAATAATATTATGGTTATTTTGTTGGAATTATTAGTTTCAGCCCTGAAAATTCTACCTTTGTTTAAAAATACTGTACCTAAACATTGTCAAAATGAACTCTTGATTTCAGATTACTTATAGTTTTTACTTTATTAAGTAGGTACTTAAAGTGCTTACATAAGTTTCTGTAACAGTTTTACAACCATTTCATGAATATAGCAATATTTTACTTCTTTTTAATATTAAAAATGTTTGATTGGTAACGTCATTTCACGAGTTCTAATTTGAAAGTAATGTCAGTAAGAAGATAATCCTGTTGTCTATTTTACTCAAGCTTTGTATAAGTTTTTAAGACAAGATCATTGTATGATAACCCTTGCTTGTTCACGGATATAATTGATTCTAATTTCAAACGAAACCGCTCTTAAAAAAGTAAAGCCTGTCAACGAAAACCAACAAAGAGTTTGCAAAGAGTTAAATTTTTATTCTTTCCAGCCAGCATCTGCCACTAGTTATAAGGATTTAATGCCATAAATAATTTGATTAGTCGCGTATTTATCAACATAAAACCATCGAATGGAAAAACGTCACCTATTCAGGACCCCTTCATTCATTTTGAATGGGACTCCATTGATATCATACCAGTATTTAAAAGCCACTAATATTATCTTGATGTCTTGAGAAGAAAGACGTCATTTTTGGACGTGGCAACACCGAATTTTTATAGCTGGTAACTTGCAAATTTCGACTTTATTCTCTAGTTTTAAGAGTTGTGATACGTATACAGGACAAGACGGTTATAATTTTGATTGTTGTTTATTACCGTTTTTTGGCATGGTTTTTGTAAGGTTTTCTAAAGGTGTCCGTTCACAAAGGGAGTTTTTGCACGTGTATTGAGCACGCGTTGAGAATTGACTCTATCCAATGTGTTTTTAAAACTGTCTAAGATTATCTTGTAGCCTTTTGTGTAGATGTTTAAGAGCAACAAAAACAGCTATAAAATATTCCTATAAGGATATTGAGATNATTGAGTTATAAAAGTCGTTATAAAAACCAAATTAATGATGCTAAAAGATGATAGAGAGTGCCGCGAAAAGTACAAAAAGTTACTATTGGAAATTTTAAGCAACAATTTCAAAATTAGCTGTGCTTGTTAAAATTTGCTATAAATACACACTGATTAGTACCTAGAACTCATTTATTTTAACATTACAGCTTAACAAACATAAAGACCATAAAAACTAATAACCAATTGCGCAGTTCCCATTCAGCTAATTACCAAACTAATAACGGAAATATCCACACTCGGACCACACACGAAGTGTTCCAGAGCTCACACTAAAAGGCGCTAATGCGAAAACATCACACTATTCCATTTTTGAAACGCAAACAAAGTAAACGAATGGCGCTTAAAGCTCCATAATCTCCGGCTAGGTGGCGCCCTCGTTATTTGAATTTCGAACATCACTGTTCTCTATTCAAAATTGTTACATGTTCTTTGTTCGGAAAATATTTGCTCACCGTTTAATACGGCCAGCGTAAACAGGTCTGTGCTGCTACAAGTTTTTTAAGTTATTGTTGGTTAACGAAAAAAGTCGAGGGCTCAAATTACGCTGGTTCTGTTTATGTGATGTGCTTAAGTGGGAGCCTGATGTTTGCTTGTTTTAGGATGTTTATTTTCGGCCCGGACACGACTGGCCTTTAACAAACGTTTTTTTATGTTCACGAATGTTCATTTTTCTGTTGTAATTAAGTGGACAAAGGAGAATAACAGCGTTTTTACAGCTTTAAGTTTTGCTTGTTTCTCACTTAACATTTTGATTGCTTTCTATTCTATAAGCTAGCGTATTTATAGTACTTATGATATTAATGAGTAGATGGTAGGTTAAAAATGTATCACTATTATTTTTTGAACTTTATTTTTTGTGTACAAAGCGCAAGCACAACCATAAAATTCAAGAAAGTTAAAAAATCATACCTAGAATACGGTCTCTATGTAGTTACAAAAATCAAAATTATCAATTACGTAACTAGTGAAAACAATATTAGAAAGTTTAATCATTACTTATTACCATAAAACACAAAAATGATCATTACGAAACACTTAAAATAATCACTCGAAACCGCTTTATCGGCTAATGAACAGAAATAAAAACGTAATGAATCATTACCGCCGTTTTATTCGCTAATTTAAGGAAAAAATTAAAATGAAGCTGCGGAGATGATAAATTGGAAAAATAAAACGCTCCCTGCGAAATTAAAGTCGTCTGCCTCCCCGCGGAATGGCATAATTTCAGAGTACCCCCCTCGCAGGGCTGGCAAAGAAATTGCAATGTGAAAAAAGTTTCTATTGCTCCAAAATATTGAAAAAATATTTTGAATTTTGAAATGTTAATATGCCCAACGGATAATCAAGCTGCAGTGGCTATGGGCGGGCACATAGTAAGTACATAGAACTGATGGCAGATGAGGCAACAACGTGTACTGAAAAGGTAGCAGGAAGGCGAAGATGCAGGCCGCTACAAACCGGGCAATACTTATGGAAATCATTTGGTGAGGCCTATGTTCAGCAGTAGGTACCATGTAAGTAAATGATGCAGAAAGCGATCCCAATCCTTTCACCGAGCGCTCAACATTCATGCTGCCTATTTAATTTAGTTTATATTTCAACAAACTTGTCAACTTTTAATTTGATTTTCAGTACAAAATTGTAGGTTTAACTAGTGCAAAAATCATTTCAGTGACTAGTACCAATATATCAGTGACTAGCAGCGTTGCCAGACGTCCCGATTTTTAAATCAAATTTAAATGTCCCGCGCGGGACAGGCTCTGTCCCGCTTTTCGGATAGAGACACTCACTTCACCAGACTATTGTTTGAAACGCCATATTACCACAGAATAATAATAAGTACTGATATTACTCTAAAGAATAAAACTTTTTTTAGTTTCGATTTTTGTTTTTTTTTTTTATTTTTTTATTCTAAAGACGAATTTAACGATAGAGTAAATCTGTACCTCTAGCATGAACAACTTTCGTCTTCGAATCGTTTGCGTATTCGATAAAATTTGATACTCAACCTTCGAATTAAACGATAACGTGACAATTTTGATTCTCAAAATAAGTTTCGTGCAACCATTTCTTACACTAAGTTCACTTTACGACAAGTTCACAAGGGCGCTGTTGTAGTTTTCGTACTAAATCTTGATGGCGGGATGGCGATTCGAGTACCTACGCAAACGATTTGAACTCGAAAGTTTTTCGTGCTAGCCGTACTGATTTAAAATATAATTTGTTTGTTAAAATACATTTTATATGGCTACTTTTGCTATCTATTGTCACGTTAACGTAATTTTAAGTCAAATAAAAAGATAAATATTTGAAAACAACGCTTTTTTAATATGTCCCGCTTCTGACGGAAGAATCCCGCTATTTTCACTCAAAAAGTACCAAAGTCCTGACTTGGCGAAAAAAAAAACTGGCAACGCTGGTGACTAGTAACTAGCTTATTATGCTATGATTTCGACCTCAGGCACCCCTGAGAGCCGTTAGGGGGTTATTTCGCGCGCGTCACCAATTTTGGCGCGAAACGGCGCGCGTTATTGTAATTTAGCGCGCGTCTCGACGCCATATTACGAATCGTGTCGGCGTTTATTTAAACCAATAATGTCATTATAAAGCCATCATTCCGAGAAATGGGCGACTGGAGAGGAGGCATTAAGCTCCTTCCGATGTAGAGACAAATACCAGTGGGTTTTATTTTTAATTCTAAACTTTACATCAAGCACTTATAAGTATGGCGCTTAATGCAAATGTTGTACAGTAGAATTTTAAGTTACAACCATTTGAAAATTGAAAGGACAATGGGCAAAATGGTACCCGGCTCCAATAGATATGAGTCTAGTATCGTTTGAAAGGTCTTACCAAGATGAACAACTTTTACTATGACCACCAGCCTCAGATCTGGTTGTGTACGAAGATATACATACTTTTTGAAGAATGGTACCCGGCTCCAATAGTAATGTTTGTAGTGTCATTTGAAAGGTCTTACCAAGACGAACAACATTTACTATGGCCACCAGCCTCAGATCTGGTTGCTTTCGAAGATAAAGATACTTNAAAGTCGAAGGCTCAAGTTACACTGGTTCTGTTTATGTGATGTGCTTAAGTGGGAGCCTGATGTTTGCTTGTTTTAGGATGTTTATTTTCGGCCCGGACACGACTGGCCTTTAACAAACGTTTTTTTTATGTTCACGACTGTTCATTTTTCTGTTGTAATTAAGTGGACAAAGGGAAATAACAGCGTTTTTTACAGTTTCAAGTTTTGCTTGTTTCTCACTTTACATTATAGCTTTCGATTGCTTACTATCATAATACAAGTACTTGTAGCTCTAGGCTAGCGTATTCATAGTATCTACTTATGATATCAATGAGTAAAAAATTGTATTCCTATTATTTTAAAACTTTATTGCACAAATCGCAGCAACCATGAAATTCAAGAAAGATCAAAAATCAAACCTAGAATACGGTCTCTAACTAGTATAAAAATCAAAATTTGTAATTACGTAACTAGTTAAAACAATATTAGAAAGTTTAATCATCACTTATTACCATAAAACACAAAAATGATCATTACGAAACACTTAAAATAATCACTCCAAACCGCTTTATCGGCTAATGAACAGAAATAAAAACGTAATGAATCATTACCGCCGTTTTATTCGCTAATTTAAAGAAAAAATTAAAATGAAGCTGCGGAGATGATAAATTGGAAAAATAAAACGCTCCCTGCGAAATTAAAGTCGTCTGCCTCCCCGCGGAATGGCATAATTTCAGAGTACCCCCCTCGCAGGGCTGGCAAAGAACTTTCAATGTGAAAATGTTTCTATTGCTCCAAAATATTGCTATTGAAAAAACGGATAATCAAGCTGAAGTGGCTATGGGCGGGCACATAGTAGGTACGTAGAACTGATGGCAGATGAGGCAGCAAGGTTCTGGGGTAAAGGACGCCATGAAGGCGCTGGATGGAGGCTGCTACAAACCGGGCAATATGGAAATCATTTGGTGATCCAAATCCTTTCACCGAGCTCTCAACATCCATGCTGCCTATTGAATTTAGTTTATATTTCAACAAACTTGTCAACTTTTAATTTGATTTTGAGTCAAATTGTAAAGGTTTAGTGCAAAAATAGTGTTGGGAAGCCAACAACGCGCGGGAGGAAACGAGGGTCATCATCGGCAGCGCTCGGCTTGGGACACCACCGTCGACGCACGAATAACTCTTATGATTTCTTGTAATTAGGCTGGCGAGAAGTACAGCACCTAAGTATTTTTATACAGTCCGCTATTTCATTTAATTTACTAATACCTATTCGTTAGGACCCTTAAATTTAGTTTTCTTTCTTACATTTCATTGACTAGTAGGTAACTAGCTTAATATGCTATGATTTCGACCTCAGGCACCCCTGAGAGCCGTTAGGGGGTTATTTCGCGCGCGTCACCAATTTTGGCGCGAAACGGCGCGCGTTATTGTAATTTAGCGCGCGTCTCGACGCCATATTACGAATCGTGTCGGCGTTTATTTAAACCAATAATGTCATTATAAAGCCATCATTCCGAGAAATGGGCGACTGGAGAAGAGGCATTAAGCTCCTTCCGATGTAGAGACAAATACCAGTGGGTATATTTTTAATTTTAAACTTTACACCAAGCACTTATAAGTATGGCGCTTAACGCAAATTTTGTACAGTAGAATTTTAAGTTACAACCATTTGAAAATTAAAATTTGAAAGAAAAGGAAAAAGTTTTTCCATGTCTGACACATTTTCACAAAATAATTATCAATCCAAAATCTATAAAGATCACACAGAGGTTGATAAGGCTGGGTTGCACCATCTTACTTTAACATTGACAAAAAAGAAAAATCAGTCAAAATACCGTTAAAGTTAGGTGGTGCAACTCAGCCTAAGATTAAATTAATCGGTTGGAAGTTTGTGAGGGATTCAACATAATATTAATTCCAAATTCAATCAACTGTTCCAAATAATCAGATTAACTGATTTAGACAATTTTCTTCTTACGACATCGAGAGCCGCTATTTTTAGGAATTAGCTTTCGTCTTTAATATTCCTTTGCTAAGCCTAAATACAGGGCGATGACTTGTAATTTTTCATTATTTTAATATTCTGTATGTACTTATTAAGCGTAGTTAACGCGTATTCTAACTATTTTATGTGAAGTTTTCAGTAAATGAATGCAATACTGATCATACATACTATCTTTTCATAATGCAGGAAACATCAAAGTTAAATATTTGTAGAGAGATACCTCATAAAGATAGCAAGAAGGCGCTGGATGTAGGCCGCCACCAACCAGCCATTGTGTGAAATCATTGTCGGAGGCCTATGTTCAGCAGTCAAATGGACGTCTTGTGGCTGAAATGATGATAGAAGAGATAATATACCGATGGGTTTCCTGCTTAAAACGACATAAAATCTTACAAACGTTTTGCCAATAATTAACATAGAGACTCAAAAAGCAAAGAAAAACTTTATAACAATCACCAAAACACATCAAACACTGCCACCGTTCCCGGTTTTCCGTTTAACGTAATGACACTGGCAACTCTACAACATCCTATGTCAGTAACAAAAAGAAAAAGTCCCGCCAACTGAAAACTCATTTCGCGGGAGTAATGCCGCGTCCACCCCCGCTCACTATCGTCGCTTTTTAATAAAAAAATAAAATCGGGCAAGGGCATATTTTTCGTGGGGTCTAACGGTTCTGTCTGAGTTTTCTTTTGAATCGAATGTGAATTTCGAACAATCGTTATGATACGATTTCGTAACTTATAAAGTTCTAATAAGATACATTTTACTGATACGTTCAAGTGCTTACTTACTCTATGATAATAAATAATACTCAATAAACTAAACTCGAATTATAGGTACATTTTATCCCAACTAACATTACGTAAATATTAATCACTAAATACAGTATGTATTTGAGTGATTATGAAATGTACTAGTTTTGTAAAATGTATTTCCTGAGACTTAATTATTTCCATTAATGAAAGCACAGCACAGCACTTTTCCTTAATAGCAAGCTATTTTATAAGGGTAAACCGTTATAGCGAGTGGTAGGTATCCCACGACACTTAAAATGTTTGAAAAATATGAACAGAATTGGCAACACAGAATAACTGTCCATTTCGTTAAAGAAAATGAAAAAAAATATGAACTGGCCACACACAAAATAAGAATTAAAAAGTCCTCTATAGCCTTCAAGTATTTTATTCCTTTTCTATTTTCAAACGCGGAACCAAAAAATCTTCATCAATTTTTTTTTTTTTAATTTATTTAACAACTTAAAGACAGTTACATTGAGACAATTACATTTAGATAGCTTTAAAAACCACTAGGGTTTGATGTAAAACTAACGAGTTTGCAGTGGGTACATTCACAATTTCACATACAATTACATAATACAGCATAAAAATATTTTAATATTGTTACATTAGCTTTAGGAAATAGTCCTTCAGCTTATATTTAATATTTTTAACCGCGCCACTCGAGAATATGAAAGTCTTAATATTTCGCCTATTATTTCGGTATAAGCTGTTTAAAGCCTTCATTTTGTAAGAAAATAATGAACATGATTGGCCACATAGAAAATAAAAAAAGCTTTCCATTCTTAAAAAGAAATTAAAAGACCATGGTCTAGGCTGGCCACAAAAGAAATTAAAAGTGCTCTGTAGGCTTCAAAGAGTATTCCTTTTCTAAAATTTCAAACGCGGAACCAAAAAATCTTCAACCCGGCTAAATTGTCCGCGCCACTCGAGAATATGAAAGTCGTTATTTAAAAAGATTGCCCTTTCGCGTATTATTTCGGTATAAATTCAGTTAAGCCCGCTCCTTACGCGCCCTCTGCTGGGGTAGTATGGTCTTTATTGCCCCAAGGATTGCGGGGATCTTCGACTCGGATATATTTTATGCAGATGTCAAAAGATAGACTTAATTAAAAAATGCGTGATGTGAGATTTTAGGGACTCTCATTTTTGTTTTTGAGAGATTTTATTGGGCAAAGTTTGAAGGAAAAATCGATATAGGTTTAAAAATTTAATGGTAATTTGAAATAATTCAAGGACTGAATCAAATTACTTACTTAGCAACTGATAAAACATCAGTTGACAGACTCTACATTAATTTCAAAATATAATAAAAAGGTAATTAAAAGAAATAAAAGAGAACACGATTGTATTTGGTCTACGATTTATTTCATTGTTTCATTCAGCTTTACTTATTGTTGTTTAGTCCTAAGTAAACAACCTGGAACACCTAATATGAATTCAAATAGTAGGTATAGGTAACATTGGGATAACTAAGATGCATTCTCTCAACAGTGCCAGAAACCTCTGCCATTATAAACATCGCTATCGCAACTATAACTGTCCAAAAACCCATAAACCCCGCTCAAATCCGGCGTTTCCCACTTTCCCACCAGCCCAATGTTTGCCGAATCTCAGCTCTATAAGCCCCGGCACACAACATCGTCATTACACTCTTTCAATTAAGCCGCCGTAATCCCACTGTGCGATTAAATTACATTAATTGGCTGGGGGACGTGCATACACCCCCTAAAATACATCCACCTTATCACATCGAGATAAGAGTTGGAATTGCTAGCACGAAATTTGGGGTAAGGATCGTCCTTTGTTAATATTTGCGAATTGACATCAATTTTGGCGGTGCGGCGCCTTTTACAAGTCATTCTGTACCGTATTTCGATACAATTAAAGTTGGTTTTGGAGTGTGAGATGGGGATGATAGGGAAGTACCGATGCACAAAGAGATGTCAGATACGAAGTTAATGCGATTAACTCGCGCTAAGTGACATGACGCTAATGATTCGATTTGATCCCGTTGACTTTACGTCAGCTCTAACAAGCAGATCTATTTTTTACGAGTTTTGATAATGCTTTGATGTTTAAAGACACTTTGGATGAAGATGGTCCGATAGGAGATAAAGTCAAGTTTAAGTTCTATTTGTGAAGATTTTTATCTATCTACCTACATTATTTTAAAAATAATGCGTGGACATTATCTACAATGGCATAGAAAATTATTAATAAGATAATGGAAACATCAACTGTAAGTAAAATAAATGTTATAAATTGAACGGAGAGTACCGATAAACTGTATAAACAATCCAATTGTTATTCTTACCGTCTTTCACACTCAATGATTGTAGATAAAAATATCCAGACCATTGATACCTTAATAAATTGTCATGTATTGAAATATACGACGGCTCTACATTTACAACTACCATTATAACTTCTTATTCTTAGGAAGTTTCTCTTTCTATTATAAATGATTACAAATTACATTTAAGGTACCAGCTAAAAATATTATTATTTCAAAAATGGATAGCTTTCAAAATCAATCATTTTCCTTCATTCATGATGTCTGATGTCGTGATGTAGAGCTTTGTAAATTCATATACATTGAAATAAATACTACGAAAAATACCCTATTCCCAAACTAAACCCTAAATCGAAGGTAGTCAACCAATCAATAACCCATTCCCTACCCGCAGAATTCTATCAGCCATCACGAATTCCAAATTCAAAATCAATTCATTCGAGCGCAACCGCCAAACGCATACCACTCCGAACTGTCAAAACACAAGTTCAACCGTTCTCACCTACGCGTCAACAAATCAAACATGGCCGGCACGCCCGAGATATATTAATGAGACAATGAGACATTAGCTCGCTACAAAATGCCTTCGCATTCGCGAATAATTAAATCGTAAAGTCCCTTCTACGCCCGCCTACAGCACCCGTCTATTTACTCCTTTTTCATTCAACACAATAGCCACTGCAATCTGACTATCTTAGCTACGATACGTCATTTTTTCTCTCTCCTAACTCAACAATATTCAACCTTATCTTTACTGACATAAGAATAAAATTCCCTTTCGCGTAGAGGACTCTATAAGGCGTATTCCATAGAGACTATTAATTTGAGCGCGACGGACCCCGCCTACTCAATATCGCGTTTACACACATGTCGGATTGTATCGCCGTCCCGCTCTCTCCGCGCCGCTTATTAAAATTCCTCGGTCGGTAGCTGCGTCTCTGTCGGAGAGGAGAGGCGGGACGAGCCTCCGTCGCCCCAATGCGAACGCGATTTTCACGCGAAACTCACGCGGGACAACGTTTCCGAACGCAATCGCGACTCGCGAACCCATTTTGAATTTGGAACCGTACAAATTGTGCTAATCTGTGACTGTAGTGTATTGACTTGGAACACACCGCGAGTGTAATTTGATTAGTAGCGCGCAAATTAACACAAATAACGCTAATGGGTGCGCCGACAACTTTATAGTTTCGAAATCTGTTAGCGAAAAATAAACAGCAGTGCGATTCGGACATTAAAAAGTTTGCATGGTGTAATTTTTGAACCGGAACCGAACACTGGCTGATTATAATTAAAAAAAAAATTACAAAAATGGCCATGTGAAGGAAAATCTGTGGAAATTAAAAAGAAAACGTAACCTACAACCAAAAAAAAAACAATAAAAAATCAAATGACGTTCGAATAGAACAGGGACTGGTGAAATAGAACGCGGATTTGAAAATTTGAAATGCAGAGCAGATGAAATGAAGACGTCGCTCGAATGCGAGCGGGCCGAGACCGCCGAGGGCGGCGGGAAGGGCCGGATATCTTTCAGCGTGGACTCGCTATTGGGATCCAAGACTGACACCCCAGTTAGAGATACAGCTGATGTTGCGAGTAACGACGCAGAAAGTACGGACGCGGCGCCGGATTCGGATGACAGTGACGTTGACATTGAGGATGTGGAGTCCAATGTTGATGAGAGGGATGAGAGAGAGCCGGAGGAAGCCGAGGGTAGGAGCGGAGTGGTGGTGCCCCAGCCATTGCTGCCGAGGTTGTATCAAGGGCACGCGCCGCCGCCCGCGTGGCCCTTCGGCGCGTTTCCCTGGATGGCGCCGAACCCTATGTTCAGGGGTGGATCTCCGAACAGTAAGTTTTGATTTCTCGGAGCCCTTCTTCAAAGGGTTTAAAAAAAAGTCAAGAAACTCATTTTTTTGTTGCAAGTAAGCTTTTAAAAAGCACTTTTTGCTTAGGCGCAGACCATCGATTAATCGTCGGGCGATAGTTTAGTCGGGCAGTTGATCAGTATGGGCATGTATGGAAGTGCGCACATCACACCGATTTCATTTGGCCGATTCTTCATACAATTTAAAATCGGGCACAACTATCGGCCGACTAAAAATCGATAGTCTGCGTCTAGTCTTACACGTCCTAGTATTAACCCTACCACTGCTCGGGACAATAAATGGGCCAGTGATCGAAGTTTTTCATGGGCAAAAAGATTCCATTTAATATTTTTATGACAACAACAATGTAAGTTTCTATGAGCCCTTCTTCAAAGATTTTATCAAAGCAAAGAATCAATTTGATCAAATAAAATCCGTTAAAGACCTAAGTACCTAAGTTTTGTGGTCAAAAGCAGAAGATGAGGCTATTGATAAAAAAAATAGAGCAAAGACTTCAAATACAGGAATTTAAAAGATAGCAGCGTAATTTTCCGCAAATAATATTCTTGCAAGAATTGCATTCTTTAAATGATCAATTAAGAGTTGTAATTTACTTATCTGATCAGTAATCTGGTTTTTGACCTTGCGGGCACAACTCTCAGTTTGTTAAATCTATTTAAAGTAAATCCTTTTTCTTCGTTTAACTGTAAGAAAGCCTGGTTGTTTTATCAAGAAAATGTAGAGTTGTATGCTCAGTATTTTTCCACGTCATGGATGGATGAAGCAATGAAAGCACAAACTTATGAGATAATCTGTAATAGACGTAAATTATTTTTTTTCATTTTTAACTCGCCTCAAAGAATAAAAGTTGTGTTTTATCAAGAAAACTAGCTGTGCCCGCGAATTCGTACGTGAAAACAGTTTGAATAATATTTTCCTTTTTTACAACATTTTTCTTTACTGCTCTGGGCTATCCAACACAAAAATATTTTTTCAAATCGGACCAGTACTTACAAAGCAAACAACAAACTCTTCAGCTCTATATATTATCTAGTAAGTGTTATGTAGAGCGGTATGTTACATTAATTGATACGATGACGTCAGTATTTTTCCACGTCATGGATGAGCAGAGCAATGAACAAAACTGACCATCAATGGCGTAATAATAATGTAGGTATCTGCTATGACTCGTGACTAATCGAGGGTTAACGTGCTTTAACAATGTCTGCCTTCAAAATGCTTTTATAGCGAGAAAATGGTATTTAAATGGCACGCAAAATTAATTTGGACGCCCTTTGCCCCATCTAGGGGACATGGGACCTTAAGTCACGCAAAATTAATTCAGTTTAAGCAGATAAATGTTATTTCAACGAAATAAGAATGGAAATGACTCTAAAAGGACCACCCATCTGGGAATCAAACCCAAGATATTCTGACCAATATCCCACACTAATCCACTGAGGCACAAAATAGAAAATCTATCTTTTTGTCACTGACACGAGAGTGAGAAATCACTATTTCCTTCAAACATTCAACTATAAATAATTAAGGTATAAAAGTAATTTCCTATATTATAGTTGTTGCAATTCACGAAGGCGAGTGAGCTTTACATGTGTGGTGGCTCACTACTATTCTTTTTTTTTAAGTTTTGATAGACATTACACTATCGTTATGTACATGTACACGTACACACACAAGTAAAGCTCACTAGTAGAGTATATTTACAGTTTCTTTAAAAATCATCATAAACGATGTAATAATAAAATAATGTAAACATGACTATCAACTCTGATTCAATCAATTATTATTATTTATTGTTTTCTTAATATAACTACATGTTTTCTTAATATAATTACCATTGGTTAGCCGGTGATTTAGATTGCACATTCCACAAATTAATAATATTAATTAATAATTATTATTCGCATTTTCCCCTTATTATTTGGAGTGTTCAATTACCTTAATGATTCACTCATAAATAATATAATTAATATGAAACAAACAGAATGATAAGTACCTATTCAAAACAATTAAAATAGAAGTTTAAAAAAAAGTGTAACATTGTAAAGTCGCATCGCTGTGGCAAATACTTTTAAAAACTTTCTGAAACTGAAAAGTTTTCAACTGTCAAAAAATTTCACTGTTACCTATCCACGTACCGCGTTAAAACCTGTTTAAATCAATTCAGCTATGCAACGGGAAAGTTCAAAATTAATTAAATTACATTGGGTTGAGTATTTTATGAAACTGAAAATAAGTTTCATTAACAAGTTATTTAGTTATTTCCGGCTTTTTTCAGCACTCTTGCAGAGCCGCTAATTACAAGTAAAATAAGCAATATTTAAATGCCATGAATCCCTTTCATTTATTAAAAAAATATCTAATGTTTTTCCAAACGGGGAAAATTATTATGGTTACTTAGATTAATTGCATATTTTTATATTGAGATTTAAACAACTTATTCAGCATTCATCTTAATTATACATAATGTATAATCGAAATATCATAATGTAAAAAAAATCGAGGATTTGGGAAAAATGCGGAAAAACTCTCCCGAAAACTAAAATAAAATGGGGCTCCCATTGTACTGCAATAAAAATCTTAGAAAAAGTCGTAATTTTTCTGTAACAAAACTTTTTAAGCAACATTATTTTCCTTTTTTAGTCTGCATCTTTGTGGCAATCCCAAACCAATGCAAACTAATTACTAATACTCATTTGTACCGAGTCACGACAATAAAAAAAACACCTAATTGTCTATGCTACATTTTAACCTGTCATAGGTTAATGTGGTCTTTGTATGTAAAATAGTTTTTTTTTCGTGAACAAATTCGTGATAACCGTCTATTTGTAGGAAATACCTTGATTTTAATAAGGTTAAAGATCTAATGGATACTTAATTACATTGAAATAAGTGTAAAGTCATGTGAGTTATTTTTAACCGATTTTTACCCTTTGTATAGTACTAAAAAACCAAATTCTTAGACCACTTTTAATGAGTCTCGTATTAATTAATTTATTTAATTGTCATTTATTTCTTGGTCACTTAAAGGACATAAATTAAAATTTAATATAACAACAACAAAACGTCTTAATGTAAAAAAACATGGAAAATTCTAGACCAAATCACATTTCCCATCCTCATTGTTTATTTGACATTACTCGGGGGCATAGTGTGAGTTTACGTCAAATGCATTCGATGTCGGCTGCGTAAAAAAGTGACACAAGGCTGGGTTGCACCATCTTGATCTTACTTTAACTTTGACAAACGTCAAAAATCTGTCAAAGTCCATACAAAATACACCGGTTATCGTTATAGTTACGGTCAAAGTTGGTGGTGCAACTCAGCCTAAATGTACAGAACTAAAAATCTTCATATATTTTTTAACGCACTCGCTAGTGACAAACGTTTAATGTAAACTCACACTAAGCCCTCAGAACTACTCGTAGACTTGTTTTTTTCTTTTGCTGTTGACAGTTCTTAACGAACATAGAGCATGATAGATAATAATATAGTAATCTGTGGTGATAGTTGCCGAGTTGACACAAGACGATCACTATAATTGTATTGGGTATTTGACACCATTCCCCAATAATTCTAAAGCACAACTTTTTTAAAAAGACACTTCATTCTGGTTTTAAAAACTTTTTAATTATAAATTAATATTTTTGGTTACATTTTAATTGAAAAAACTAGTTTATTTGGGTTGATATAATAGCCATACAAAATCTATGGGAGAGTATAGTTTTGACAGTTTTAAAAAGTACGTCAATTGATTCGTGGTGTCAAATACCCTGCTTCTTCTTCCTTGCCTCTTATCCGTCATATCGATGCACACCACGGACTCTGATCTAACTAATTATTTTTTAATTTGCCGATAAAATTATTTGTACAATTTTCTAATAGAAAAAGATTTTCGGTTCCTTTATTACACTCATTTTTGCTAACGATCGCAAAAAGCATCTATAAAAGCTTGAGCTTTCTATCTTATTAAATTATCGACATGTTTTTGCCTGTTTAGCGAATTTACAGCTGTATGGTCAGTGGTTAACTTAACCATTAACCCAATTAGCGCATTAATTAACCTTAGTTAGCGCTGTTTTTGCTGAAGCGTCTATTTTTTTAGACATTACTAAGAACTGTTAATTAATATTTTGATGTACGACGTGTCGTCACCTAACTGATCGATGATGGTCATAATATATCGATTATACCTAATGATCTTTGGTTTGAACACATGTCGATATATTTGTCTCAGTTATGCTCTGCTGAAAATGTCTTGTTAGGCAGCCATCTTTTTTTCTAACACTCGCAAGAGGTGTGGAGAGGAAAATTATGTAAGTAATCACTCAAACTCCTTCATGCATTACCTAATTTATCACAATAGTTATTAGACTATTTTAAGGGGATTTAAAAAATATCTGAAATATTTTTGCCATTCATGACTTATACTAAAACTAGAGTTAATTTCTTCTTCTTAGTGGGGCATTCTTGTCAGAGTGGTCGTGGTTGCGCTGACGAGGTACATGGTGGGGTGATGTCATCTCCGAGGGTAGCTCTCGAGGTAGAGTTAATTTAGTCAAAGCCAAATTGTTTCAAACTTCATTAAACAAATAATAGGTGGGAGTATGTGTCGTGTCGTGAAATTTTTAAATTTTCATATGAGAAAATTGGTAAATCCTCTACAAAATTGATTCACTATTGAAAATTAGATTAGATTACTGCATTAATATCAAAAATTTATATCTTTCACAACATACGATATCGATTTGAACTCCCACTTCCCTTCGCAACGATCCCATATAACGTCAATGTTGATCAAGGATATCGTGATTCATTCATGAATTTAAATTAGGTACATAAATTTTTTACAAATCTTTCCTTCCTCACAGTAAACTACCTAATGTTACAGTCAATGGTATGGTAACTTACCACAAATGCCAAATTTATTCATCATCATTTCAGCATTATGACAGTTTAGGTAGGTACTGGACATTAGCGTATTAGGCTGAGTTGCACCACCTAACTTTAACGGTACCTGTAACGATAACCGCTACTTTTTGTATGGAGTTTGACAGATTTTTGACGTTTGTCAAAGTTAAAGTAAAATGGTGCAACCCAGCCATAGTTTCTTTCAATTGTTAGGTAACTTTGGTCAGGAGAACCGACGGTCTGATGAAGGTCGCGGGAAGCGCCTGGATGCTGGCAACGCAGGACCGGCGTTAAGGAAACCTTGGGGAGGCCTTTGTCCAGCAATGAACGTCATATGGTTAAATAGACGAAAGACAGACTTGGGTAGGTTGACTGCTGTTTTGAATTTACTAAGATTCGAATTCAAAATAAACTAAAAGTCGAAAGAAAAGTTAGTTTAGCTGTTAGAAGTTTGATGCTACATGTGAAAGACAGGGTGAAATGGCTTGTACTGGGAGAAACCTATGCCCAGCAGTGGACTGTTTCAAGTATGCTGATGTAGATAAGGATGATGATGATGTCTCCCTTCCTAAAGTTGCTGTGCCCTAATTGGGTCCACATTGTATAACTTCCTAAATTGTAAGACCTAATGTGAATGCTAATGTGGTTATGCAATAAACAATTGAGTATTGTATTGTCATTATGATGTCAAATATAAACCCCAATAACAAACACTTATGCCCGTTTTCACCATCAATCCCTAATTCTTAAGTGGCCCCAATAGTAACACTTAACAGGAATTTTGTTTTCATATGGGTCACTTAAAAATTAGGGATTGATGGTGAAAACGGACATTAAACAAACTTAAGCATCGACTAGAAACACGATTTTCCCTAGAATTTTCTATCTAAATTTTCCATTTAGTTTCACTTCGTAGTACTTACTTATACATATTACTTCCAACGTTATCGCGTAACATGCAAAACAATAACATCTAATAACATTTTATTTAATATTAAAAGTAATATTGTAAGTTATTTCAAAATGAAAATAAAATATGGTTAGTTAGAGTCGACGATGGATTTTCGATAAAATATTGCAATTTGTAGTCGGTCTGTGTATAATTTGATTATTTGATGTCACATAAAATCATGTTTTATGTAAAGGAAAAGATTGTTTTCAATTTAGATTAAATTTTCAATAAATCTTGGCATTGTTGTATTTGTTGTTCGCGTAGTAAACGAAATATATAGCGGATCGATTGGCTACGTGATGGTACATTTAATAGTACAGTCGTCGACATAATCAACTACTTCAATATGTTTATGTTGTTCAATTGATTTTGCACCTTATTTCTAAGGTGTAGAGTTTTAAATCCTCTGAGATCTTTTTTTAGTAATGAGAGGCAACTGTACATTGTTACAGTTTGCTAAGTTATTTATTAATAAAACAAAATACATATTATTATAACTTTGCCCAATGAAATACTCAATACTCAATAATGATTTTACTTGCATCCCTATTCTATTTCAAAAATCATTACCACAAAATTCTAATGCAATCAATTACAATGACCTTACCCTATTATACTCGTAGTTGTTGCAACTACACGAAGGCGAGTGAGCTTTACATGTGTGGTGGCTCGCTACTGTTCGTTTTTCAAAAGTTTTGATAGACATTACACTATCGTTATGTGCATGTACACGTTCTTCTTCTCAGTCGGTACACTCTTGTCAGAGTGGTCGTGGTCATCATTTTGAATCACTATTCAGAGTGATGTTCCTCGTAATACGGCGCCATTCCCCGCGGACTGCAGCTTTCCGGGTACTTTCGCTAATCGAGCACTTAGTTGCGGCCTTGATCTGGTCCGTCCATCTCATTGGTGATCTACCACGTGGTCTCTGGTGCCCTCAACTTTTCCCTGTACTACGAGACGCTCTATGGAGTCATTACTGCGCCGAGATACATGGCCGAAGAAGGTTAAAATGCGTGACCGAACCGTGGTTGATAGGCGCTGTCTGATGCCGAGTTCATTTAATATGGAGTCATTGGTACGAAACTCGGTCCACGATATTCCCAGCATCCGTCTCCAGCACCACATCTCCAATGCGTCAATCTTCTTCCTTTCGGTTTCACGAAGAGACACGTACACACACAAGTAAAGTTCACTCGCCTTCGTGAGTTGCAAGAACTATATCAGAAATAAGCTTTCCACTACAGGATTTATAAAGAAATGGGAGTCGCTGAAAATCAGCGCAGCCTGAGTATTCTCAGGCAGCATTAGCTGAGCCACTTCCAATTTCTTCCTTATACTATGTCAATCAATCAACAACATTACTGTAGCTAGCTAAGTAAGTTGTAGAAGCAATAAAGGACTTTATTTATTTACTAGCTTTTGCCCGCGGCTTCACCCGCGTGAAATTTAGTGTCACAGATCGGCATAAATTATAGTCTATATGTTAATCTGGGTTTCAAACAATAATACTGTATAGTTTCAACAAAATTCGTTCAGTAGTTTTTGCGTGAAAGAGTAACAGACATCCAGACATCCAAACTTCCGCATTTATAATATTAGTAGGATTTACAGGATTTATGATTTTCCCATTTAATTTGTACATCTAGGAATCAAACTTTGGGCCTCTAACTCAAGAGGCTAAGCATAAGACTTCTATGAATAAACTATTACTAACTATAATAAAAATACAAGTCCACAGCACAAACGATATTGTTCCGTGACGTGTCCGTGACGGATCCGATCCGATAGCACTCCACTGTTTCATTGGTTGCCTTCAATCAAATAATTGGCACAAATGTACAGTCAACTACACAAAAAAACTGTACATGTTTGTTGGAATATAGGACCTATTTTCACTATGTTAAAGACCTTAGTGTTTAGTTTTATGTGGTGTTGACTGTACGAACGGCACGCTCAATCGATTCGGTCGGCCATCGATTTTATTGGCACTACTATTAAGATGGCTTCTGTAAAGCCAATAATTGTTGTTGAAAAATCACTCCTATTACAACTAGATTAAGATGCTACAAAAGAGATTGATGTACTCTAGTCTGTACATGATTACCCTTTGTTTCATCATTGTTTGTACTTTCTTTATTAATTAGATATTGAATTTGCATTAATACGTAAGTCCTACTAGCTTTTAGCAGCGGCTTCGCCCGAGTGAATATCTGACAAAATAAGACTTTATCGCTAACTATCCTAGGATTTTCACCTTAACAAATTATGCATCAAAATTTTAAACCTTTCTCGTGAATTATAGGAGCAAACCGCATGAAAATCCGTTCACTAGTTTTGCAGTTGAAAAAGACAGGTATACGCGACGGAAGATTTTGTTTTTAAAGGTACTTACTTTTGTATCAAAATCTGTGCAGACGAAGCTACGATGCTGCAGACAGATTTAATAAAATTTACACACCTTACCTAAACCTAAACAATTCTCTTTTGCAAGCAATCACCTCCTCTCTACGTAGTAGGTACGTACGGGTACCCACCTCTCGTTCCCACCTCTGCAACTCCTATGTAGCCAGGATCTACAGCTTGACCGCCAATAAAAACCCAAACTATGTGGGCCAAGTTTATCCCAGGGGAAAAATTATATGTAGTTAGTTAAATAGGAAAAGTTTCTGATCAAAGGAAAATCTTCTATGACAGACTAAATAGGTATAGCTGTTGCGATTCACGAAGGCGAGTGAGCTTCACATGTGTGATGATGTGTGGTGACTTGTAAGAACTATTTATTAGTCCAAACAAATAAAGAAATTTTGATTTTGACTTTGACTTTGACTTGCAACAGAGGGCTTAGTGTGAGTTTACATCAAAAGTCCTCACTAGTGACCGCGTTAAAAAAATGTATGTAAATTTTAGGTCTTGAAAGTTTCCGCTAGGGGCGCTGCACAATCCGTCATACATTTAATGTCCCACCAGTACGCCCTCTATTAGTTTTTCACAAGTTTTAATAGGCATCACACTATCGTTATGTGCATGTACACACGTACACACGCAAGTAAAGCTAGAGTTTTCCCGCGGGAAAACTCACAGTAAAAAAAAACAATAATGTGTAAAACCTTATCATTCTTTTCTTTTAATTAAACTGGCCATGTGTCGACCCTTTAATTTATTTTATTGGCAACACTAATTTAATATTTCGCCCGCGTCATGTCACACATAATGTTTTAATCAGCCCACGTCAACGTCATTATTATCGCGAAAGTACACATACCCACATAAATCTAAACCCTGCACTCTTATGTATTTCTAATAAGGTTCATTTGGTAACAACAAAGTAATAGTTTGGTGGGATGACTGTACGTATTTACCAGCGATAAGTGCGCAATACCTATTTGATATTAAAATAATTTTATTTTAAGCGTAATCCATTTTGCACTTAATTAATGAATGCTTAAATTTAATTAACCAATTCATCACAGCTGCACGTTTTATGGCAACGGGATCATTATGGTATAACTAGTAGATTGATAGAGTTTATTTATACACTAAATTAGTAAGTATGAAATAAATAATGATAAATAAATCCGAATAGGTTATGATTCTGGTGCCCAACTGCAACGATTTGTATCGGACCAACACCGAAAATTAAAAAAAAATTCAATCGAACTTAGTCGAAAGCTAACCAAGAGCTTCTGTCTGTGATGTTTTTCCTTTTGTTTGTTCAACCAACCCAAATTCATATGTTTCATAGTCGAAAAGCAGTAGTTATCCCTAAAAATGTATCATTATTATTTATCAGCCTGTATTTTAGTGTATAGAATACCTTACCTAGTAAAAAAGGTTAAAAATACCTAGTTAATATTTCTATCTTTCTTACCTAGTATTTCCGCAGATGTCAAAGCAAAAACTTATTTAAATTATGGCAATAACATTAAAACTCCACAAATTCTCAACTCGTCATTTTCATTCTTCAAGAATATTTTAACTACGATATTACTTTCATACTTAGATAGGTTACTTGAATTCTATAATTGGTAGTCACGCACGTCAAGTTTCCCATTGACCCTACAAAAGTAGCCCTTATTCCGCAGTCAATAAAGTTCATCATTAGGTCAACATGGTAAGCCTGATCTGGTATTATGTGTACTAAAAAGCTAGACAGTTATTGATATAAACCACTTAGCGGCGCGTTTTTGTTTTTAACCGACTTCAAAAAAAAGTGGAGGTTTCTCGATCGATTACTTATCAATTAACTAAAGAATAACGGATCACTGGGCGAGGACAATGGGTTTTCTCGGAAACAAAGTTGTTACGGAACTCTGCTAGGGCAATGAGAACCACCAGCTCATTTGACTGGTAACGCTAAGTTTATAGAGACAAACTTGAGCCATAGGAAATAGATCTCCAAATATCTTAAGAGTCGAAAAACTTTCTTTTCAGTATGTGGTTTGATTTGAATTCAGCAATTTTTAGTTTTTTTTTACTCCAAAGTTGTTAGTTACTTACCTTTTGTGCAAAACTAAAGAGTGTTACACAGAAGTTAATATCAGCTTGTATCTACCTAGGTTACATTTGTATTTTCCTATTTATCTCTGAGAGCCATTTAATCAATTGATTCATTCGTCGTCCATTCCAGGAAACTTAGTATGGGTAGGTACTTAGTCATGTTTGATGTAATTCAATTTATTTTCTCTGGGGCATTGTCACCGAGCGTATTTTTTTTAATAAAAATATTTGATTTTGTATCAAGAACCAAAACTTATAAACTTTCCTGGCCTGACATTGTCAATGTTCTATGCATTTTTTCCTTTCTTAGCTTGAAGTTTTTCATGCTATTGGTAATGAGATAGCTGTTCTCCCCACACTGTGGCGCCGATCGTCCGACCATCTGTCAGCGCGGCGTCCGTCAGTAAATCATTGCGAATGTCGCTTTAACGAGTTACAAGCGTCCTGATTGGCCATTTTATAGGATATCGCGGAAAAAATGTATAGAAAATTAAATTAGTAAGCTGGTATTGCTTAGCTAGCGGCCTTAAGGGGAATTTTCTTGGAGTTTGCTTCATATTTCATTCAGTTAATGCAACTGGCAGTTAATCCTATGTTGTTTTACAGTTAACTCTTTTGAGAAACAGTTGCTAACTTTTCGTTTGTTCACCCGTAATTTCCTGAGTAATTCATGATTACAAACGTTTTCTACACACGAAAAAGCATAAACCTTTGAATACACTACTTTTTAAAATGATACCTAGCCATTACACGTGAAAGTTTCTGAAGAAGAGCTCTTTCATGAAAAACTAATAAGTATTTTACTCATTACCTATGACGAAATTTTTCTGAAAGTAAGCACTTACATTTAAAATACCCATGATCTATCAAACTCACCCTTAACACACTCATATCAACTCCTGCGCTACATAAAACCAGCCCTCAGCAATGCCTTGACACCGTCGCCATCTTGAAAAAAGTTTCCCGCCAACCGCAACTATTTCAATTAACATGGCGGCCGTCGAGACGCCTCTATTGTCGTTGGTTCATTCATGATGACACTTTTTGTGCAAAAACTACATATTTGTGATTCATAAAGCTGCTGGAAGCTACAAATGAAGGGAAAATGATAATGAAGAACTGGGAATCACTTGAATTAATTATTAATGTGACAAGTTATGTACCGTAAAGGTGCCATGCCACTTATTTGAAAGCTGTATTAATTACAATATTTTTAAGTGGTTCAATTATGACACAAATATGGCCCAAAGTCCCAAACTATTGTTAAGATATTAGCTGGATTGTAGCTGACTAGAATACACTTTCAGGAGACCTATTGGCATTTTATTTGTTACAGAAAGGTTTTGAGTTTATTTTAATTCATTCATTCAAAAGCTGGAGCTAAATGCCCTGTAGTGAACAAAATAAATGATGGTCAAAATAAAGTCATGATTCCATATCATTCATACCTACCCTTAGGTCCCAAATTCAATTCTAGGACGGGTCAGTTTAGAAAACGATTATTAAACTTTCTCATGCTTTTTCCACGCACATTAACAATAACTTAATCATAATTTTAACCTATCTTGGCACTGGTTATCACAACCATTTCTATAGACCTAAAAGCAACTTCTGCAACTAATATACACCCTTAAAAGCAACTTTTGCCACTAATAGGGCTTCCAATTTACCCAGCATCCGAAGTGGGTAATTAAACAGATATCCCATAAGATTTATCACTCGAATAGTTGTTCTAAATCGTTCGCAAATCACTGGCATATTCGCAATCAAACGACTTAATAATGCGCTCGATAAGTCGTACATTATCCGAGTAAAGTGTTGGATCCGTTCACTTATTATAATGTAGAAATGATCAGAGAGTCCGGTTGTCAGAATTTATCTAGTCATAGTATAATAGAGACTCTAAAAATAATCCCGAAAATAATAAACCTGTAAAAATAATCCAAATAGGCTCCCAAAGAGTACTCTTACACGTCCTAATCCTGCCCCTGTTTTCCCTGTTTTGGACAGTGCTGAGAAGAAGCAGCGCAAGAAACTCATTTACTATTGTCAGCCTCTTCAAAAACATCTTCTGGAAAACAAAGCTTCTAACTCTCATCATAATATTAGCTACTGCCAAAAAGCCTAAACCTAGCCAAATCCTACATAACCTACTAGCTGCCCCCTCGGCTAAGTACTGGTATACTTATACAATGATGCATTTTCTGTATGATGGAGAAAATAATTATCTATCTAAAAAGACTTATGGCAAATGCGGTTTCAGCATGCATAGTCAAAAAACTACTGTGCCAACTTATCTTATACTTAACTTCAATGTTGAAATGTAAACGATATATTTTTACTGAGTCTATTCGACAAAATTTGTTACCACTCAAAAGGCTATTTGTAAAGCAAATCACTTGAATATTTAATAACTAATTAGTAGTTTAAAGAACTGTGCTATTTAAATTCAATCAAGGTTAGTTTCACTTCCTATTGTGTAATTGTCGAAAGCTAAATACTCGTAGATCCAATGAAAATTTAATTGAAAAAAAAATTGCCTCAACCTGTGCTCTTTTCTGACACGTTAATTCTTCAATGCAATGGGAACAAAGTCATTTTATCACATTGTCTCCCATCGAATACTCAAAATTAAAAACAATACAAAATCTTTATGAATATGTAGGCACTTAAACTCGTCCCAAATATAGCTTGCTCTAACACCACTTTAGGACAACATATCATGGGCCGATGCTGAGAAGAAGTGGCGGAAGAAACCCATACCTACTGTCAATTCGAACCTGAGAAAGAACTCAACCAACCAAAAAAGGAGTTTTATGTAACTACAGCCGTCAGATTATGATCTATCTAACCCTTTAACTAACTTGATTAGGCTTCGTTTCGCCATTTCAACTTTTCGCTCAACATTTTTTCCTCGACATTTTATAAAAAATATTGACTATCCATGTCAATTACGGATACCTCGGTAACCGATCCAGAACTACGGAATCTAGATCAACGGTTATTAGTCTAAGTATTCAGTTAAATATGCAAGCAATCCGTGTGAACTGGCCTGGCTTGCATGGGAAAATGACTGGCCATTTTCCGCACGAAATCAAGCTATGCAATTCAGCGGAATTACTTATACATTTTTTGTTTTGTTTTGTTTATTCAAATCATGCAAAGTTGTGCCTGTGTTCGATATGTCTGAAACTAAGTGAGATCCTTTTTAGGAACGTACAAATTCATTATCCATTAGCATGTAAGTATTTATGATTCCACTACAAACCAAATGTAGCCATTTTGCGAATCAGTCTTTCCTAGACAAAGCCCCGGTTTCTTCCGGAATTCCGGATACATTATTTCTTTTTGAAAGTTTTTTTTTTATAGAAAAACCGATACGTTCTTTATCAGTATGAATGAATGGCAATTAATGATGTTAGTAACTTTGGATATCAATTGTATTTTCCTGAATAAATTCATTATTGTTGAGTGATAAGGTGAAAAACTTGCACCCTCATTATATACCAATATGGTAGAGTCGTGTTCACGTAAGTGGAAACTTTACAGGACTTGAATACCCAATATTTGGCCAACGAATGGTGTCGAAGTTCTTTGCAAGAAATATTCTTCGTCTTGTAAAAACTTAGTTCGTTATCTCCCTTTTCGGAACTGTAAGGAGGTGAGCTGTCAATTTTAATTTAGAAACGAATAAAATAACTATGAATCTTAATAACCTCGTATACACCGCACCTTTGTCCGAAAACGTTGTTATTATCTTATTAAAGTATTTATTATACCACCTTTGCGCCACCGTCGGCGCTGCCAACCGAAAAACATTAAAAACGGTATGCGAATTGTGCCCAAATCGGTCGTCTCGCGGCCGGTATTAAATAAATAATTACACATTTGTCAGATAGTCCTAAAAAGCGAAATGGTCGACGGACAGCGGCCATATTTGGGCCGGCATGTTGGCGACTGTGAGTGCAGGTGAGCGCGCCAATTACTGGGGCTTGCAAAAAGCGCGCGCGGACAAATTGTGAAATTGTAGGCCTTTGGACGCTGACCTGGAGGGCGACCGTCTTACGCGGCATAGGTCGGTTCGCGCGCAAATTGTAGGGTTGCGCGACGCCATTTTGTTAATTGACCCGCGTAAATTTTTTTCGTAGGTAAATAGGGCGACACCACCATTCATGTCCAACGTTATTTGCGCATGAATCAACAATGAAGGATGTGAAAGTTCAGCCAAAAGTCAGGGCTGAATGGGGTGAGCTTTAGTTTGAATCGTATTGGAATTCACTTTCTTCATTTAGGTAGGTAGGTACTACCCCAACACGCGTAACTTATAAGTACACATTGATGATTTCACCCTAAAACCGCCAATTGGATAGAGTGGTGTAGGACTCATTGTATAACTTTTACATTATCAACTTTAAACAAACATACATTCATAGTGTAATTTTATCTCTACGTCGTGCTCCCCTGAAATAAAAATTTAAATAAAAAAATACAGTCAAGAACTGTTTACAATACTAACAAAGGATTAAAATTGAACACGCTTTCTAATAGTGCAATAAAATCCTCAATCCGCGGTCACCCATCCCATCTCAGCCGTTTCGGAGAACACTTTTTACGTCTTCATTATCCCAGAACAATCGTAAAATGGCGACCGCAACCAGTGATTATGAAACAATAACACTGCAATAAATTACAATTAATATTTTCCGAATGAACAATTTCATTTGGTAGGCTTTTACGGTTGTGTATTTTATGGTTATATTCCTCGGTAATTAGCGATGGACGCTTCGTTTGTCTAATTTAGTGATGTGCATCCATCGAGCGATTGATTAATAAAATTAAAATTTTTGAAGACCAAAATATTATGTGTGCAATAAAAGTATTTATTTAGGTTAGGTTAGAGACGGATTTTCTCTTGCTTTTGATTGGATTTTTAGATGGGCCATATAAAGTTTTGCCTAAGAAACAAGGTAAGTACCTAGATCGCGAGACGTTAAACGGCAAATGTAAGACATTACACAGCTGATATCAATATTATAAGCGGACTTTTTCATAATTTGTTAAAAAAATAAAAAACTGTTAATAGAACATAACTACTGACAAACGATGATATAAATAACAAGATTTTACATAACTGTATAAATAAGTGATTAAATAAGATCAGCAAAGAAGTCACGGGCGCAGCACCAAATATAGGCAGCACACATGACACAGTGATATTACAATATGAATTATTGATTAAATAAAATACTTCACATTTATTAACCGTACTGGATCTGCCTCGATACCAATTACATCGACTCGACACAGCACTAAATTCCTTAACATTCAATTAACAATTAAACGTTCGTTGATCATTCATTGTTCCCTTGTCATCAGAATGTAGTTATTTAATGCTGATTAAGAAAAATAACATCAATATTTAATTAAAACGCCCCGTAATTGGTGCCATATTGAAATAAAAACAAAATGGCCGCACTTTAACGCTTATTATTTCAAGCTTTTTCTTGTATAATCCGGTTTTGCAGTTTACTATTCATAATTCATAGGGGTGACATCCAGTTACAGTCAATTTCAAGGGAATTGAAAGGCAAGGGCATAAAAAGAACACAGTTTATTTTTATGTAAAAAATCTAGAGGTTTCTAATTTAAAAAATGCCAACTTTAAACTAAGTACTAATTAGGTACTTACAAATACAAAATACCAATGATATTATAGAACTATAGATATGTTACGTTCATAGAAATTACGATTTTAATCCGTGCCGAGCTATTCCAAATTGCACACATTGACAAATGTAACTGATAAGTGAAACAAAAGATACGAAATAGCACGCAAATGAAAGAGATAGCTATAGTTTTAACGATTTTGCACTAACTAATCTATGTCCGCAGCGCACGCATCCTTATCGCTCTAACGTCAAAACAAGATCGCTTTCTCTTTCTTAACTTGAACATGACGCATGACGTCTTGATTGTTTGCATAAATAATTGAAAATATAAATACTAAATAATTTTGCATAATCACATGTGGTAAGAGATCCCTTGTATTTTGTTTACTTTAGAGTCACTTGGTACACTTTCGAAACACACACGATGGGATTTTTTATTTATTTTGGTAAGAACACAGGAACTTACGGTGTGGTACGCACGCGATTGTGCACGACGCAGGCCACACGAAGACTAAACACAAGACGTCCCAATTGGGACGTATTTGAGTATTCACAGCGCGAGCGCTTAAAATATAACATATCTGCTTTTGTTTTTATATAATATCATTGCAAAATACAAAATATTTTATTCATACAAACAAGTCACATAACAAAGTTTTGGATCTAATCCTTTTAAGTTTTATCAACTTGTGTTAGGATCAGACCGCTCTGTCTAAATACAATAATGAAAACAGACTCGTTGAAATGACGACTTAATGAGAGACTGAGAAACTCGCACTTTGCGAATATTTTTTTCTTCTTTCAAACTTTATTTTATGTACAGACGATAGCACATCAAGCAGAATACATTTTTGTTGTAAACTGGCTCCTATTACTAGTAAATAAGACGTCACGATGTAAAGCTTGAAGTGCTAAACGCGCTAAACCTAAGTAAAGAATCGTCTTCAATTTTAGAACTGAAACAAAACAGAAAGTAGACTTTTCTTTTACATAATTAATAGGCTGTTATCGCATATTTCACTGCAACCATCCACCACTTCCCTGGCAATTAACATTCTGCGCAAGTCTTAAGATGAAATTTATTTCGCTCGTCGCTAGCTAATCGATTTTCTAAGAATCGATATAAAAACTGTGGAGCAGTCGAGCGTCTGGGTCACTGTAGAAATGAATACAGTGAGATTGGTATATGTGATGCGCCATAGATTGTGGGCCGAAGACTTGCTTTTCAAAGCCTTCTTCGTGTATCGTGCGAGTTGTAACAACTGATGTCACAACGTGTTTCAATGAGGGCTATCGTTTTAGCGCTCACCAGTTGGCGCCACTGTAGAGTAAGGTCCTGTCACTTGCTAGTCGCGAAGACAGTGGCGCCAACTTGTGAGCGCTAAAGTGGTAGGAGGACTAGATCGCATTTGCACTCATCAAGATGGCGCCACTGTAGATTAAGGTCCTGTCAATCGCCAGGGGTGCCAACTGTTAAGTATAAAAACGATAGCCTTCATTAACCTGCACTGTGAAGCAATGTCAAAAGCCAAACTGGGAACAAAAACACTATTTTTTTAATTGGGAACTTAATATTTACCCGTTATCTTATGTCAAGTGCAAACATATTGTAACTGAATGGTTAAAGTTAAAAAAATATGATGAAACAGAATCTCTGATGACAGGTTAAAGATACTTTAATTTTAAAAATATTGTAGGGTAACCAGNGCTGACCTGAGGGCGACCGTCTTACGCGGCATAGGTTGGTCGGTTCACGTGCAATTTGTAGGGTTGCGCGACGCCATTTTGATAATTGACCCGCGTAAAATTTTTTCGTAGGTAAATAGGGCGACACCACCATTCATGTCCAACGTTATTTGCGCATGAATCAACAATGAAGGATAGATAAATGTGAAAGTTCAGCCAAAAGTCAGGGCTGAATGGGGTGAGCTTTAGTTTGAATCGTGTTGGAATTCACTCTCTTAATTTAGGTACTTGCCGATCCTAGATGAGCTAAGTAAGTGATATCTGACTTCTGAACCCCAACGCGTAATTATTAAGTACACATTGATGATTTCACACTTTTAACCGCGAATTGGATTGAGTGGTGTAGGACTTACTTCTTCTTTTTTGATGATGTTGGCAATACACGTCGAGGTCGACTTGATTTGTGCCATTTTCAAATATATAAGTGATACGAGTTACAAAATGAGATCAAGTAATGATATAATGAAGGATGATAGATGATAAAAATGTTTGGGATACGTTACTGCCTAGCTCGCATAAATAATTTATAACTTTGTACATTTTAAAGCATGTAAACCTTTGAAAAAGAGGCTGACAATAGTGACTGAGTTTCTTGCGCTGCTTCTTCTCAGCACTGGCCCATTTATTGTCCTGAAGCAGTGGTANGATCTATTGCGATAGTCCACCTAAATTGGTTTGTTCTACGTACTTTTATTATGTAAGGATGGGAGTGAAGGTGAGAAATTATACAACCGAATGCTGGATAAAGACTGCATAAATTATAATGTCCTAGGTCTGACTACACTGACTAGGTCTCAATTAATTTAATTACAACGACTTGACAAAGAAGACAGTGAACTCAAACACTAAGGCTAGGTTGCACCATCTTACTTTAGCTTTAACAAACGTCAAAAATGTGTCAAATTCCATACAAAAAGCACCTTGAATGAAAAAAAATCTTATTTTCAGGACACTTCAAAATTTTTCTTAATCTAATACCTACCAAGTTGTCAAAAAGTAGACACCACTAAATACTTTACCATGTAAACGTGAATTCTAGGTAGGCAACTTTAATAATCCTTTCTGAACGCTAAGCAAATGTTCCTATTGTAGTGACAAGCATGTCTTAAAGCCATTACAGCGCCACTAGCCGCATACNCCGCATATATACCGCAACTACGAAGAACAAGCCGAAACATCCGTAATTTACATCAATAACACAGATTACAACGTCCCAATTAACCTGACATTGACAACTAAATCCTATTAAGTAATCCTGCCGCGCTTAATTGGGCGCCATTACGCAAAATGCTCTATGGTCTGTCATCACAAAATGGCCGCCGCGCGGGAAAATAAATACGAGATGGATATTATATCTTCATTAGCGTTCGGGAGCGCATTGATACGTCGGCAGGTGGCCATTGAAATTGTTGTATTTTATCACTGAAGCGCTTAAAGGCAGACATTGGTGTGGCGCGGTTTTCCTTTTTTGATTGTCTATGGATCGGATAAGGAATGCGCAGATCTTGCTGCTAACGAATTAATTGAATTTAACGTTTATGTTAATGCAATTTGTAATGCAAATAGCGACGCTGATAAGGCTGGGTGATAGTGACAACGGATATCTGCTGGGGGATAATTACATACACCTTTTTCGTTGTTCCCTGATGTGTGGGAAATAGGGTAATCATAAACGCAACATTATAGGCCCTTTCCCACGCCAATCCAGTTTTGCGGGATCCTGCATTACCGGGCTGTCGTGTGACCGCATGCAATGTGTATGAAATTAGAATTCCAAATTCAAACGGATGGGTTTTTGCGGGACACTGTTCGTGTGCATTATTAATATTAAAATAACGTATACATACATACTTACTACTACGAGTTACACGGAATACTGCAAAAAACAGTTCCTGCAAAAAACGGGATGTCTCCTTGGGAAAGAACCCTAAAACAGTGAGGAGGCTTAAGTTAACTAGAATGCTTTCTAAGAACCGTTAAAGTGCGTGTAATGTATGAAAATTAAATGAAGTGACAATAAAATGACAGAATATTTGGAAAATTCTACTGAACTTTGGTGGAGAATCAGATTATTTTTTTTTAGAATGTAACACCTGATATTTTATTATGTGATCAACTGGCAAGAAGTTAGAACTCTACCAAAGTAATTTATTTCAAAATAATTAACGCCCTTATTCACAAACATTACTATGAGGTGTCACAGTGCGCGTGGACGCACAGGATGTCACACAAACCAGTCACAGAGCTCTATTCAACACTGTGCGTTGGATTTGCTGCTTCACTTAAGCAAGTATCGTTTGTGAATACGGGCGTAAGTATAGTTGTCCAATATTAAGCTGTTCCAGATATGACATTGATAGGAGGATGTTGATATCAATACCTACTGGGATAATAATTCCGATTGGACAACACTGAAGTTTCCCATTTAACTATCACATTTAACTGGATGGTTTGGTTTGGTTATCAATACTAGGTTTTAGTTCCGATTTTTTGCCACTAGACGTTTCAGAATCGTGTAACTCTACCTGAATAGCTTTTATTTATTCAAGTATATCGACATGACATTTATTATTCAGCTTTAATTCATTTAATAGTATTGTCCTGATTGGAAAGGGTCAAATAATTAGAGAAATGCGCGTCAACATCCTGCACATTCTAACTTTTTGTATGTTAATGGGGGTCAGTCTTTATCAATACAATATTCATGTCGACAGGAAATTGAAATATTAGTATGCCGATTGCTTTTATTGCCTGGAACAATGGATACTAAGCAAATCAGCTCTAGAACTGCGCTCGATGTTTATATGACCCGTTTGGAATCAGGGGACCATATTATTTAATATTATGCCTATGTAATAAATACGGATTTATTGTTCGAGAGGTACAAGACCTTTTTTTCATTTTAAAAAGAATATTAACAAGTCTAATAAGCCCGTTAATAATAAAATAAGCCCGGGTAAGCTAAATAATAACATTATGCTTGCGTTACGAATGGGTTCACCACAATCGAACCTCGGATCACGAGTCGGCCAGTCTGACATCTTCTTCACCGTTCCTAAACCTAAGTTAAGTAGGTTTTACCTATTTACTATTTTTCTTCTCCGATTTTTGTTTTTTATTCGACTTTGTCATCTGGCCTCAAGCCCATTCAACATTCATCGATTTTGATCATTCAAATTTTGATCTTCATATTTTTTCATTGAATACCTGCTACGAAACCACCAATAGACATCAAAAGAGTGACGTCACATCGCTTCTTACTGTAATTATTTTAAAAAACATAGGTAATTTTGACGGATAATAATAATAGTAAAGAGTGTTTATTCTTATGAATTACTCTGACTCCATTATTACAACATCATGCTTTAACAATCTTCATAATACATTACTTCCTATTGACTCTGCGGTCAAGCAATCATTTGATTATCCATTGTCATTGAACAGTTAAATTAAACGGAATATGCAAACAAATCAGCAGTTTCAATGGCCACAATTATGTGCAACTTTATGTCTCGATTAATATTAATTCGATCGGTCGTTAGCCGTTTAATATCGGCGCAAGGAAAATGTACGTAGTAGGCTCTTCTGCTTTCTGTAGCTATAGTGACAACAAACGTTTTGGAATGACAATATTACGCCGATGTCACGTCAGCTTTGACAATGTATCGGTCTACTAGTAGGGGCGAGGGCATTATAGTTTGATACTAGGATTGTGATTGTGACATCAGAAGCAATTTCAATTTCAAACATAGATTGATGCTTAATTGACTGAATTTCGAAATTGAAACCAACACATGACAGAATCTACGTCTGAGAGACTTTTATTTTATTTATAATGAACTGTTAATCGGTCAGTTGACTTTCAGGTGTATTGAAGTAGTTAGCTCAATTGACTCACGATCCCGCATTGGGACACCAAGATTCGGGCCCATTTTCCTCCAAAGCGGAGATGAGAGGAGATGGCGTATTTGAATCATGATGAAGTCTATAATAATAATAATTTTATTTTCGTATACTTAGTCTAATAATATACAGATTATGGTAGGAACTTCCCTTTAGGCAAGACATTGCCTGTGTTGGGAAGAACCGCTCCTCTTCACAATTATTCACTTAACTAGTAAACTAAGTTAATGTAAATCCATATAATATGCGCTACATGCGCTACGTTTGATGCAACAGTTAATTTATTTATTTCCATTATAAGTACCACGCTCAAGTCTTTGCTGTGGTTTTTGAAATCCGATTGATGATTCGAACACAAATCTCCTCTCCTCTCCGCTTTGGTGGAAATCGAGCTTCATGCGGGTTGCATTCTAAGAGAATAGCTGAGTTAGTTTTGCTTAACTCGCATAGTTGATGCAGTTTTCCATAGTTTTGCAATCTGCAAGGTATACAAACATTATAAGAAACTGCGTCAGCTATGCGAGCTAAGCTGAACTGACTTAGCTTAGCTCTTAGTTTTTGAGCTTAGTTCTGTAATACGCAAATAATGCACTATCCTCCTGTGAAACTTTTTGGTGCCATCGAGTCTTTATTGATTTAATGTCCTATGTCCCCTAGATGGGGCAGAGGGCGTCCACAACAGTCCTCCATCGCGTTCGGTCTTGAGCTTCGCATTTGATCACGCTCCAAGTCTTGCCGATCTTCTTCGCCTCGTCTACTACAGTGCCCCGCCAATTTGATTTGGGGCGACCACGTTCGAGCCTTTATTGGTCTGATATATTATCAGGAGTATGTCAAATCTATACAAGTGTCAATGTTGAAACCGTGATTTCCAAAAGCTCTTGGTCGGCAAACTGCTTTAGTCCCTACTGTTCCTTGTTATATGCTGAATCAATTTACCTACCGTTTGAATGGTACGCGATCGGCTGTATAATGACGCCGCGATCGACAGGGGGCGCCATTGTGCCACTTCCGCCCGCTAAATAGCCTATAATGGCCGGCGCGGTGGTTCATAATGAACTAATAAACTTATTAAAAAAGTCTATTAGTTCAGATATCAAATACGTATAGGTTGATATAAGTTGATGTCAATTGACTTAAAAACAGACCGCTACCAACCAGTCAATATGGAAATCATTGGGGCTATGTTCAGCAGTGGACGTCCTATGGCTGAAATGATGATGATGATTTATATTTGACTGAAATGACTGAAAAACAAATGAAGACTATTGTTTGAGTCTGTTTAATGAAAACGTCTTATTGGTCTAGTGGTTAAAAGTGAAATGTATTTAACTTAATACATGTCTGTATTATCAGGTTTCCTTATTTTAGGGCTAAATATTTGACGTGACACTTTTGACCAGGGCTGAGTCATAAATAGAACTATTAAAAGTAAAACTAATTAACTTCAACTAAGTTAAAATAATGAAGCGTTACATAGTTGTAACTAGCCTAAAATATCTTAAGGGAACGACCCATTTCATCTCGTTTTACTACGGATTTCACGCAACGGGAATAGAAACGCTATTACCAACTACGGAACCGTAGCAAAGGGAGATACTGAACTCTAAATGAGTAAGCCCTTTACTTGTGTTTGCATTATAGTCGTACAAAAAATCAAGTTCTTAAAAAATAAATGATTTCAGAGGTGAGAGATGATGCGTGAATTTAAAAGAACAAAATCTTAGGCTGGGTTGCACCATATGACTTTAACTTTGCCAAACGTCAAAAATCTGTCAAACTTCATACAAAAAACACCGGTTATCGTTATAGTTACGGTCAAATTTAGGTGGTGCAAATCAGCCTTAGTAATGTTTCTTTGTTAGGTACTGTGACATCTAAAATTTTGATATTGCTTCTAATGTTAAAAATGCAATATCTCCAAACTCAATAGACTTATGATTTATGCAACGCTTGAGAATCAGAAAAAAAACACAATCTTTTTTTAATTCACGATTCTCATTAATATAAAACACTGGCCACAAACAAAAACATATTTTAACTTGCCAACTATACGTCACCCTGACTGACAGTACGCAAATTAATACTGGCCGCCCAACGTCAATTTTCGCGCCAATTTCCGCAACCGAGTGGAAAATGGCGGACACGTCTCTTCCGAGAAACGGTTCCGAGCGGTCTTGTGGCGCGAATCAGGTGTTACGAGTGTACCTGTAGTAAAATAAAATGCAAAACTATGCTGTTTTGTGACGTTTTAAATGAGTTTAATGTTTAATTTTGTGGTCAAATATTAATTTTGTAAAATGTTTGTTATTTCGTAATGTCTTTCCGCGTACTTACAAGTACTAACGCTTCCTGTCTGCCATAAGTAGGACACATCTTTGCTTTATTTTTACATCATTTTAATTTTTTTACAAATCACGATATCAGAAAGAATGTAGGATGACCATGTAACAAATTGCCACAGTCATGATGACTACATTATTTCAGTCAGATCACAATACGAGTAGAAAACTCTTATTTACGTTGCATTTACAACATTTTAGGATGAGTTGCACCAATTAACTTTAACATTAACCGGTGTTTTATGTATATGTAGAGTTTGACAGATTTGAACATTTGTTAAAGTTAAAGTAAGACAGGCCAAGAGCTTCCTCGTTATGGATAAAAAATGGTCGTTGAAGCCATTCAACAGAATAATAATGGTACAACTCAGCCTTAATATCTACTCGTACTTCTGTTGTTGTTTCAGAAAAAAATACTTACGTTCTTTTTTTAGAGAAATGACCTATGTTAAATTGTTAATTTACGTGTAACTAGCTTTTGCCCGCGGCTTCACCCGCGTGAAATTTTGTTTGTCACAGATCGTCATAAAGTATAGCCTATATGTTAATCTGGGTTATAAACAATAATACTGTAAAGTTTCATCGAAATCTGTTCAGTAGTTTTTGCGTGAAAGAGTAACAAACATCCAGACATCCAAACTTTCGCATTTATAATATTAGTAAGATAATACCTCTTTTCAACATTTCTAACCCCACTTTCCCCCCAGCGGGCCCTCCCAGCGGCCCCCCCGTGGTCCGGTGCCAGCTCCGCAAGCACAAGCCCAACAGGAAGCCCCGCACGCCGTTCACCACGCAGCAGCTCCTGGCTTTGGAGAAGAAGTTCAGGGACAAACAGTACCTGAGCATCGCTGAGAGAGCCGAGTTCTCCTCGTCGCTTAGGCTTACTGAGACGCAGGTATATTTACTCTTATTTTTAGTCAAATTCAAAGCTTTTAATCAGTACTTGGTGTTTATTACATGTCCCAAATATAACTTGCCTTACCACCACTTCGGGACAACATATGGGCCGCTGCTGAGAAGAAGTGGCGGAAGAAGTCACCTTTGTCTCTCTGTCAAATGTTTCTTTAGGTAAAGAAAAATACAACAAACAATCATCAAAATGGTGTAGGCCATAGGCGTTAAGCCTCGCTACTAATGAAATATTGGCCCTAAATTCACTACTAAATAAGTCCTCTTACTAAGTAATCTAGCACTTAAAAGTTTTTCATGTTAATAATAATATTCTCGAAACGCATTAGTTGATAAATTATGAATAAGGGCTTCATAGTGAACTGCATAAATGCCTTGAAAATGGTCTACATTACTATGTAAAAGCTGCTCTACCACCACTTCGGGACGACATAATTATTATCTGGTGCCAAGAACACATTTGATACTAATATGCCTCATACAACATGTAGGTAAACCCCAATGAAGTAAGAATCTTCTGTGGAGCTAGTTCGCCAAGCCAGGCCCCGAGAGGCCCATACAAAATGAGCAGATTTAATATCGCTTATATCTTTGGCTTTACTATGCTAACTTTAAATTTCTCTATTCCAGGTCAAAATCTGGTTCCAGAACAGACGAGCGAAAGCGAAACGGTTACAAGAGGCTGAAATCGAGAAACTTCGGCTGTCAGCCCGACCCCTCCTCCCTCCGTCCTTTGCGCTCTTCGGCGGGGGAGGGGCGCCCCCCCTCTTCGCAGCCATGGCCGCGGCCACCAGGCCCCAGCTCAGCTTCCTAGGAGGCCCCCCGACCCACCAGCACGCCATAAACATGAACATACTAAACTCCCTCCAACCACATTGACGACTAGAGAACGCGGGAACGCGCGAAAACGACGACCAGCCATCTTAGTGCGGGAGAAAATTTGAAATTTCGAATTTCGAACTGTCAAAACTGGTTGAACATGTGATAGTGAAGACATTAAAAATAAAGTGTTCGTTCTTTTTAAGGATGTTTAAAAAATTAAGGACAGTGTATAAAAGTATCATGATAAGCTCCGTATACTTCAGTTATGTAGTCATGTATTTTACAAAATTATATCAAACAATAAGTGCAATTTTCAACTTAACTGCTACTTAACTAGATTTTAAGTAAAATAATGTTGTTGCGTATAAGTTGGTATAGAATCATCCTATAGATTTATTTATTTAAATTACTATTTTTTTTATTCAAGCTACAATTGTTTAAGTTATTCCTATGCTATGTGTTTTTGTTCCTATTTTTCAAGACTTGAGTTCAGATCTCAAAAATACTTGTTACGTGATCTGTCACACTTAGCTTTTTATAGCCGGTTTCTTTTCTATTCTATTTATTTATGGGTTATAAAACCCATGAGCGGTTAACTTTGTCAAAAGGCTTAACGTACCCTTCGAAGCCTATGAAGTCATCTCATCAAAACATGTTATTTATTTTCTACATAATAATGAAAAAATAAGAATTATCTAATATTAGTTTACTAAAAATCTACTGCAACCGATTTGAAAAGGGTTGTCAAACCTAAAAGGATTAATTCCTCTGTTCTGTTTTTAGTTTTTCTCTAATAACTATTATGTCTATGTCAGAAATTAGGAGAGGTGACTCAACTGTAATAACTAAAATATAATTTAAGCGCCTTTAAATACAAAGATCAAATGAATTTAGTTTTAGCACAGAACGAAATGTATGTAAATAACGTTATACTTAGAACATAACAATAACGGTATTTTTCAAACCGGTTCCGAGCCTTGGATCAAAGTCAGCACTCAACTTAATTCAATTGGCAACTCTAAACCCTTGTAACTTTTTACCACCACATTAGATCTACAACAAGCCGTTCATTTACCATTTAATTAGTCAGTTTCAATTCAATGACTTGTAATTGCTACTTCCATTTAGTTTTACGAGTTTTAATTCATTTTCGAAGTCAGTTTCTTAATGTAAAGTATCCAATAATATCAACCTATTTGCTAGTAGTTGCCTTAAATGGGCTTTAAACAGGCAGTTTTTTATCTATTTGTGCTTTTCAACGGCCCTTCGAATGTAAACTTCTTGGAAATGGCCTCTGGCAACAATGTTCTTGTTTGCGATGAATAAATTAATTGGTAACTGTTCATTAAAAGACGTGGGTTCAAAATTTCATTTTACGTTGGTTCTTTTTTATTTCTTTGCCGTCACTGACAGGCAAGTGTCACTGTCAGTGTTCCCGCCAAAAATTCATGAAAGTTTTTTTCAACAAAATTAAAGAACGAATGCGAGTATTGACCCTCTTAAAAAATATTTGAGAAAAGTTTTAGAGTACAAATAGTTTTTTCCTACTTACATGAACATTTTTTTATTTAAACTTTTCACAATATTTGCAGATAATAATATGCTACAGTCAGTGTATGCAGAAAAGTTAGCCTTTAAGAAACTTGTATTGATTGGCAATAACTTCTTTATTCTTGATGTATAAATCAACTTGTAAATAATTACTTTAATAAATTATTATGTGCGTATGTTAGATAAAAGTATGGACGATCTTTTATGTACTACTAGATTTTTTAAATGCAAAATGCTATTGTATAAAATTAGGTAGGTACTTAAATTGAGGTAAGTTAATTTCCAAACTTTCCCTGTCTCTGTATATTTTGTGACGTCATCAAAAACTCGATTTTTCTCAAAGTAAACAAAACGTTCGGAATATTTTGTACGCGTAGGAACGAATATTAAATACATAGTTAATTCTAAGGGCAACTTGAAGAAGCATTTGTAAATTATTGATTAAATTATAAATTCGTTATTAGTACAATTTGTGGTTTTAATTTTTGTTTAAGTTATGAAAATGTGATAAAGCCTTTATCTTCAGAAGGAATCCTTTTTTTGGTTCGTGTAGATAACATAAAATAAAATAGGTCATACATAAACTTTGAATAGTTATGAAAATATCATGGCAGTATTATTGTCACCAGGTTCTAAATAAATTGGATTGTACAGCAAATTGGCAATAAACATCGCATCGGTACTTCTTTCCCAATTCCATAAAATTCATCACTTAGAAAGTGACAAAAAACTTTAAAATAGGTAGTTGAAACAACCCATAGCTAGTTTTCATAGTGGACTGTACTATACGATAAAACATGTCAGTCAATTTGACAACCTTTGTCGGAAACATTATTCAATGAAAATATTATCCGAACCCTTAGTATTTCTCTTCGACAAATACTTTAACACATTGTGAACCACTTTTCTTTCACGACTATAAAAAGATTTTAGCAATTTAATTCACAAAACAATTGCGCACATTTAAAATAAAGTTTGTTTACACTTTGACAGCAATAGACTGACATGCAAGGTGACATGTCAATGAAGTTTTCAGTTACTGTTGCCATTAAAAGAAATTAGTACCATTAGTTTTCCGCAACATGGCGAGGGTTTTTATGTTCCTGGTCGGGCTTTAAAGAGTAAATAATTATATGGTAATAAATAAGGAGCATCTATACTGGATAAAATACACCTTGCAAAAAATACGCTCTACATTGGGGTATGGAGTACCTAGTACCTACTTTTCCTTAACTCGTGGAATCCTAAGGTTGGGTTGCACCATCTTACTTTTGCGGTAACTATAACGATAACGGTGCTTTTTGTATGGAGTTTGACAGATTTTTGACGTTTGTTAAAATCAAAGTAAGATTTATTTNAGATGGCGCAACCCAGCCTAAGTGGTCGCATGAGACCGCGGTAACATTGTTTTCTACTATCACGATTTGATTGACCTTGATAATCTGGAAAGATTAAATTGGTCTTTTAAAGAAGACTCGTTTAGAAATAAAGGTGTTTTAAACAGGCTAACATATGTATCAATTTTACATGCCGCAACTTTACATACTAGACAAACCTAATTACTAACGCTTGAAGCATAACCATCACCAAAGAAACAAATGGCAATAAAAATATGAATCATCCAATTAACAGTGACACGCGCAATTTGCAGACAATATCTCTATCAATCGTCCGTCCATCTGATAACAGCTTCAACTAGTTAGACTGAAAAAACGACCATAATTCTTCAGGCTGGCAATAGGTCCACCAGCCTTTGTAACCAAAATAGAGACAAATCCTAGAATGTGCCTAGAAGCGACCGAGAAAGATGTCTTCATAACCAACTTCAAAAAGAAGAATTTGACAGAATTGAGACGGTGTTTCAGAGAGAAGACATCCCAAATGTTTTCTAAAAGCCTGCTACAGAACCCAGAACAGGTAGAGTTTAGAAATGAAAATTTTAGTATCCAGCTTCAGCAATTTCTTAAATCCTTACTTTTACATAATGTAGACGCTTTTTAACCCTTCTTAAATTAAACTTAAAACACATTTCTTTTTATTCAGATGCACCATGAGAACGGCTCAACCCAGAAATCAAAGATCCCAACCGATAAAACGGTGACAACCCAAATCGACCGTTCGAAATTCGAATCAGTGAAAAAGAGGACATTCCTTTTTGAAAACCGAACGGGTGGCAACCGTAGTCCATCAAGTTCGACGCGTACCGTCAGCAGGCCAGGCGGCAGCACTTCCTGCCATACGCGCACTAATTGGTACCGTCGACAAATAAAAACCGGCCACCGACTCGCTCCTTAACCGATGTTAATACTTTTTAATGCTCAGATTCGTATTCCGGCAGACGGCCAGCGCGCGCACGTCCCTACATTAATTACTCATTTATTTATTTACTTACCAAAATGGCAGTTTTATTTTCTATACGTGGCCAGTAATTTATTGTAATTGGTCAGTTTATTCGTAATGACGGCTGGCTGAATAACTTACGCGACCAGCGTAAGCAGAGACTTGCCACTACCCTTTTTTATGATGGGACGCCTTTTTCACGAGTCAACCCTAGTATTTCTAGGGTCTCCTTTAATTTGTCGTGCTGCATGGCGAATTGGCAGCCGTCCGAGCCGTGATCTGTTTATGGACCAGCATGTGGGTTTCTTTTTTCCGTAAACGACTTTACATGTTACTTTGTGAGTTAAAACAATAAAAGTTTCGTAATAAGGCGCGCGGTTTTATGTGAATGTTATGTAAAACTCGGTATTTATATTGTAATAAAAGTTTATTGTTGTTGAGTTTATTCTTGTGTTGTTGGCGAAATGTGATCGTGTGTTTTCTCACTAGTGTTCAACACAGTAGGCAACGAATTATTTTACTTTTCACAATAAAGGTGACTATTTGTATAATCTAGAGCCAAATTCATTGTTACTCAAAAGCCACTATTTCTGCTCTATCACATCTTTCATTACCTACCTTTTTGCGCCAGAATCATTTCAACCAGTCCACCGCTGGACGTACTTTTCTCCCACTTTTTCATTCGTGCACTCCCAGCTTATTTCTTGAGGAGGTCTATCCATCGAGCTGCAATACACTTTCTGAGTCACGCTCTTCGCCCCTATAATAATACTTACAAAATAACCTGCCTAAATTCCTAAAAAAAACTTCTAATCACAATTTGTCATAATTACTGGCGGTTTTTTATCCGAACTCATTAGAACTAAGTTAATTACAAACATGAGTTGTACTGACGACACCACGTCAAGATAAACATGGGTGGAGTCTTATTTCATTGAAATAAAGGCTATTTCGGAACAAAAATGTATAATCGTCTACATAGCTTGATAACAGATACTCGTATTATGGTTAACCCTTTAATTTACATTTTTGGCATTCCTGGCCCGTGGGGCCACCTAAGTCGCGATTGTAATCTAGGTAAGGGTTAACGTATCATTGTTCTACAAGTTCCAAGTTAGAATTTGATTAATGAGTATGAATTTAATTTGGGGCCGCGCTCCATCTTGTTATTAATACATTTTAATGGGTTTGGATTGATTAAAGATTGTAGTTTCATAATATGTTGGCGGGGAAAATTATTATAAGGTAGTAGGATTCGATAGGAAACGATTGATTGATTCTTATGTTCTATGGCCTATGTTCTTACCTAGGTCTACCAGCCTACCAATTTCATATTTCTTTTCGGATAATGAGGTACATTGACCAAAATGGATGGATTTTTTGTGATTCTTCAAAGTCCCACTTAGCATTGATTCCAGGACCTCCGGATTGAGATCTCAACTTTTGAACAACATGGCCAAAGATCATGGCTTACATTATAGATCTTGCATCCATAAGTAATCTCTCAGTTTGGTCCTCAATAAGTAAATATTTAGTAGAAAAGGGTAATTGGTGGGGGCACTACCGTGCCCCCAGATTTTACATAACATGGAAATTGATTTAACTCCCTAACTTTTAGCTTCAAATTCATCGCACTGTACAAGACAAAATAATTTGGTTTGTCCAAAGGCGAGTTCTCATACGAGAGAAGCAAATCCAATAAAACATGAGCAAGGCTTACAACATTTGAATTAGCATCTTGATTAAGCAGCGTCGAAAACAAACAGATTAAGATTGAGGCAATAACATCGGGGATCGCAGACGCGAAATTAAATCCTAAATCATCCGGCGACTTAGTCGATTAATACCCAATGAAACTTGTACGATTTGCCCTTACTAAGGAAACATTCGATGAGTGAGTAATGCCCGTTTTCACCATCATTTAAGTGACCCCTATGGAACACATAACAGGAATTAGGGGACACTTAAAAATTTGGGATTGATGGTGAAAACGGGCATAAGAGAGGTTTGTAATAAGTAAGGCCTTTAATGCTTTTGGAAAAAAGTCAAAGTGAAGTGTCGTAGAATCAATTGTAAGATAAGATAGAAGCACAAGAAACGAGTCATTACGTACTGGTAAGTTACGTCTGGAAATGCGTCTATTGTTTTTATGTAGAGACTGTGGCCGGCTCTCATGATGCACTTTGACTCTTCTTCGAACCTCTGGTGCTCTTCCCTTTCATCGAACCAATGTTCTTTGAAGAAGTTTTCCACCAACACGTCCAGGTCTGAAGTGTCTAAAGCCTTATGCCTTAAAAACGATATGCTCCCCGACCTTGGTCTAAAATGGAAAGAGCTTTTTGTTACCCGATTTCCTAGTGAAAACAGGAATCTTCTGGGTACTTCTCATTTACACTGAAATTTGATGGTCACACAATAATAGTTCATAAACGGTATAAGTTAGAACAATAACTTTGAAATCAGGTGATAACATATCTATTTAGCTACATACAAAATAAATTTTATCGTAATAGAAGCAAAAATAATACGAAAACATCACATGAAACGATACAAAACGGTGTCATTTTTCGCGTTCTCATCGTGTCACACCTTCGGTTGCAATGAAACATTTGGTTACTGCATTCACAATTTTCATTTAATTTGTGTGTAGCATATACTAAAATCATCGTAATAAAATATACTTTCCACACAATAGTCAAAAAAATATCTACTTATAATTATTTCGAATTGAGGAAGGAAAATACGTTGGTCACACGATTTTAGGTACCTAAAATTTTGAGTAATCATACAAATTGCCGTTAAACCGAACACCATCAACCAATCACTGTGTTCTATTCGGTTAACGTCAGTCGCGCTCCTGCCATTGCGGAGGTGAGATAAGTCGATCGTCGCTCCGCGAAAAAAATACGTAACTTTTTGTGATTATCCATAGACATTCCGTCGCTTGCTTGATCAATATTTTCTACCTTTAAAATTTAAACAATTTAANTTTGCCCCTACTTAGGAAACAGTCGATGAGAAAGTAAAAGAGGTTTGTGTAAGTCACAAGGAGTGAGTGAAGTGAATAGTCTAGAGTCTAGACTAAAATCAGTTGTAATATAGAAGTCTCTACTAGAGATGAGACGTATTTACTAGAACAGATCCACACACTAGGTATTTTACAGTACTAGGCGGCACCTATTCCAATTTTTTTAATACTTGATCCACCTAGTATTTTATAAATTACACGATTTCCGACCCTACCAACAAAGTAATAGAGGTTATTATTGCGTAATCCGTAGTCGTGTATTACGCGCACCGAGTATTTCTTGCTAAGCTTTGTGCGAACGTAGAGATTCACTTCGTCTCTGTTTGACCAAACAAATTTGAGCGCGACGAAGCAAACGCACACAAACGTAGTCAAACCATATTCATGTAAAAAAGAAAAAAATATGTAAATATTTTTATGAAATTGATATCTTTTAAATACGCCAAGTTTTAAGTTGACAGTCCTAAGCCTGTTGAAGTATGAAGGGAGGAATTATTATTCAATTTCAAATTTCATTATTCATACTACGGTTGTATCTTTTCAAAGAAAATTGTATTTTAAAGTCATATTACGTGGATTAGTCCGCACTAGTCGCGTCAAGTATGCTAAATGACTACGTACTAGGTGGAATAGGTATTTGGATCGAGTATTAATAAATACTAGGAATAGGTGCACCTAGTATCAAATTTACCTAGTATAACCCATCTTTAGTCTCTACGGAGTCTACGGACTCGTAAGTCACATCTGGAGATGCTTCTATTGTTTTTTTATGTAGAGACTGTGGCCGGCTCTCATGATGCACTTTGACTCTTCTTCGAATCTGTGCCAGTCACTTTCATCGTACCAATGTTCTTTGAAGAAGTTTTCCACCAAACGTGTAAATACTTTCAGTTTTCCTTTAAAAACGATATGCCCCTCGACCTTGGTCTAAAATGGAAAGAGCTTTTGATTTCCCGATTTCCTAATGAAAACAGGAATATTACCTAAAGTACAATACTAGTATTATATTCTCTGTGGTACAATCAAGTTGATTAGACCGAATCATGATTTGCGTGTTGCATGCCCGTGCTTGTCATTATTGACCATTCGATTCGAGTCCAACAACTCTACTCGGTCCAATCGAGAGTCCATAGTAAGGGCGATCAGCAGTCAATTTAAATTCAGTTGTGAGTGGGCGCGGCGGCGTAATGGCCGAGTGCCACCTATAACTAATCCGCGCGCGTTGTACCGCGGGTTATACAGGGTGTATTGGCAAAAATTCATATTTTTGAAAAAGATTTTGCCGTGTGTGCTATATTGTAGAGTTGTTAAGCCTACATTTCTGATACAAACCAAGTGTCCTCAGTACACACATAATATGATAGAACCATACTTGGGAGTTATGTCCGCGCGCGTTGTAACGCGGGTTATAGGTACACGGGGTGATCGTTATACGGGGTGTGAGTAGCAAAAATTCATCAAAATGTAAAAAACATTTTGATGAAATAAATGATTAAAAAAATCTAGATTTTCCCCATAAATTAAAACTAAGACCACATTAGTTAGTATAGTAGGTACTTTGCGCTAAAAGAAACTCAGTGACTCTACCTTCTTGATACAGTGCTTTAAAGTGCTGTCTGTAAAGCTGTTAAGAGAAGATAGAAGTGCCACCTATATCTAATCCACGCGCGTTGTACCGCGGATTATACAGGGGGATCGTCATACGGGGTGTGAGCTTGGAAAAAAATAATCAACGATTTAATTACTATCTAACTGACCCTGCGAACTTCGTGCCACCTATGTTAATCAGAAATAATGTAAGATTCTAACTAACAATCAAATCTTTCCTCTTTATAATATTAGTTTAAACTATATTTAAATATAGACTAGGCCAAAGGCAAAACAGAGACCACGTTTGTAACTTTTCTCTATGGTTGGTAGGTACTCGACGCTACCATCTTGATGCCGTGCGTTATTTAAAAGCTGCAAACTTGTTTCATGAAGGTACTTTCGGGTCTCGCATCATCATTATAGTTAAAGTTTTTTTTTATCCACAACGAAGATCTTGGCCTGTATCTCACCTGATGGTAAACAAGTGATGATCAGGCCGACGGTGGAAGCGAGCTTCACCCGGAATCCTCAACCACGGACTAACTGGCTATCTTACCTCTAACTGCCGGAATACAACAATGCTGTTAATATTGTTGTTATGGCGACAGACTTAGGCAAGATGGTGTTAGCTAGCCAGGCGGACTTAGAACAAGCCCTACCACCCACCAAACCGAACAGAAAAATCTGTCCCCACTGGGAATCGAACCCGGGACCTCTGCGTCTGAAGCAGGTGGTCTTACCACTAGACCACAGAGGCGGTTATCGTGTCTGTATCTTTGAATAAAGCTAGATCTCTATTAGAAACATCTAGCTGTTTTCTTCGCTATTTAATAGTCAGCAGAGTCGAGAGTCATAATATATCAGTTATTAATGAACGCGAAAGTTTATTAGCTTTCGCGATTCCAATACATTCTTGCCGCAACCTTCGATGCAAGAAATAAACTTGAGTTTCTTGGGAAAGGTAAGGTATATTGATTGTAATATTTTAATCTCATAAATGCTTGATTCAAAGTGATGGTTCAATTCTGTGATTGCTAGAATTTGAATATTTATTTCAGGAATGAGTTGAATGTTGTTTCAGGCTTGTTTAGTTCCGACTCTTTGAGGTCTTCTTTAAATAATTAGTCTTTTTAGAGACCTGAGGTAAAAAGTAGGCTGTATTTGTGAGTGCACAAGTCACTAAAAAGCACACAATAATTATTATACCCATCTTTGAACAAGGTTTTCCTTGAGTTTCTTAAAGATATTTTAGCATTTTAGTGAAACCTCACGTGGAGTTCGTTTGCCTATCCTCATGCACGTTCATGAATAGGTACTTGGATGGTTACTAATCTACCATTAAGGCTGGGATGCACCATATTACTTTAGCTTTGACAAACGTCAAAAATCTGTCAAACTCCATACAAAAAGCACCGGTTATCGTCATAGTTACCGTTAAAGTTAGGTGGTGCAACTGAGCCTAAGAATTTTATGTTTATAATAGGCTAAACACTTTGAAAATATAAAACACGCTACGTAATATCATAGTCACAATGCACACAACTAAACATGACGTTTCACTTTCTCGCCAAAAAAACTCCAACTTGTCATTGATCGGACTAAAAGCGATTGAACCCGTTCAAAAACGATGCCCCGCGTAACGATAAGTTAAGTTATAAATAACCGTCTGTTTGCAGACGCGGTTAGGTTTCAATTTAGCGGGGCTAATGAAGAGGTCCGCCGACACTGGAAAGGCGTAAAACAATTTTCATGGCCCCTTAACAGTAACTAACCAAGTTTGCACCGTAGGGCTGGCTACGTTATGGCCATGGCCATGGCCGTTATGGTCAATAGAACAAAATTTGACAAAAATAAGGATTGTAAGATATGGCGGATAAGTGAAAAGGCTTAGGACGTAGATACGAGTACCTAATGTAATGTAGTACTGAAACATAACAGCAGTTTCTTTACAAAAGGTCAGACTGCTTATAAAAATACTCATAAAAGTCATTTATTTATGCGAGTAGGCTTTTAAAAAGAACTTTGGGCAGAACTCTGGGCCAGTGCTGAGAAGAAACAGCACAAGAAACTCAATCACTATTTTAGTAGTAGTACCATAGTTTACGCTGTAAAACGATTTCAAATAAAAATGTAAGTTGAAACTTCTCTACTCTTGTGAGGAGAGACGTTAGTTTCATACATTTTTTTTTTTTTTGCAGTATAAAAGTGAGTTTGACTATGATAATAAAGTGCCATATGCAGTATGCACTGCATTCTATGATATTTCATGATTTTTTTTTTGTTTTTAAATAAACAGTCAACAGGAAAAAGAAAGACAGAAAGCAGTCTAACTGATGTTACGTCACGAAATATCTTTGAAGAAGATCCTAATTTTAATCTTAACCCTTTGCCAGCCCTAAGAGAGGAGGCTCCAGACTAAGTGCCGTAGCCTGTGGGCTAATTAAAGCATCAGCAGCGCATGTAGCGCGGACAGATCGTCTTTCATATTTTGTCTCGGCTGTCGATGGGTTAACTGGCTGACCAGAAAACATTCGATCTTTTTGCTTCATTTCTTCTTTTTCGCGATCGTTCCTTTTTTGAAATTTTATGAATGAAAAATTTAATTACAAAAGAACTCGCTTCACATGTTTTCATTCTAAAAATTCGTAATTATTATCTCCACGAGTCGATTACAAATAAATAACAATAAATACTAATGAAATAGTTTTTTATGGACTTACGCAAAATTACGTAACATGATAGGTCCCCTTAAATAATGTTTACCTACTTACCTTTGTTTTGTCATCTGTCATTCGCTTTGCACTGCAGGGAAGTCGAACCTTAGCTTCGAACTCCTCCTATGTTCTTCTGATTAATTTCGTTGCGGGTCCAATGTCAGTTTAACTTTCCCTCGCGACCAACTTGACCTTCACTGGTTACGTTTTTATTGGCGGTCTTGTAGATCCTGGCTACACAGGAGTTGCAGCGGTGGGAACGAGATGTGGGAATAGTCCCGTAAGTGTACAACTGTACATTTTACAACATTAAAGTGCATTATTATTTTCATTTGGGTATACAATACTTTACACGATGACGTATTCATTCCAAAAACTAGTAACATCTAACATTGATTGTTTTAGGCATTCTACACAGAATATTTTATTCACTTTTTGCATACAACTGTACCTGNTTAAAGCTTCCAAACCAGACTCACTATTTGACTGATTTACTGAGAATACACTCTTCACATCAAGCGCTACAATTTTTGTTTACAAAAAGTTGAAATAATTTAAAAATAAAATTTGCCACGAAGTTGACGATGAGAACCGTGGCGATGAGAAATAGCCTTCTATATATATAAAAGAAAGTCGTGTTAGTTACTCCACTTACCTATAACTCAAGAACGACTGAACCGATTTAGCTGAAAATTGTCAGAGAGGTAGTTTAGAGCCAGGAGAAGGACATAGGATACTTTTTATCCCATTCGAAATTAAAAAAAAAGTCTGCTTATTTATTGCCATTAAGGCGGAACAAAGTTCGCCGGGTCAGCTAGTATTACCTAAAGTACAATCAAGTTGATTAGACCGAATCATGATTTGCGTGTTGCATGCCCGTCATTATCAACTATTCGATTCGAGTCCAACAACTCTACTCGCTCCAATCGAGAGTCCATAGTAAGGGCGATCAGCAGTCAATTTAAATTCAGTTGTGAGTGGGCGCGGCGGCGTAATGGCCGAGTGCCACCTATAACTAATCCGCGCGCGTTGTACCGCGGGTTATACAGGGGGATTGTTATACAGGATGTAGCTCCGTAAAAATTCATCAAAATATTTTTTTAACTAGATTTGCTGAGACCACATTAGTTAGTATAGTACTCTGTGCTAAAAGATACCTTCTTGATACAGTGCTTTAATACCGCGGTTTTTATACAGAGCGATCGTCGTACGGGGTGTGATTACCAAAAATTAATCAACGATTTAATTAATAACTAGCGAACTTCGTATCGCCTATGTTCATCAGAAATAATGTAAGATTCTAATGGTGAAAGAATTTTTCAAATTGGTTCAGTAGTTACGAAGCCTATTTTGCAGTCTTACTATGACAAGAATCACATGAGGGGATATTATTAGTATAGATATAGACTAGGTCAAAATCAAATGGAGACACGTTTGTAACTTCTTCTATGCACCTGATGACACTGCCGTCTTAATACCGTGCGTTATTTAAGCTGCAAGCTTGTTTCGTGAAGGTACTTTCGGGTCTTTAATCATCATCATCACAATTATTTCAGTCATAGGACGTCCACTGCTGAACATAGGCCCCTCCAATGATTTCCACAATGGCCGGTTGGTGGCGATCTGCATCCAACGCCTTCCCGCTACCTTTATGAGGTCGTCGGTCTACCTTATGGGTGGACGGGACGTCCTACGCCGCGCTTTCCGGTACGTGGCCTCCACTCCAGAACCTTGCGTATCCCTATCGGCCATCAGTTCTGCGTACTATTCGGGTCTTTATGAACCTTTATGAAAACTGTGTCGGTACCTTTTATAAACCTAGATCTCTATAAGAAACATCTACCTGTTTTCTTCGCTATTTAAAATAGTCAGAATCACAATATGTCAAGTATTAATGAACGCGAAAGTTTATTAGCTTTCGCGATATCCAATACATTCTTGCCGCAACCTTCGTTGCAAGACATAAACTTGAGTTTCTTGGGAAAGGTAAGGTATATTGATTGTAACATTATCTCAAATGCTTGATTCAAAGTGACGATTTAACTCTGTTATTGCTAGAATTTGAATATTTATTTCAGGAATGAGTAAGATTCGATAGTTGAATGTTTTTCAGGTTTGTGTAGTTTTGTGGTCTCCTTTAAATAACTAGTCTTTTTTTAGAGACCTGAGGTAATAAGTAGGCTGTATTTGAGAGTGCACAATAGACAGTTTGACACCATACCCCAATAATTCGAAACCACAACTTTTTTAAAAAGACCCTTCATTCTGGTCTTAAAAACTTAATTGATTTTAAATTACCTGTAAATAACGATTTTTGCTCGCATTGTAATTGAAAAAAGTAGTTTTATTGAGTTGACAAAATAGTGACGTCACTTGCTTGTAGCGCCATGCAAAATCTATGGGAGAGTTTCGTTTTGACAGTTTTAAAAAGTACGTCAATTGATTGGTGGTGTCAACATGTCTATTCACTAAAAAAGCACAAAATATTATACCCATCTTTGAAAAGGTAGTTTCCCTTGAGATATTTTAGCCTTTTAGTGAAACCTCACGTGGAGTTAGTTTGCTTATCCTCGCTAATAATCGCCTAAACACTGAAATTATAAAACACACTACGTAATATCATAGTCACAATGCACACACCTAAACATGACGTTTCACTTTCCCGCCAAAAAAACTCCAACTTGTCATTGATCGGACTAAAAGTGATTGAACCCGTTCAAAAACGATGCCCCGCGTAACGATAAGTTAAGTTATAAATAACCGTCTGTTTGCAGACGCGGTTAGGTTTCAATTTAGCGGGGCTAATGAAGAAGTCCGCCGACACTGGAAAGGCGTAAAACAATTTTCATGGCCCCTTAACAGTAACTAACCAAGCTTGCGCCGTAGGGCTGGCTACGTTATGGCCATGGCCATGACCATAGAAATATAGAGAGATACCAAATTATGCGCTGAGATCAAAACTCAGTGTCTCATTAGAAATTCACACGCACAAAGTAAATCAAAACATGTGCTCATTATCCACTGCGATATCAGTACGTTCGAAAATCTTTAGTACTACGCAAGCAATGTAAACTGTTTACATTATGACGTCGCTGCTGTCATCATTGCTGTCACGAGCAATGTGTTCTGTTTTTGGGAATATTGCTGCGACACCGGCCCCACCCCCTTGTCACATCTCCCTTTAGTATCTGTGATCTGTGTGCTATGACCATTATGGTCAATAGAACGAAAATAAGTAAATTGTAAGACTTGGTGGGAAAATGAAAAGGCTTACTTATTACCTAATGTAATGAAATACTGAAACATAACAGCAGCATAAATAAATAAATAATGCAGTGCCTGAAGTATTCACTGATATTTAATGAAAAGTATAATAAAGGATCGCATCCAGGATGCAGACCGGTACCAACCGTGCGATGTGGAAGTCATTGGGGGAGGCCTATGTTCAGCAGTCGACGTCTTATGGGTGAAATGATGATGATGATGATGATAAAGGATTTTTGTTTTTAAACAAACAGTCAACAAGAAAAAGAAAGACAGAAAGCAGTCTAACTGATGTTACGTCACGAAATATCTTTGAAGAAGATCCTAATTTTAATCTTAACCCTTTGCCAGCCCTAAGAGAGGAGGCTCCAGACTAAGTGCCGTAGCCTGTGGGCTAATTAAAGCATCAGCAGCGCATGTAGCGCGGACAGATCGTCTTTCATATTTTGTCTCGGCTGTCGATGGGTTAACTGGTTGACCAGAGAACATTCGATCTTTTTGCTTCATTTCTTCTTTTTCGCGATCGTTCCTTTTTTGAAATTGTATGAATGAAAAATTTAATTACAATAGAACTCGCTTCACATGTTTTCATTCTAAAAATTCGTAATTATTATCTCCACGAGTCGATTACAAATAAATAACAATAAATACTAATGAAATAGTTTTTAAGGACTTACTCAAAATTACGTAACATGATAGGTCCCCTTAATTAATGTTTACCTACTTACCTTTGTTTTGTCACCTGTCATTCGCTTTGCACTGCAGGGAAGTCGAACCTTAGTTTCGAACTCCTCCTATGTTCTTCTGATTAATTTCGTTGCGGGTCCAATGTCAGTTTAACTTTCCCTCGCGACCAACTTGACCTTCACTGTTTGGGTTTTTATTGGCGGTCTTGTAGATCCTGGCTACACAGGAGTTGCAGCGGTGGGAACGAGATGTGGGAATAGTCCCGTAAGTGTACAACAAAAAAGTGCATTATTATTTTCATTTGGGTATACAATTCTTTGTACGATGACGTATTCATTCCAAAAACTAGTAACATCTAACATTGATTGTTTTAGACATTCTACACAGAATATTTTATTCACTTTTTGCATACAACTGTACCTACCTANAACTATACAAGATATAGAAAAACTTGACGGTCTCACCTGTAGCAAATTGAATAAGCTTTTTTTGGTTCATAGTAGTCATGTCACTAGGACGCATAGTTTCCGAGGATTAAGCGAAAAACCGAAAAGTGGTACCTTTAAACCCCCCTCTCCCCGCCGGCTCAAGGGCTAAGGGCGGGGACTTTTGCTATGTTCACCACCTAACTAGGCTAAATAAAGTCCCGAGGTCAGAAATTGTGTTCCATGGATTTCTCTCTACACCGTCGTTAAGGCATTCATTGACTGGACTAAATTGAAACTTAGGCCATTGAAAACTTAACATGTTAGACTTATTTGTGTACTATTCGACTTGAACCGTTAAATTCAAATTTAAGGATAATTCATAAAAAACTAAAATTTTCGTCACCTTCGTGGCATCACCTTCGTGGTGTTTTATACACGAAGGTGATTTTAGGCCACGAAAGTGATTTCTTGATTTGGTTTATTTTAAGATATAATTACTGTTGTTTAANTGACGTATTCATTCCAAAAACTAGTAACATCTAACATTGATTGTTTTAGGCATTCTACACAGAATATTTTATTCACTTTTTGCATACAACTGTACCTGAACGAATAACCACCAAGTGAAATCTTCCCAATCGATTCCAACCGATAATCGAAAGCCGAGTGAGTTATCAACACCGATGCTTTACGCGAAGCAATTATACGAGCGTTCGCTTATTATTTCCGATTAATCGATTCCACTCTTAATATTCGATACCATCGCGGTCCATGAGTTATGCTTATTTGTTTTTGGTGTTCGATAATCGGTTTTTGGCTGTATGAAGATGTTCCTGGGCTGGACTGGTAATTTGATTGGTTTTGCAAAGCCAAAATGATAGAAATATTATATTAGGAACCTATCTGAAGTATCACTCAACTAAGCAGATCAGCGAATTTTGTTTGACATAACATTAAGGCGTGCGCGCACGAGTGACTTTTGTCACCGTGACAATTATGTCTCTCTATAGATAAGAACAAGCACTACGTTGTCTCTATTTTTCTATATATATATAGAAAGAGAAAGATACTGTCATGGTGATAAAATTTCACCTGTGTACGCAACGCCTCATATAAGATAGTAAACTGAGAAGAAGTATTTTCTTTGCAATGGTTGGTTTCAATCAAATTAAAAACAAACGTCGTCGATCAGCTTTTTTGCCCCTTGACAGCTGGCCATACCGCAACTACTTGAGTTTGAAACAAAATGTTGCAGCTAGAATTAATAATAACTCATTTTCATAAATGTCTCCTATTAAAAACTTTTTTTTTCCCGATTTATTTTATTTTCTCAATTGTTTTGCCCAGGGTCAGCTGGGAAAGAATACCTCAAGGCATTAAGCTCGCCTTTTGTGCCTCTTATTTTTATATTGTGTGCAATAAAGATTTTAAATAAATAAATAAATACAATGATTCCTAAGTTTAATTAATACCAAATCAAACCAAAGCTCAATTCATATAGGTAAAAGACACCACACCACACATGCAGTGTAATAATGATCTCTTAGAATAAGGGAGGTCTCATACATAACATCCTTAACATCCTTGTTTTTTTAGGATGTAGTTCTTGCAACTCACGAATTCGAATGAGCTTTAATTGTGTGTGTACGTGTAATGTCTATCAAAACTTTTGAAAAACGAACAGTAGCGAGCCACCACACATGTAAAGCTCACTCGCCTTCGTGAATTGCAACAACTATACCATGACAGGACAGTAGATATATGAGCTAAAGCAGTACGGAAACTTAGCCCTTTCGGCGAGTTAAATACCTACACTTCAACTGAGTGTTAGGGTTGGCACTCTTCATCTTTATAAAATTAATAAGGTTCTGACAAGACTTACTTATTTATTAAAACGTTTATTTAGGTTTTTTAATTATCAAATACCTAATGGAATAAATTAATTGACTAAGTAGTTAACAAAAAAATAAAACGTTAATTAGGTTCTATAATGATCGAATACATAATCGAATAAATTGATTAAGTACTATTAGAGGCCGGTAGAAGATATTCTATTCTCATAAATAAAATACCGGATACTTACTTTCACATAGCTATTGCCTCATTTTAAATACAGTTCATCACTTAGTACAAAAGCGCGCGGAGCAAATTGCTTTATCAAATAGAACACATAAATTGTTAAAAAGCGTAATTACGTAATTTAAAAAGAACTATTACAAAATCAGATGTAAGTACTTTATTTAAAAAGTAATATTTAATCATTTCAGGCCTGGCTCACTCCGCGCGGTACATCCGATAATTACCTACAGCGAAGCGCCCCGCCGGCGGGTATTATATCAGTCGAGTGTCACGCGCGCGCCCGTCAGGACGCTGGCGTGCGTTGTAGTACCTAATTCTAAGAAATATTATTGTGCGGCGTTCGGGTGTTTAAATTCGAAAAGAAATCTACCGGATTTATCTTTTTTTTCGCTTCCTAAAGATGCTGAAAGGTATGTTGGCCATGTAGGTAATCTATAATTCTTAGGATAGTATAGGAACCTAACCTACCATGACTACTGCTCAGAATGCGTTCGTTCGTTTCAGCCAAAAATGACGTCCACTGCTGGACAAAGGCCTCTCCCTAGGTTTTCCATAATAAATGCGTACTTACCTACATACGTACCTACCTCATTACAAATAAGTAGATTAAATATTTTTTTACTAGACACTACTAGACAGCAACCTTACGTGCTCTGTGCAGCAACCCTAACAGCGTAAGAAGAGTTAAGAGTGGTTCAGAGGCACGCGATAGAAAGAGACAAAACTTGTAGGTGAATAAAATTGTAGGTATGTAGTGCTGTGCGAGCTGAATTCCACTGTATCGCGTCGTAGCAAGACTCGCATTTATTTAAATCGTCTTGCGGAGTAATCCTTCTGTACCTGTACTATTACTTATTCTGTGACCATGATGACTCTATCTTTTCAGGTATTTTTCCATCTGTCCAATCCTACGCTCTACCTGTGGCATAGCACAGCGACAATGTTGCAAACATACTGACAGGTTCTAATTACAATTTATTACCTTGACGGCATTATTGACAGTCGTTTACAGCGTCTCTGTAATAATACAGATTCCTGAAAAATAAAACAAAAATACGTTTATTGTGGGAGGCCTATGTCCACCTGTGGACAAAAGCACGTTAGCTGGGTCGAATAAAATTAGTTGCTGACCTACCTACCACCTTCAGACGTAGAGAGACACGTGTTTCGCACAACCATGGGGGCGGTTGGCGGAAAAAAGCGCTTATAAGCAAAATGGCGACCGCTACAGCAGTTTTCGGCGAGGACACTTTTGCTAAATTTAATAGTAACGTGTTTCATTCATTTTATTAGCAGTGACAAACTGAAAACGCTTACCGCTTAGGTCTATTCCACTTTGATCAAATCAAATCAAATAAAATATATTTATTTTGCGAACATGGGTATTACACGTAGGTGTTACAAGTATTTGATCACCAGCTGGCTTTGATCACCCACGGATACAATGCCCTGGGCGATCGCCATTTAGCTTATAAGGGCTACCAAGCACTTTTTCCGCCAAACGCGCCCAATGATGGTAGTCTATCCAATTCCTCTGTCATTGAGGATTCCGGAAGAAGCTCGCATGATCATCACCTTTATCAGGTGAGATGCAAGTCAAGTCTTTCTCCCTTCGGTTAAAAAAGAATAATTTCAACTTGCGATAGAATGAAAAGCTGACCTCAAAATGGCGTCAACGCGACAAAAACCACGTATAATATTGTTGCGGACTTTCAATGTAGCGTGGACAAGCGCAGCTTTCCTCGACGCGCGAATGTGTCGCGCCATAACCCAGAGTACGGTCAGCAAAACAACGTAATATTTTTAAAATGTATTAAGTCTGTAAGACCTCCCACTCGGTGGACCGAGCGCCTGGATGCGGGCAGCACAGTTTAAGAAATCCATACGGGAGACCTTTTTCAGCAGACATCTTTTGTTTGAATGGACTGGCTGCAAAAAGTTCCATGTACAGACAAAAGCATATTATTATCAGTAAAAGTTGCCTTTAATACAACTACTCAATATCCCACAGTAAGGCTGGGTTGCACCATCTTACTTTAACTTTGACAAACGTCAAAAATCTGTAAACACCGGTTATCGTTATAGTGACGGTCAAAGTAATCAAACGAGTACATGGAAGGCACGCTTCGAAAGGAGTGATTCTGGCGTTAATAAAATAAAAACATTTTTAATCACCACATCACATCACATCCAGCTGATACTTATTGACTGATCATCAACTGATTACCTACATTATGCCTACAGCTAATAAATTACTGTTTAATAAGATAAACATTAATAATACTCTGTGAATTCACCAGCTTCTGCCGACGCTACCCATTTACAAATGTTGTGAACTAACTGTGCGCTCATTCGCTAATTGGTCGGTTCGATTCCCGGTACGGGCGCGCCGCTTTTTACTCAATATAATTTTTAGCCAATAAAGATACTTATCGGGCAATTAAAGTGTTCTCTTTGCAATTACGAATGCCATTTATATGGAGCTTGCAGACGTACGAGGTTTCTACGCCTTTTACAGAAAGCGTAGTTTCCTCTCGATTATAGAGGGAAAAATAAAAATAGTTGTGGCCCTCGCAAGGGAACATAAGGTTGGATTATATGCTTAATTTCATGGTCGTAAAGTCGTATAGTAGACGTGTAATTGCAGTTAACTTAGCTATATTTAGTGGAAAAATAAATCTATAAACTAACAGCTAATACTACCTAATAGATGCAAAAAAAAATATATAAAAAAAAAACAAAAAAAAATATACAAAATAAAAAAAAAAGATCTTGTAAATATAACCATCATCATCATTTGCAAATATGTATAACCATCATTATCATTTGTAAATATTGTCTCGCATCAATGTCTTTTTCAGTTTGCTCGTAGAAAATTGCGAGAAACTATCCTACTCACTCAAAACTTAATAAAAGTAACCTAATAATAACAACATCCAATTAAAAAAAAACATTGATTCTGGTAGCAAAATACCAGTTAAAAAAAATACCTAATAGATGCAGGACTCGGAGGCGAACTGTAAACTGTAACGATCACAATAGATCGATACAGGTCGCAGTGATAACGCCCGTATTCACAAACATTACTATGAGGTCTCACAGTGCGCGTGGACGCACAGGGTGACACACGAACCAATCACAGAGCTCTATTCAACGCTGTGCGTTCGATTTGCTGCTTCACTTATGCAAGCATCGTTTGTGAATACGGGCGTAAGACTTTGTAAAAGTAGGGTCAACACAATAACAAAAAAAAACAGGGAATATTTCTAGAAATAGGCTCTCTATCCAGTACAAATGGGTTTACAGGGTTTCAAGGTGGGTGGGTACATGGTGGTTAATTACTTCATTGCATTATTATTAGTACAATCTCAGAAACTAGAAGTACTAGGAGTCTCAAATTTTGCAATGTAGGAGCTCACTGAGACGGGAATTTGCAAAATTCAACCCCTAAGGCTGGCTTTAGTGTCACGCGGACCGTCCGATGTGGACCCGCTCCGCACGGCCAATCTGTATGAACTTCTAGGGAGCGTTTTAGAGTAATGCGGTCCGGAGGAACCGCTCCGCTCCCTAGCAGTTCACAGATTGGCTGCGCGGAGCAATCCGCACTGACAGTCCGCGTGACACTAAAACCAGCCTAAGGGGGTAAAACAGAATCGACGTACGAAGTTGCGGGCGGGCGCTAATAAAAAATAAAATGTAATTACCTTGTGTACAATGTAATCATTTATTTCATAAAGCACAACCAAAGTAAAGATCAGGTCAAAACCTACAAAGTTGAAGTGACCACATTTCCGCCGACTCGCAGATCGTTAATACAAATTATGCTTAATTAAAAAGAAATTTATTTGTCTCAAATTCCGACTTTAAGCGGGACAGAATTCACGAATTTTAATTTGCCTCACAATTTTAAGTGATACTTTTTAGCGATACGCGAGAGCATCTCACCGTGGCAGCTAAACTGTCAGCTAGGACATTACTGGAAATGTCCAATGATTTTCATGAAAACGGAAACATTTTTGCTGGCAGTTTTTACTTTTCCAGCGATGTTTTTTAAATCTTATTCATGTTTTTATAGTTTGGTCGTTTCAGCCAAATGACGTCCACTGCTGGACAAAGGCCTCCCCCAAGGTTTTCCACAATGAACGGTTATTTGATACTTTTTGCGTCTTTTTGTTGAAGCATTTTTTAATGAATGACAATTTAAGATGGAGACATTAGATTTATCCCTCACACTAGACGAGCCTATTCTATAAAACTAGGATTTCCATTTGAACACGGCTGCGTGTCTGTACTCTACAATATTTATTTTATTCTGGATTGATAGATAATAATATTTTTCAAAATTACTTCTGACATCTTCATCTTCGTCACACACTTTGTTTTTTCTAGATCGCACTTTCTAAAGATAAATTACTGTATTCAAGAAATCATTAAAATGAATAATCATCAGATTATAGTGTTTGATTATGATACGTAAAAACGTCTCTCTTATTCAATCAAACCTCTATTTGACTATTAAATTGCACCTTATATCCATTACATTTAAATACCATTATCAAAAACATTGTTGTAAACTACTTAAAATACTCGAATTCCCATCCGCCCACTACATCGGACCAACACTGTAGCGTTTCGTCGCAACCGGTCTCCGAACAACCTTGTCTCGCTCACTCGAAAGCTTCACCTTGCACAAAGAAACTGAGTAAATGTAAGCACTTTAATGTGACGAGGTTGCATCTACTGATCACTGCCTGATTTTAACTCCGGTAGCCAAAAGTAATTTGTGAAATTACTTTCTAAGAATTGGAGTCAATTAAAGACTCGCTCGACCGATTATATTTTAAGCATTACTGCCTGATTTGGCATGTTTATTTAAGGCTTTTAGGGAAATTCGAGGCCCTCTATATTTGGGGTTCCAAGTAGACTCGTGTAATGTTTCTCACAAATTGTCATTGAGATTTACAGGAAAAAACAATTAAACAAATATATTATCAAAATTAATAAATAAGTTATGTTGTTGCTAATTTTGGAAAATTTTTTGTCAAACTCGAAAACGACTGACGTTGGTAGAAAGAGAAGGCAGCGATCATTAAACGAATTCATTCTTTTTCCAAATAGGCTAGTCAAAATATCTGCATGTTTTTCTTTCACTTTGTCGTAGAGTCTCACTGAAAGCGATTTACAGTAAGCTAATGTTGGTAGTAAAAGCCATACTGGGGTAACCTGAACAACACAAATTATGATATAACTTTATTTATTACATAGACATAGAGATCTCAAACAATATACATAGGGTTGGTAGATAGGTAGATATCTACTGGCGGAAGCCGTCGGTTCACTTAGTAAAAGGCTTTTTTTTTTTTTTTTTAATCCACAACGAGGAAGCTCTTGGCCNGTTGGATTACATGCTTAATTTCATGGTCATAAAGTCGTATAGTAGACAAGTGTAATTGCAGTTAATAAAATAATACTTATTTAGTGTAAGGAAAACAGTGGCGATCACAATAGATCAATACCGGTCGCAGTGATACTAGGTACTAAGGCTGGGTTGCACCATCTTAGATACCTACTTTAACGTTGATAAACGTCAAAAATCTGTCAAACTCCATACAAAAAGCGCCGGTTAAAGTTAGGTGGTGCAACTCAGCCTAAGACTATAAAACTAGGCTCAACACAATAACAAAAAAAACAGCGAACATTTCTAGAAATAGGCTCTCTACCCAGTACAAATGGGTTTACAAGGGTTCAAGGTGGGTACATGGTGGTTAATTACCTCATTGCATTATTATTAGTACAAATAAAATCTCACTCATCACAAAATCTCAGAAACTACAAGTGCCATTTATTAGGAGTCTCAAATTTTGCATGGGGGTTCCTTTAAGACGGGATTTTGCAAAATTCAGCCCCTAAGGGGGTAAAACAGAATCCACGCGTACAAAGTCGTGGGCGGCCGCTAGTAAAAAATAAAACCTTGTGTACAATGTAATCATTTATTTCATAAAGCACAAAGTAAAGATCAGGTCAAAACCTACAAAGTTGGAGTGACCACATTTCCGCCGACTCGCAGATCGGATAAGAAATGAATGAATGAATGAATGTATTTCATGATGTCGCATCTCTTCTTATGAGAATTCTATACAAATTATGCTTAATTAAAGAGAAATTTATTTGTCTCAAATTCCGACTTTAAGCGGGACAGAATTCACGAATTTTAATTTGCCACACAATTTTAAGTGATACTTTTTAGCGATACGCGAGAGCATCTCGGCCATTCTCAGATGAGCTAGTTTTTGCGTGTCCGGGCTGTTAAATCGTTAAAAATGACAAAATAGAGACATGCAAGTATTTTTATATGTTACTTAACAACCCTATCCAGTTGTGCATTAAATCATAGGCCTTTATTTTAAGTATTTGTGTCTAAATTAATTTCACGAACCTCTGTTCTCTAATTACCGTAACGCGTCCGCACACCGACTTAATGTTAAAAGTTGGCTGTAATTTTTATGTCGTAAAGATTTGGTTTACTCCATTCAACATTTTAAAGAGTATAAAAGATTGTCTTATGCATGGCAAAATATCTATTCAATAGAACCATTCTGTAAATAATTAGAATTAAAAAACTGCTTGTCCGAGCGAAAATCCTAATTCCCGTGACGTTTTTTGTTTTTGGGCACACAAGCCTAAATAATAATATTTGACACATCATTTACGCGCGCGGCGCGAGCCCTTAGTTAGTTCTATGACCTGTAAGCAAGTAGACGTCTATTGCGTTGGCGTACCGTCGATGAATTGCGTAAGAGTATAATTACCATATCTTTGGTTTTCAATTTTTCTATTTACCATGTCCTTATTTTTAAACTAGATTTTTGAAGGTAGATCCACGTTGTTGATTTAAATAGAATCAGTATTTTGGCCTCCATACGTTATAGTAAGACAGTATTTGCATACCCTGCAGATTTTGGAAATTTTGAAGAAAAACTATCGTTTTCTAATTTCCATGTACTAATTACCATATATTTATAATCACCGTTGTATGAAGTTATTACCTACAAATTGCACTCACGATTGAATAAGTATGATTATAAAATACCTAGACTTTCGCATAACAACTTTACGGACTTTTCTTCCAATTTGACATCAAAATTTTGAAAAGCTTTCGTTATAGTTACCTCGAAATAGATTCGATTTCATGACGAATGTTCAGCTTCAGTTGCTGCATGGTTGTTGGATTTTAGAGTATATTTTAACCCCTAAGGTAACCCCACAAAAAGAAGTTAGCTGGAGTGAAATCGGGGCTTCCTGATGGCCAGGAGATGTACCCTGCGTGAAACATGTCTCGTACCAGATATTTATTTTCACTATTAATATAATTGTTATTAACATGTTAAATCATTAATTAATTCTAATATAATACCATTAAAATCTATCCATGTTAACTTTGCCCTAAGAAGATGAGATTGTTCAACAGTAACACTTACCTGGCGTGATCACATTAAGAACAAATGAACAGACAATGGGCCTTTTCAAGACGAGAGTGTTTATGCACTTTGTACCATCCTAGACTGCATCCTACCTGCTTTGTTATGCATGCATAGAAAAAAAACTTCGTGATATGCAATGGATACTGGGCAGAAGAAGCTTGGAGAACAAACTAAATACAAATGCATCCTAAGACCCATGTAGACATATGGCATCGACCGGTTTACAAAGTCCACTGATACCAAACGTCAAAGAGGGTGTAGAAAATTCCTGTAAAGCTTACAAACAAAGACTAGACCGTCATCTATTTGCTGCATCCCTTCTAAATTCTGAGAATTCTGCATTCAGGCTCAGGAGAAAGCGAATAGCATCAATCTGAAAACTTATTGTAAAAGAATCGAGGTGACAAATCATGGGATATGCAGAGCTGGAACTGTCATTATTACAAATTCAATTTAATCGGATAATGGGTAATGGCTGATCACAGATAGATTAAAAAGAGGAAGAAACACTCATATCATTAATACATTTTTCGATATATGCATTATCGAAAAGTCAAATTTCTGCTACCTATTGATCCATTATCTGTATCCATCGTTTGTACCACATTTAAAGCAAATAAATGATGATTCAGATTCTGATTCAGCTAAATGCTCTCATTTTAAATGTGACACATAGCCCCTTCTTGCTGAAACTAAGTATTCCTTTTATTGCCTCGATTCTTGCAGTACACTGAAAATATGATACAATAAATAATATAAATTAGTGTTTTTCTTTTTGCAAAGGGTTATTAAGAGTACCTACAGCCTTTTATATGACGCTATATATTTGTGTACAAATGTATTAATGCAAGATGTTGTTTTTTTGCTATTTTACACATCTTTTCTAATTACCGTATTAGCCTTATCTAATTACCGTGACCATAAAATTTTTGAGTCTCATTTACGCGAAAACCGCTTTGAATAATTTGACGCCTTTACTATTGTTAAATTCGTACTTTTCATGTGTTTTACATTTAAATGCGTTTAAGTCAATTAAGCCAAATTTCAAAAATACTATGGTAATTAGGCTGAGAACGCCTAATCGTGAGAATGACCGATCTCACCGTGGCAGCTAAACTGTCGGCAAAGACATTGCTGGAAATGACCAATGATTTTCATGAAAATGGAACATTGTTGCCGGCAGTTTTTCCAGCGATCTTCTTTATGTTTTTTTTACTTCATTTGATACTTTTTGCGTCTATTTGTTAAAGCATTATTATTATTGAATGACAATTTAAGGTGGAGACATTAGATTTATCCCTCGGCTAACACGGCTGCGTGTCTCTACAATATTATTTTATTCTGGATTGATAGATAATAATATTTTCAAAATTACTTTTGACATCTTCATCTTTGTCATACACTTTGTTTTTTCTAGATCACACTTTCTAAAGATACATTATTGTATTCAAGAAATCATTAAAATGAATAATCATCAGATGAATAGTGTTTGATTATGATACGTAAAACATCTCTCATTCAAATATCTATTTCATTATTAAATTGCACCTTATATCCATTACATTTAAATACTATTATCAAAAACATTGTTGTAAACTACTTAAAATACTCGAAATCCCATCCGCCCACTACATCGGACCAACACTATAGCGTTTCGTCGCAACCGGTCTCCGAACAACCTTGTCACACTCACTCGACAGCTTCACCTTGCACAATAAAACTGGGTAAGGGTAAGCACTTTAATGTGACAAGGTTGCATCTACTGATCACTGCCTGATTTTAACTCCGGTAGCCAAAAGTAATTTGTGAAATTACTTTCTAAGAATTGGAGTCAATTAAAGACTCGCTCGACCGATTATATATTTTAAGCATTACTGCCTGATTTGGCATGTTTATTTAAGGCTTTTAGGGAAATTCGAGGCCCTCTATATTTGGGGTTCCAAGTAGACTCGTGTAATGTTTCTTACAAATTGTCATTGAGATTTACTTACAGGAAAAAACAATTAAAAATTTTATCAAAATTAATAAAAAACGTTGTATTGTTGCTAATTTTGGAAAACTTTTTGTCAAACTCGAAAACGACTGACGTTGGTAGAAAGAGAAGGCAGCGATCATTAAACGAATTCATTCTTTTTCCAAATAGGCTAGTCAAAATATCTGCATGTTTTTCTTTCACTTTGTCGTAGAGTCTCACTGAAAGCGACTTACAGTAAGCTGTTTTTGATATTAAAAGCCATACTGGGGTAACCTGAACAACACAAATTATGATATAACTTTATTTATTACATAGACATAGAGATCTCAAACAATATACATAGGGTTGGTAGATAGGTAGATATTTACTGGCGGAAGCCGTCGGTTCACTTAGTACAAGTAGGGTTGCCAGGCGTCCGGATAAAGCCGGACATAGTTAGGCTTTTTGATTGCGTGTCCGGCCAAAATAACCGATGTCCGGCCTGTCCGGCTTTTGTTAGGCTTTTTATTTGGCTACCGCGCCAGGCGAAAGTCGAGCCACAGAATAAGGCACGCACGCACGCATCAGGACGTTAGGCAACCGATGATGATAGTACTCACTCGCGAGCTCACCACTAATTGCATTGTCCGGCTTTTAGGGTAAAATGTCCGGCCAAATGAAGCACAGTGTCCGGCTTTTGTGTTTTTGGACCTGGCAACCCTATACAAGTATCACTACACATCTTCCGCCATCTAATCAATCTCGCGGGAAGCATTCTGATGCGAGCAGCGCAGGACCGGTTATTGTGAAAATCCTTGAGGGAGGCCTTTGTCCAGCAGTGGACGTCATATGGCTATCATATGGCTAAAACTAACGAACGAAGCTTCCTGCGACTCTGCAATGAAGGTATTTATTCTAAATAGCTATTTTTTAACACACATCTCATCGTCTTCGCATTTGGCTGAACGGACGTGTAGTGGTAGTAAGTAAGTACAATCCGGTCGAGTTAACTGCGCACCTGGCAGCTGTGACGTCACGTCGACGCTCTCCTACCTCTAACATGAACAACTTTCGTCTTCGAATCGTTTGTGTATTCGACAAAATTCGATACTCAACCTTAGAATTAAACGATAACTGGCTACGCTCAGTACGGCTAGCACGAAAAACTTTCGAGTTCGAACCGTTTGCGTATTCGACTCGCCATCAAAATATTTAGTACGAAAATTACAACAGCGCCCTTGTGAACGTGTCGTAAGGTGAACTTAGTATAAGATATGTTTGCACGAAACATATTTTGAGAATCAAAATTGTCACATTATCGTTTAATTCGAAGGTTGAGTATCTAATTTTGTCGAATACGTAAACGATTCGAAGACGAAAGTTTTTCGTGCTAACCGAACTGGCTACGCTCTCGTACGGATAGGGCGAACGTGGGTAGTTGTGCGGGTGAGTGCGAGGGATTCGTTTTCCAGCGAGGTACGCAGTTAGTTCCATCAGGTTGTAACTATATTTTCACAAACCGCCATCTCTCGCGCCACACCCTGCGGTCCCATTTCAGCTAATCTCGCATCTCGCCAGTGTTTTGTTTCTCGCGGTTGGTTTTCGGAAATCCGATGGCTGCAGTGCAGCTGTTTAGTCGTTTTGTTGCTCGAACAGCTCTCGGACGGTTTTCCAACTTAAATCGGCTGTAAAAGGTTGAAAAATGCTTCAAATACACGTTTGCTGAAGCCACAGTCACTTGACTGACACACTTTTTACAAAGACTTAGTTAGGCTTAGTTACACCATCTAACTTTGTCCGTAACTTTAAGCCTAGGAGACCATCGATTTTTAGTTGGCCGATAGTTTGGTCGGGCTGTTAATCGGTATAGAGATGTATGAAAGTGCGCACGATTCTTCATACAAATTAGAATCGGGCCTAACTATAGACCAACTAAAAGTCGTAGGCTAACGATAACCGGTGTTTTTTACAGTTTTGGAGTTTGACAGGTTTTTGACGTTTGCCAAAGTTAAAATAAATGGTGAAAACCAGCCTAAGTAGTGTAGTACCTATGTATTACCAGGTAAATTCGACTTCTAAATATATACATTATGACTCATTATGACTCACTGAGAAGTGATTGCTATCACAAACACATACTTAGTCGATTGTGAGCGAGCAAGACGAGCAGATTGTAGTCGAGTTGTCGAGTTAGGTTTTCTGCTGAAAGGATCTTATATGAACTGTTACAGATCACTGCTTGACCGTAGGTAGGTAATAATGGGAACAAACCATTATTTATACCACGGAAACTGAACTGGTAAAATGATATTTACAAACAAGTTCAACTTAATGTGGCTGTATAATTACGTACCTACTCCAAACACATTACACCAAACGCCAAACGGTAGCGACAATCTGACAACAAAATAAATTATGAAACTAATTTCAAATCCGTTTCCTCGTTGGCGATAAATTAATTATAATAACAATAATCTTATCTAATAATCCAGTTATAAAATCTACAGGCCGACCGCTTCTAATTAATCTGGGCTCGTAATGATCTTTGTAAGGGCCGCTATGTGTCGGCATCGAAATATTTTCGTCCAATTAACTTGTTACATTCTCGCTTCCGAAAAAATCTACGGTAGTTGTGAAAAAAAACCTTATCCAAGGCGTTCCACGAAATTCGACCATTACCTCCCAAATAGAGCGCGATCGAAATCCAAGATAAACCCCTTCACGTGGACGCTACTAATTGGTGCAATAAATTTGAGACAACGCGACAACTATGAATACCCATTACTTGCCCGAACCCTATTAGGGCCGATATCCCGATCTCCGTCATAGGCCGGTCACGAAACGACGGGCATCTGTCAAAATTCCCGGCAACAAACAACTCTCATCTTTATCGACACCAATTAATGAACTAACGCGGTCAAAATCGCTCCGACAAGCGACGAACGCGGCAAAGAAATGTCATCTCGTTTAAATTCCATTTTCGATTTTTGAAAATGACACACTGGCAGCACGGGACACTCGACCTTACGGCGAGTATTTAAAAATAAAATCTCTCTAATGAGGAACGTTCGAAAACGTGACGTGCCTGTGACAAAATGTTGAACGGATAAATTCGTCGGAAAGTTTATAATGAATCTTGATTCAATGCAATAAAGTATGATTCGATTTGGAGAATTTGGTTAAATCTGTATCGTTAATATAGAGTCGTCCCGAGCGCGCAACCGTTTGTACCCGCGTCATGCGGACGGACGCTTTTTGTCGTTTTTAATTATATTTATTGTTCTCGTTATTTATTTATTGTTTTGTGTTTTGTACCGTTCTCGCTACCGTGCGTGCATTTTAACGATTCGGGCCGAGATAGCGGGTGCATCCAAATTAGGACGATTGTGGTTTCGAGGGATGCAAATGCGGATCTTTGCATAAACGCTCGGAGAAAAAACGCCGAACGAGATTCAGAACGGTCTCAAATGAAAACATCATTAAATGCTATGCAAATGGCCATGGGAACATTTGCTCTAGACATAATAATAAAAAATATACTGATACGTATTTACGAAAGTGGCTAAAACCTTTATTTATTTACAGATAATTGTCTGAGCTGTTGATATACAGTACATTTGCACACAAAGGCCCGTCAATTTTGTACCCAATAAAATCGATGAGATGCCGTGTCACTGGCTGCGGGACAATGAGAAGGAATGTCAAGATATTCGAATGCCGAATCATGCGTTCTTTTTTAATCGTCGCTTTGCGATTGGAGACCGCGTGGCCAGTTCCATTTGGCGCCTTTTTAGCGCGCTCCAAAAAGGAGGCGATTACAATGCGAACCTCTTTGGGTGGTTATGCTGCTTACTTCAGCAAATAGTTATTTGATAAACCAGATATTCCACGTTCTTGACTAAAAATGATACAGTCATAGGTATTCTTCACTTCAATGAGATGTGATTTAAAACAAAATTAAAAGGTAGGGAGTCCCCTCGGGACGAACGATTTCATGTTTTCATGTCTAGTGAACCACGTCGGCCATTACTGCTTAATTTTGCTGCTTATATCAGGACTTTACAAAGAAATATGTAAAATTTTCATAATGCGCAACGAGGCAAAAAATCAACTCATTCTTCAAGTAGATAATTGTACGCTTTTTGCACCAACCGCATAATCCAATAATTATTGTGCATAAATGTAATTACGGTCATTAAGTTTAATGATTTAGCTAGGAATACCTCGAGTTAGGAATTCGTTGAGTTTGTCTGGCTGTCAATAAGTGGGCAGATTTATTAGCTGGTTAACGCAGGTGGGCTCGTGTGGTGAAGATGGAAAAGTGTTATCCCCTCTTCATTATATGTATTTCTATGACTTTTCCAATAAATTAATGTGACAGTTACATTAGTGACGGATTTTTCATGATCGCTTCAAGGAGCTTCAAGTAACCATACGTAATTACTTCGCTCTGGTATGTAGACTAATGTAAAGTACCTATAGTAAATAGTTATTATCTAAGGAGGTTTATGTAATGTAACAATACCTAAGTATAATATAAGAATATTTGACAAAATGGAAAATTCCTGGAATCATTACCGTATCCCTTCTTCTCGTTTGGGATTTATTCCCGAAACATGACTAGCTGTACCACGCATCGTGTGGTCGCTCAATAAGCTTAGTTTAATCGTGTTTATTACAATGTAACATTCGTGTAAACATTGTACAGACAAAAGCATAATCAGACTGTTGCAAATTCGCCCTTATTACAACTACATGAGACCCCATCACCCCACAGTAGGTATTTATTTAGCTTTACGTGCGTTTCGTTGTATTATGCTACAAAAGAGCGTAAATTTTCCATCGATTGTTTCGTTTGACACTTGGAGACATAGCGAAGCGATGTCGAATAATACCTACTTTCTCTACAAGAAGGGATCATGCACCTACCTCCTATGCCCTACTATAACTTTATCGTAGTCATACTGCTCTTCATCAAAAAGCACGTTACTGGTAATATTTGTTGGCCTAATTTTTGCTCAACGTAACTTTTTTATCACTCTTTAATATTAATGGTGCACCCCTCTGCTTTTTCTTCTTGGTTCACCATTCATTTTCTCATGATGAAAGTCATTCACTAGTACATTGTAGGCGGACTAACAAATCTTGAACTGTTTCGTTTGACTACATACCTACTCTTATTAGTAAGGGATACTTCTTTGAAATGAACTATTCTACATTTCATTTCATTCTACATTTTTTATATTTATATGATTTTTGTCTATAGGAAAGAAAGATAATATATTTAATTGAATTTACCATTTATGTCTATTTCTATTAGCTAAAACTTGCATTCGAATCGTTGTTGACGAAATAGCAAATATTTAATTTTGTTTAGTTAGGTACCAATAAAATGGATAGTTATAAATAGGTTTCATGGACATAACACCCATTAGCAAAATAAATTGTGCTCATTTATTCCGTTAGACATGCGTTTCGGAATCGAATAATTTAAATTCAAATGTCCAAAGTATCAAATCCAAAAATCGCCGTATAATTTATTCGCGAACTATTGCGAATCGAAAGCTAGTGCCTTCTCGGAACCAACAGTAAAGGTAGAGCTCTCTATTAACCGATGTTGTGACCGAGGACTGCCCACGGAGCTATTATAACGGATCCTAATCGATACAATTGCGAGTCTATTTATTAAATCGATATTTCGATGGACTCAATGATATTCGCAAGTGTTGGTTGCACTTCACTATTTTCATTCATACGCTACGATTTATAACACACGGTTTTGACTTATTGACTGCAATAATTTTACGATGAATCACTACTTTTAAAGCTTCAGTAGAAAAAAATACAATACTCTAAAATACTGTGAATATTGTATTCACGCCTTCACGTAGAGGTATTGGTACGTCATCGTAGTCTATGGCATGAGATTTGAAATGATTTAGGACACTCCTCGTGAATGTCATTCAAATCAATTCTACTGGCTAATGGTGCAATTAATTCTGTATTAAATGTTTTTTGTCACAGCTTTAAAACTTGTATTCAGATTTAAGTTATTATAAAGCATCTCCTTCGCAAAAGCTTTAAGCTCTACCAATGAAACTGTACCTACTTATTACCGAGGAAACTATGAAATCTAATCTGAGGACTTAGTGTAAGTTTACAACAAACGTCGTCACTATCGAGCTCGTTAAAAAATATATGAAGATTTTAGTTCCTGAAAGTTTCCGCTAGGGGCGCTGTACAATCCGTCATACATTTAATGTCACTTTTTTACGCAGTCGACATCGAATGCGTTTGACGTAAACTCTCACTATGCCCCCTGATAAAAAATCTTATTTTATATAAGTTACATACTACTAACGCCGCAAAAAAGCCATTAAAATAATTATTTAAATGTACCTATACGAAAATTACTTAACTTTTTTCCGTTAACTGTAAAAAAGTACCTATTCGTAATTCCTTCGCCATTATTTATAATCTCCATACAAATTCCACACAATTTAATTTCTCATCGTAAGACGAGTGCAGTTTCATTCACCCGACTAAACTATGATCTCAATCTAATTATGAAATACTTATAACCACGTGGGAAACTATTTATCATCCACTACGCTTCCTATCGTTCATTGATACTGCGATTTCAAATTACTTTGTTGTCACAGTGAAATAATGAATGGTAAACCTTTATCTTGAGTAGGTACACGTCGGGGTCAGGAAAGCAGGAACTTCTACCAACTTTAAAAAACAAACGAAATGTGGGAGTAATTCTCACTCACCGTTCTCTTTTACCATTACTAACTCTTGTTTTAGCAAGATATTCATAATGTTAATTAACTTATTATGACTCATTAAAACCTACTTAATGACCTAAGTATTAGAGTTTTTCCAGGGAAATGTCAACTTTCAATAAAGCAGCTGCAAAATAAAACCTTAGATTATGGTTAATACTCTTAAATTTCACTCTCACTTAGGTACTAACTATAGATAGCATGAAATAAAACAGACATTTCAGCGACTTTATAGGTCATCTTTAACATCCTGTGTGTAAGACGTGATTAGTTTAGATTAGGCGACTATCACACTGCACCGCGCTACGCCGCGGTACGCGAGACGACAGATTTAATCATTATATGCAAGTACCTCAGTTTGTATAGAAAACACGCGCACGGGATTCGTTATTATGTCGCCACGTGGACCGCGGCGGAGCGCGGTGCAGTGTGATAATCGTATTAGAGTTGTGACTCTACTTTCCCTAGTTATACTGTGGCGTATGGGAATTAATTTCTTGCAGATTATAAGTTATTATGTACATAATTATTGCTGTTAATTTCCACTTTATCGTGTATCTTTGTCTTTCAAGTGATAATTACGGTTTAATCGCTTTTCTGGGAATGGCAGTGAAACGGTTAATTTAGCGATTTTCTATACAAATATGGCTTTAATGACGCGTTATTTCTCCCATTGAGAGACATCCGAGTTCGCTTTCTTCTATTCTTAATAACGTTTTTGTTTGTAGAAGGTATTTTCAGCTTTATTACCTAGTTTGAAAAGAGTTTTAATATAAACTACTCACCTACTCCAAAGTTTGAATCGAAGGTGCACTTGTAAAAGGTAGGTATTTGTTTTATCCATTTGGCTGGCTTGCATCATCCTACTTTGACTTTGACAAAAGTAAAAAATCTGTAAAATTCCATACAAAAAATCATCGTTACAGTTGCGGTTAAAGAATGTTGATACAACTCACGAAAGCGAGTGAGCTTTACATGTGTGGTGGCTCGCTACTGTTCGTTTTTCAAGTTTTGATAGACATTACACTATCGATATGTGCAATTCGCCTTCGTGAATTGCAAGAACTATGTAAGAAGACCCATTTTATTTTTACCCTAACACACACACTTTCTCAGTAAACGACATTGGTAAGTTACTTACTTAAGCGACCCAGCCTTAGTTGCCTTAACCAACTTAACGGCAATCATTTAACAACAATGATATGTCATAATTAAGCAGCTATTTACAGCTGTACCGTTTTATTATTTATAATTACCGCATAATCAATACTGACAAAGGCAGTCCGGAATATCTGTAAGGAATTATGTCTAATTGCCGGCCATTTTGCGCTAATCGCCGATTATCTGTTGACATCTTGCTTGATAGAACGATTAATGAATATTTTGCTAACGAGGCGAGAAGAGCAACATAGTAAATAAAACTAGTGTATGGAGCCGGATTTTCTTGTTTTGAATTTGATATGTTTTATTGGTGAGAATTAAGAGAATTCGGTTGACTAAAAACTGAGTTTTTCAAAGCAAAAATATGCGGGAAGAGAAAATAGGGAAACAATAATTGTAGTTACCTACTCATTAAAAAAAAATTAANAAAAAAAATGTTTCACCTCTTTTCTGGCAGAAATAAATATTAAAGCTTATCACGATGTATTAAAGGGATTATTATTAACTTATAATAATTACTTATGCATTAGTATGCAATATTACTTATTTAATAAAAAAAAACATAGGTAGCTACAAAGTTTTACGTTGCAAAGGATTATGAAATAATCTTTATTATGAACCTTTGGAAGTTAAACTTTTTTCAACTACCAAACCTCATAGCAAAAACGCACTCAAAAAGCAATATAAAGGTTTCGCTGTGTCATGTAAATAATAAATTGATATTCATCGTGGCATTCTGAGTCCCACGGGATAACTAAAATGAAGACGTAATAGATTAACTCCATACAACGAATCAATGGCCGGTGGCATTTTTTGCATTCACAGATCAATGAATGAACTGTCCTCGTGAATGAACTATTTTTGAGTTTGGAACTCCACCTGTGCCACAGACAAGCTATAAAAATTTGTATTGTTACGCGTGTTTATTATTTATGGCCAGTGTTTTTTTATTAAAACCTTCGAGTTCGGGGAAAAAAAGGGATGAATGCTACGGCTATTAGATATGAAAAATTTTATGAATGGATTAAAATATTGGTGTCTTTGTGAATGGAGTTTAATGATTAAGATGTCTATTTTTGTTGACGTTTTTTTATTTGATGTGCATTCCAAACATTCCAAGTTCGCAGTTACCTACCCGATAAAAGTGTTATTTTGAATAAACGATAATAATAAAAATCTTAATCTTTTTTTTATTTATACAAAAGAAAATAAAACATTAAAAACAGAGTTTTTATTAGTCACTACAAATCTTTTATTTTATCAGCATTCGGCAATCTGCATCCTCAGAGTTCTAGCTATAGCATACATTTACCTACTATGCCTAAATAAGATAAAAGCACTGAAACATTACTCACCTACCAATGTGAGATTTTTTACCACCTGTATAAATAAATGTAAAAGCCACGTTACGTTCCCACCTTAACCACTTATGCGAAAACTACAATTAGATTCACCCAAAANTCGAGTTCGGAGAAAAAACGGGGTTGAATGCGACGGCTATTAGATATGAAAAATTTTATGAATGGATTAAAATATTGGTGTCTTTGTGAATGGAGTTTAATGATTAAGGGCCGATTTTTCAATCGTCAGATAACTTTTAACTGAAGAATAAACTTGTCACTTTGACATATTTTCCATATTGAAACTGTCAACGTGCCAAACTTATTCTTCAGTTAAAAGTTATCCGACGATTGAAAAATCAGCCCTAAGATGTCTATTTTTGTTGACGTTTTTTTATTTGATATGCATTCCAAACATTCCAAGTTCGCAGTTACCCGATAAACGTGTTATTTGAAATAAACGATAATTATAAAAATTTTAACCTTTTTTTTATTTATACAAAAGAAATTAAAACGGTAACAACAAAGTTTTTATTAGTCACTACAATTAAATCTTTTAATATATCGGCAATCTGCATCCTAGCTAGAAGCATACATTTACTTCTTATTTCTTCAAAACTACATAGTTTACGTATATTATCTACTTACACTCTTTTTATTATGCCTAAATAACATAAAAGCACTGAAATATTACCCACCTACCAATGTATCTCACATTTTTTTGTATAAAAAGCCACGTTACGTTCCCACCTTAGCCACTTATGCGAAAACTACAATTAGATTCACCCAAAAGTGCGTAACAAATCAAGTGACCACAAAAATTATCCCAACACCACCTACACTTGACTCTAATGGCGCGAAAAAGATACGCTCAAAATTCACACTTTTTTTAAGAATTTCATCATCCACAGATTCTCACGCGCAAAAAGTTTGCCACTCTACATTATTGACCAAAGAGGCCGAATTCACGGGCTATTAATCCTATTCGACTGAAATGTCGAGCGATTTGTAAGTCTCGAGTTTTCGGATTTATAAAAAACATCATCAAAATGTCCAAGTGAGCTTTTATTGGACTTGAGCATCAATAATGCGGATAAAAATTGGTATTTTTGACATGCAATCTTTTTAAATATCCCTAGTAATAGTATGACTGTGTGTTAAACTCATCATCACAGATCGGAAAGTACCTACACGAAAATGGTTCATAATTAATCATTCGAGTAAAAATTAATTGAATGAGATCCGTAATTAGAATCCCGCATAACATATTTCGAATGAAACGCCACCACAAAGAGAGAGCTTTCGCTCAAAAATAAATTGCATTACGAGCCACCCCAAAATCACGTCTATAATCTCCGACGCACCCTCATGAATAAAACTAGCTGGTGTATAAATTCAAATTTCCTCTCTCCACATACTCTCGTTTCCATATCTCGGCGTCTCCCCCTCTTTTATTAAAACCCACTGCAAAAACCGACGCGAACTTAACGCTATCTACGTTCGGAAATGTTATTATCGGCCATGCGGCCCGTAGCGCACACGTCTCAACCAATAGGGCATTCTTATCAGAAAATGACTCATTTCAAATGACAGAGTGTTCTAAAACGCTTTCGAACATAGAACGACGCAAACATTCCACATTCAAATATTCAAACTTCCCCCTTACACGTTCGAGAACTAAGCTCAAAATCGCGCGCGAACACCCGCGACAGTTACGGTCTGTGGAATGGAAGCGCTCGTAGCAAGAGGAAATTGGAATAAGAAAATTTGGGGTGTAAAATGAAAGATAGACGAGTGCTAATTTCCGGCTATTACTACGTCTCTTTCTTTCCCGCACATTTATTGCGGGGAATGTGTTTCGGCGTGTTATATCACTGTCTTTTTCTAGCGTGTAGCCGGTTACTATAATAGAGTGTAGGATGGGAGCTCGCGCCTACAATATTACTTGACGGTTCGTGAGGTTGGTGTTTGTCGTAAATATTGTATGTTTTTGACGCTTGTCTTTCTAAACGGTGGCAGTTTTTTCAGCACTTTCGTTTGTTATTGAGTATGTCTTTTATAATAAACTTTGCTTTGAGGAGTTTCTTTCAATATAAGTTTCCACGTTTGGCGTAGCAACAACACCGATAAATAGTTTTGAGAGCCAAAATGGGTTATTCACCAACTCCACACAAGAGACTGGACTTGTGTCCAGTTGGTGGTGGTCAATAACGAAATAATAAGTGATACTAATTTTGAGTTTCACCACCTGGATATACCTACCTATGTCCAGTAACAGTTGGTGAATAACCCGCCAAAATGTAATTGTGACTTAGGTTGAGTTGCACCACTTAACTTTGACTGTAACTATAGCGATAACCGGTGTTTTTTGTATGGAGTTTGACAGATTTTTGACGTTTGCAGCCTAAATGAATCTTGTTTTTGTGTCATTGTCATTTTCTGTGTGTATAGTTTTAAATCTCTTTGTGCTTTTTTAATTTTCTTTTTGTGTCAAATAAAGTTTTTCTTAGGGCTGATTTTTCAATAGTCGGATAACTTTATACTTGAGAATAAGTTTGGCACATTGACAGTTTCAGTATGGAAAATATGTCAAAATGACAAGTTTATTCTTCAGATAAAAGATATCTGACGATCGAAAAATCGGCTCTTATTCTTATTATTTGAAGCATTCGCAAAGTGTATTTTTTACTGTAATTACATGGCGGCCTGAATAGCTACAGTCCATACGATGCTGCTATCTCGAGCGCACAATAAAGAATGACATCTGTGACCGCGTTGCGTCACAACTACCGGAATTCAATCCCCACTCTCACCTAGGCGACAATACGACTCTATCATACTGGAAAAAGTCGTTTTGTGGACAGTTATTTGTAGATGTTAGCAAGGAAAGTAGTTTTAACACTTTTATTCAGATTAGGTAATAAATAATGAAATAAATTTACTTAGTTGGCTCTTACAGACAAAACAACGCTAGTTTAGATCCCTTTTCAGCGTGATACTAAACTTCGCACATCTCTCTATCTACGGTGTCATCTTCTATCTACTTAAGGAGATCCATGCAGCATATGTAAATCGTTGACAAAGCAAGCGTCTACCCAAAGCGGTGAGAGTGAGTATGCAGTTTGTTATTGGAAATGTTTCTACGATGAAAATCCGGCTAGAAAAAACCACCAATGAACAAAATAAGCAATGAACCAAACTTTATAAAAATTATAAAACATAAGAATAACATTTTGAAATACAAGTTATAGTTGTTGCAATTCATGAAGGCGAGTGAGCTTTACATGTATAGTGGTTCGCTACTGTTCGTTTTTCAATAGTTTTGATAGACATTACTATCGTTATGTGCATGTACACGTACACATTCGTCTTCGTGTGTTGCAAGAACTATACTGAAATTCAATAACAGACTTCATTCTACGTTTGAAAACGTAACTGCCAAAAGGCAATCAAAGTGTCTGAGTGAGAGACGGCCTTTTATCGACTACCCGCAGACAATTAGGTGCCGTCAATGGCCGGTCTCGCTATACAGAAGTTTGGCTACGTATAAATAAATGCTATCGGACTGACGCCAGTATTCACAAACGATGCTTGCTTAAGTGAAGCAGCAAATCGAACGCACAGCGTTGAATAGAGCTCTGTGATTGGTTCGTGTAACACCCTGTACGTTCACGCGCACTGTGAGACCTCATAGTAATGTTTGTGAATACGGGCGTTTATTGCGATGAAAGGTCTATGAAATTATATTATGTTATGACTCTACCACTACAAATACGAAGTATGTACGAAACAATACGTTGTAGTTTGTATCTTGCCGCTAATCTGAGTTTAAGTAATAAATTACCTACGTCTTCAATCAAGAGCTTTCATTTTTAAGGTTCTTTGGCTGGTTGCTATTAACATGAGAGTAATATACTTAAGTGGATATAATACAAGGAGGACTACTTTTGAAGAGTTAATTACATAAGTGCTTTAATAGAGCTTACGAAATTAATAATACACTCGCACTTACACAAAATATTAAGCAAAGTTACAATAACAACTCTACATTTCCAACGATTCTCAAAAGCTCTATTTTGACGCGAAAGCTTCGCCTCGCTCGCGTAAATGCTACCACTAACGCCATCTATGTACTAATGTGACAATGTAGAGCTGTAGCCGTTCGTTCGTAGCTACAAAACAACGCGAGAAGAATCGGCTACAATTTGAATAAGTATTGAATGATTCTGAATATTCACTGTTTTTAGGTTATTGCTCTTTAATATCTAATTGACTAAAACTACGATTTAATAATATTAATAGGGTAGAATTACCTAGTACCTTTATAGAACAAAATATAAAAAGCTACTTTCAAAATTCACTATAAGTTGGTATTTTCTTGCTCGTAGCAACAACAAGCTTAGTTTTGACGACGCTTTCAAAAACCTAATGAATCAGGAATGCCTTACCTGAAGATGAAAAATAACGTGACCATTTTCACATCAAACGGCAGGTGACAGTTGTAAAAACAGCAGCTGCATCAAAATATAAATGAATTTAATGGTCCAAAACAATTGCTATCAAATTAAAGTTCCAAACCGATAAAAAGCCGGAGTCCAATTAATTCAAATCGATTTCCACTTAAGCAAACCCCGCCGCTAACAATCAGAATTTCAAATTCGACTTCCAAAGAACGCACGCAGAATGGTGTAAAGGTTCTTTTTTGATTCCAATATGCCAGCTAAAGGACACCAAAGAAATACTAGTAGCGAGCGAGTTAGGTTGGCCAGCCTGAATCTGATGCTATCTTGGCAGTTGGCACACCTGACCGACGCTAATTGGACAATAAATCAATTCTTCCCCGCTTCTTATTGGCGAATCGGGGCATTCCAATATTGAAAATTTGGCCGCGCGATATTGACATGATAAAAAACAATAGGGGCCTATCTTTTTCTTTTGTGTTCATCTCGGATCCCGGTTCTTATTAAGGCTGAATCGCTTTATGTTTTGTTTGTGTCGCCCAATGTCTTATCGGTTAGACAATTTGTTTTTGGTAGCTCGTTATTGAATTATTAATATTGATATTTTGTATGAGAGATACGAATGAGTGACGTTTGAAACGACCGTTTCGGAGTACTTTTCGATGTCTTTTTTTCAACGTGCTATTGTCCTACCATCACTGGCCGGCTAACACAAAAAATGATCGAAAAAATAGTTGAAGCTATAGCTTCAATTGTATTCTATCTAGCATTAAATTTGTATTTTTTATTGTAAGTACCGATTGTTAAGTGTGCAAACAAAAATCACTAGCAAATTAAAGGCTCTTGGGTGTTGAGTATTTTTCAGGCGCGGATTCACCGTTGTGGGCACTGTGGGCATGCCCACAACCCTAACTTGCTTGTTTTAATTATGATCAATTGATAATATCCATAGGCTGATGATAAAAACGGCTAACTGATGAGCCTTTAAAAAATCGAGCGTGATTTGGAACACAGCCGTTCCACTAAAACGCCGCCGCCAACGACCACTTAGCTCTCACTTTGCAAATGGTGGCTGTGCCCACAACCTTTTTTGAGGGCTGGATTCGCGCCTGGTATTTTTTACTGCATATGACATAGGTTGTAATTTTTTGTGATCTTTTTCTTTAAACTCGTACCATACTCGTTTTTCAGGTGGGTGTATCAATTTAGTTGAATTAAAAAGGCATCAGTATACGAAGAAAAACCAATCACTGTACTTACAAAAAAAGGTTTCGACTGCCCGCCAAAAACAAAGTCTCTAACAAAAATATGTTCACAAGCAAAGATCACAAACGTATACAGCCTACATAAATAAATAGTTTAGTTAGGCAAAGGTCGTAACATTTGCGAAGTTGGAGCATCCATTATTAGAGTTATTAACAAAACGGAACGCACGGCTAATCTGGGCGCTGTGTAATTAAATTCTGAGAACAAGCGAGCTATTAAGGCGAAACGGTAGCGCTTTCCCATTATGAAACGGAACGTGAATAATTATTTCGTTCCTTGCTTCTTTTGCACTCACATTTCGATTTTGGACGCTAATTCACCGTCGCCTGGCCGCGGCACGGACTTGTAAACAACGTTATTCAATTACAACCGAGCGTTCAAATAAAGTTAACTTTACCGAGTGTTAATTATTTTCGGCTGGCTCTGAGGGTGCACTTTTGGGATTTAATTAAACCGTTAAAGGGGAGTTGCAACTTAATCTCGGACTAATGAGCCGGGGTGTTAAGATGATTAAAACTGAACCTTATTATTAAACTAATTAATCGTCTATTTTGGCAGCAACCTCAGTCTTAATTACAGGGACTAGAATCATTATTTACTTAATATTACCATACTTATTATTATTCTGTGATATTACTTAACTGCAAAAGAGCTATGACAGTGTATTAAATTTAAATTTTCTTCATCAGGCTTGTTTTAAAATGATAGATGTCTCATTACAGGCAGCCATTGAAGTGAGACATTGTGAAATATTAAACCTAACGTTCTTTCAGAATACGGGCAACAGTTTCGTGTGGTTTTGTTTTAGTTTCTGCTACTTACTTATTCCGGCTACATGATAATACAATGGTTAGAATAGAAAGACTATATTTTGCCTCAGTTCAGACTTCAATCGACTCCAATAAAAAATTGCCTCTTTCTCTACATCTACTTAAATTACGGCTACTTTTTCATCAAAAGTCAAAACATCGTCTTCGATTTACATGTCCTCGCAAAAACCGGCGAAGTTTTCCGGGGACCACCGGCATTCAAATGAGCCATATCATTAGCCTGGCATAAACAATGTCGTGAAATGACAGCTAGCGCCGCTGTCATGTCGCTTGTGCCATCGCGGGAGGAGTTCCACTGGAAGCGAAGCTATTTTCCCCCATAGCTATACAAAGTTGTGGCGACCACGGGTTGTAAGACGTAGCGTAGGCAGGCCTCCTACTACCTACTACCACCGATGATCTGATAAAGGTCGCGGGAAGAGCCTGGATGCGGGCAGCGCAGCGCCGTTCATTGTGGAAAACCTTGGGGGAGGCCTTTGTCCAGCAGTGTACGTCATTTCGCTGAAACGAATGAACGAATCAACGAACGATATAAAGTTACAATCGTGGCAATTGGAATTCTGAAATCGCTTCTCTCCGGGGTTTTTTTAAGAAATGCTCCGCATAAAGCAGTCCCGGAACTTTCTTTATATCCCCTGAGCGCTTGTGAAAACCACAGACATTCTATTAAATCCACGATGATCCTTTTTGTCGTTAAGCTATTTAATTTTATGGCTGGGTTGCACCATCTTACTTTAACAAACGTCAAAAATCTGTCAAATTCTATCCAAAAAACACAGTTATGGTAAAGTTATAACAGGACACCTGCCTGAGTATTTGAACTTATACTCAAATGTAATCTTGCAAAGCGCATCGCTTCTACTGTGCAACCGCCTCGCGCGCTTATCAGGGCCGATCTCCATACGCACTGTTAACATGTATTTTGACAGATGACATAAGTTTCGTCGTATCGCGCCGTCATCTCTGTCGAGAGACAATTCGGATGCAATAATAAGCTCCCGTCTTACGATACAGGTATACGTGAATCATGTAATGGGCCCGCGTTAGATACGATAACTTTGTGGGACAATGACGAACGGTTATGATAATTTTCACTGATACACGCACTACGAGTATATTTACGTGTCATAATAGGTTTAGGGCATTGTACAAACATATTGCTACGTTGAGTGCGAGGAGCATGCGCAATTTTTTGTTGGAAGGCCGTAAAGAGAATGTCCTATTCCTGTACCACGCAGGACATCTAGTAGCATCTTTGCAGTTGAAATGTGTTTTTTTTTTATTTGGTAGGTAAGGCAGTCTGGGGAGGAGTCGATAAAAATGTTCAGACTGCCTAGCCCAATACAGAACACGTAGGTAGTTCCATCTAGACTTCGGAAGACATTGTCAAGGTTTGTTGGTGTGCCCCGCTCACCTAGGGAGACTGTTGTGGACTGTTGTGTCGAAAAGTGAGTCCACCTTACTTTAAATTCGTACTTAAAGCTAACCTACGAGTAACGTTCTATAGGACTTTAATTACCTAATGCTTTTACTAAAACAAACGAATGCATGTAGGTTACATTCTAAGCATACTTTTTCAAAATGCCGAGCCTTCAAAAATGATGAATTGTTGACAACAATTTTATTTGTACTACCATCAGAAGGCGAGGAATGCGCCCGTGACAAATATGTATCACTGGCATCGCGACGTGTGTCCGCGAGGGGCTCCTAAACAATTAATTAGATTAATAAACAACTGATAGGCGCACGCGCCGGGGGAATGCTACCGTTCTACTTGCATGCTCATTAATTTGTTGTCTGTGCAGGTTGATGGACGTTCCAAATAGTTTGATTTGATAATTGAATAATTCTTTGAGCCATTATACTAATAGAACCAGTCTTTTGCCACTTTCGGTTATATCTCTATCGAATAAGTATTGTACTATGCACTGTGTAATAATGATCTTTTTGTGTGAACCTTTTTCATGAGCATGCTCATACATAAAGTCCTAGATCTCAAGTTGCATGCGCGTCATGGTCCATTTTTGTAAAACGTACTATCTGTTTGTTTTGGTATACGAGTACATTAAGGTTTTTGGTTAGCAATAAATTTCTGAGCTTATTAAAAATTCATGGCACTAAAAGTTGTGGTAATTCCAATGGTATTATAGTAATTCTATCGTATCGACTCATGACGATTAGGAACAAATCTCAAATTAAATTAACCGGAAGTTTGGAAAATTCGTTATTCCGTTATACTTCCGGTTAAAATTTTAATGATGAAATATTACGACCGTTCGATAGAACCTAAAAATGCACGATGCAAATATACAAAAAACAAACAATAAATGAAGAAATCAATAAATTAATGCTAGCCCCGCAAAAATAACGTAATAAAATTACTTTTTAAATACCGTTAAGCGTAACGTTAACCCTCACCAAAAGTTCAAATAGGCCTCTTGACACATGACAGCGTAATGACAATGACAGTGACAGCTGACAGCTAACCAAAATTGTCAAAATGTGAAAAAAGAAGAAGAAACAGCGGCGGATGCGTTTTGCAGAGATTTTGCATTTTTATTTCATATTAACTAACAATAGTTTATACAGTATAATCTAGCACATTATTCAGTGATCCTTCCACAAAATGGCTGACGACGAAGGTAAGTGTTTACTATCTAATCTACAGTACTTTTATTGTTTTGTATTTCTTCTTACATATACATTTTTTAACTAAATTCTCTTTCTTCTTGTTCTTTCTTAACTCTAAACCGTGTTTGGATGTCCCCCATGAACATTCTCAACTATTCACAATCATTTAAACAGCATTATTACGGAGTAAATATTATGCTGTTTTAGGTTATATTTTGGACTACAAAAACATACACAAACTTATTTTTATCAAACATGAACATCTTTTAAGTCATAATACTTCCAGTTATTCATCACAAACTGTTTTAAGCATAAGAACAAGTAACTATCTATCTACAATTTATTTTTTGTATAGACTGTCCCATTGACTAATAATATTATTTGTTTATTTTCTAGCACCATCGGACAGCAGCCTGCTAGTAATAATTGTTGACACAAACCCCAACCAGCGATACATCACAGAGGACCCAAAAGTGCTGACAGGGTGTCTGGACGCTGTCATAGCGTTTGCCAACTCACACTTGATGCAAAAGGCTCTGAATCAACTCGCTGTTATTGGCTGCCATTTTCATAAAAGGTATGTTGCTCATTTATATCTAAAAGAAGAGTGGGAATGATCTTATCCTCTCTGCTTCTACCACACTGTTAAGAGAGGAGTCAAGTTATAAAGAGGTCGATTAGTTGTAATATTGTTCGGTATGTTGTTGACCAAATCCTTTTTTACCTTCGGTGACTAATATGTATTTATAAAAAACTTTATACTGATTTTTTAACCACAGGTTTTTGTTAATTTTCAGTGAATATCTGTACCCTGCACCTGGAAAACCATTGGATGTCAGACAAATTGATGGACAGTATGAAGTATTTACATTAGTTGAGAAAACAGTAAAATCCAGGTACACTTGCTATTTTTGTATAATTTATTTAACTATAATTCTCATATAGTATCCAATATTGACATGTATATCTTGTTGTAGACTGGTAAATCTAATCAAAAGTCAACCTCAGGAAGAGAAACCTGGGGAATCTTTGATAGCAGGAGCTCTAGCGATGGCACTATGTTTCATAGCAAGAGTAAGTAGAATCTTTTATTGTAAAATGTTTACATATTTTGCATTTTTAACCAAATGTTAAGTAAAAAGTACAATATATTTTGATCATACACAAACGAGGAAATTCAAATTGTTGATTTGCATACTATGTACCAATTACTAAGTATACTTAAAGGTCTTATCACTTATACTAATGCATATAACTTAGTGATTAGTACTTTGGTAATTTATTTTATTTTATTGTTATGAAAACAAACAGCATTTTATAACACACATAGAATTACTAATTAAACCTCACATTTTCCAAATGAGTTTTCACAAATACAAATACAGAAATAATAATAATATGCCCGCAGTGTTCCAGCAGCTAAAAGTCCCTGTCTTGGCATATTTCAACAACTTATACTAGAACACAGATTTTTCAGACTGTGGTGAAACACATTTTTCGTATTCCATTCATCATCATCATTTCAGCCATAGGACGTCCACTGCTGAACATAGGCCTCCCCCAATGCTTTCCATGTTGATCGATTGGCAGCGGTCTGCGTACAGCGCTTCCCTGCTACCTTTACGATGTCGTCGGTCCACCTTGTGGGTGGACGTCCCACGCTGCGTTTTCCGGTACGCGGCCTCCATTCCAGAACCTTTCTGCCCCATCGGCCGTCAGTTCTGCGTACTATGTGCCCTGCCCATTGCCACTTCAGCTTGCTAATCCGTCGGGCTATGTCAGCGACTTTGGTTCGTTTACGGATCTCCTCATTTCTGATTCGTATTCCATTAGTATTTTTTTATTGTGGTATGTACTCACTATTATTTACTACCTCATGATGTCCCATTTCAATAAATGTCTCCTTTCCAGATGCGACGCGAATCTCCACCAGGTTTACGTCTAAGCAGCCGCGTGCTCATAGTGACGGGCAGCTCAGACACCGCGGCCCAGTATATCAACTATATGAACGTTTTCTTCACAGCACAGGTAATCATGTCATTCATATTTACTAGGATTTCAGTATTTAGGAAAAGGATCTCAAACAAATTTTATTTCATTTGACAGTAATTCGATTCGGTGTCACTATCTACATACCAAAGTTCATGAAAATCATGCCTGTTTTCACCATCAATTCCTAATTAGGTAAAAATTAGGACATAAACAGAATTTTGTTTTCATATGGGTCACTTAAAAATTAGGGATTGATGGTGAAAACGGGCATCAGTCTCATTTAAGTGTGAAAAGGTAACAAATAGATCCCATCAAAAACAATACTTGTCAAAAAAACCAAGTCTCGCAACTCAGTTGTTCAGTCAGTGAGTGACAAAATTAAGTAACTTTGACCCGTTATAATTCTTAAACTACTGGTTCAAATTGAATGAAATTTTAAATATACCGTGTCTTTACAATGCCTGCATAGCTAATGAAAATTCAGCCTTCTAGTTTTATCCACAACGAAGTTACAGGCAGTCGAAAATGGCCTGAATTGCTTCGAGAAAAGGATGGTACGGCCGTGCCGCTTTTTTGCTCGACTGCCGTGCCCCCAGATTTATGGAAGCATGTATTGTAACTTTCAACCTCCTCAACCTTTCTGACCATGGCCGCATGGGGAGAGTAAGCCAAATCCTGCATTTGCCTCTGGTAAATGTATTTATTATTTTACTAGCTTTCCGCCTGCGGCTTCGCCCGCGTGGATTTTTGTCTGTCACGGAAAAACTATCGCTCGCGTCCCTGTTTCAAAAACCGAGATTAAACTATCCTATGTCCTTTCCCGGGACTCAAACTATTTATGCCAAATTTCATCAAAATCGTTTCAGTGGTTTAGGCGTGAAAGCAAGACAGGCAGACAGACAGAGTTACTTTCGCATTTATAATATTATTATAGATTTTATTTTACTTTGTAAAACAAATCCTGCATGTGCCTCTGGTAAAATTATTTATTATTTTATTTTATTTTACCTTACCTTACCTTACCTCTTAGGTAAACAAACAGTGCTATTTGAATTTTGAATTAGAGAAGATCTTCCTGCAATGGAGACTAAATGACCTGACGATGTTCAATTACAGAAACAGCAAGTGCTAATCGACGTGTGCTCGCTGGACAAGCACCTGAGTCTACTCCAGCAGGGCTGCGACATCACTGGGGGTCTTTACCTCCTGGTGCCCTCGCTAGAAGGCCTGCTGCAGTATCTGCTGGTTTGTACAAACACCTCTAATGGCTGATTTACACGTATTAATAGTTAAGTATTTAACTACATTTTAACTTAATTTTAAGTGATCAAATTACATCGTAACTAAATTATAACTTAATTTTAAGTCTATGTCCAAACGTCAAGCTCTTGTCTACACTAATATTATAAAGAGGAAAACTTTGTTTGTTTGTTTGGTTGTAAAGAATAGGCTCAAAAACTACTGGACCGTTTTTAAAAATTCTTTCACCATTCGAAAGCTACATTATCCACGAGTAACATAGGCTACATTTTATTTTGGAAAAAAATAGGGTTCAGTAAAATATTTGGGTTTTTCAGAGTCCACGCGGGCGAAGCCGCGGGCGGAAAGCTAGTTTACTATAAACTGCTTGTCAAAATGTGTCAAGTGACAACCCCCGCCCACCAACTTGACAGAAAAATCAAGTTAAAATTTTGTTACCTACCTACTTAAATGTGTAAATCAGCCTTAAGTTTTTTTTTAAGCCCGTATTCACATACATTACTATGAGGACTAACAGTACGCGTGGACGCACAGGGTGACAAGCGAACCAATCACAGAGCTCTATTCAATGTTGTGCATTCGATTTGCTGCTTCACTTAAGCAAGTTACATTTGTGAATACGGCCGTAAGTCTATCATTTTTGAAACAATAGTTCAACTTGTAGGTTGAAAATGTTAAAAACAACTTATAATATCTGAATGTGACCATTTATCGAATGGAACGAAATGAATGACCATTTTTGAATTCGTGAAAAAATAAATAACTAGTCAAGTGGTTCGCTGTCCCCTGGAGTTCGTGGAGGTGAAAGTTTGAGAAAGCCTGACATAGACTAATGATGCTTATGACATCTACAGTGGGTGTTCCTTCCTGAGGCGTCAGAGCGCGCGAAACTGGTGCTGCCTGGTCGCGGTCGGGTCGACTACCGCGCGGCTTGCTTCTGTCACCGCGAGCTGCTGACCATCGGCTACGTCTGCTCCGTCTGCCTCAGCGGTGAGTGGCTCCGGCTGCATACAGTGAGTGGTAGTGTGAGTTTACGTCAAATGCATTCTATATCGACTGTACAAAAAGTGACATTAAATGTATGACGGATTGTACAGCGCCCCTAGCGGAAACTTTCTAAAACTAAAATTTTCACTACGCCCCCCGATGGCCGATGGGGCAGCAAGGTTTTCGAGTGGAGGCCATGTACCGGAAAATGAAGCGTGAGACGTCTACCCGCGTTGACCCCATAAAAGTGCAAACATGCATGCCGCCACCAACCGGTTAATTTGAAAATCATTGGGGTAGGCCTATGTTCAGCAGTGGACGTCCTGTGACTGAAATAATGATGATGATGCCAAAAGTGACAGTATCTTCCGCCACTTCTTCTTAACACCGGCTGATAATATGTTGTCCCAAGATATATTTGCGACTTGTATGAGTGCTCTAAAGCCTACCTACTAATTTAATACCTTAGTTATTTAACTGTCCCGAAGTAGTAGCGGCGGGACAAACTTTATTTGGGACGTGTAAAAGTTCCCTCAAAATAGGCTACAATACATACTATAAAAAATATGGTATAGCCTGACCAGGAACATAAAAACCCTGGCTTAGAGGCGCTTCAATTGCATTTGATAGTGCAACACTGAGTACAGTCGTACCTGTATTAAATTAATAGGCTAACTTTATGTATCAGGATTCGGGATTATAGGCTTATTTAATATTTTCATAAATTAACAAAAACGTATTATATTATAGGTAAACTGGTTTAAATAAATTAAATGAAACCATCAATCGAGCAAGCAGGATTTTATTATTATTCATCAATAATCAAATTCTGAACTTGAATATTCAACTACAATGTCTGCTCATGAACGCTTCAAACTCGGTACTTCTTTCCCAATTCCATAAAATTCAATACTTACAAAGTGACAAAAAACTTTAAAATAGGTAGTTGAAACAAACCACAGCTAATTTTCATAGTTGACTGTACTATACGATAAACATGTCAGTCAATTTGACAACCTTTGTCAGAAACATTATTCAATGAAAATATTGTCCGAACCCTTAGTATTTCTCTTCGACAAATACTTTAACACATTGTGAACCACTTTTCTTTCACGCAATGTCTGCTCATGAACGCTTCAAACTCGGTACTTCTTTCCCAATTCCATAAAATTCAATACTTACAAAGTGACAAAAAACTTTAAAATAGGTAGTTGAAACAAACCACAGCTAATTTTCATAGTTGACTGTACTATACGATAAACATGTCAGTCAATTTGACAACCTTTGTCAGAAACATTATTCAATGAAAATATTGTCCGAACCCTTAGTATTTCTCTTCGACAAATACTTTAACACATTGTGAACCACTTTTCTTTCACGGCTATTAAAAGATTTTAGCAATTTAATTCACAAAATCAATTGCGCACATTTAAAATAAAGTTTGTTTACACTTTGACAGCAATAGACTGACATGCAACGTGACATGTCAATGAAGTTTTCAGTTACTGTTGCCATTAAAAGAAATTAGTACCATTAATTTTCCGCAACATGGCGAGGGTTTTTATGTTCCTGGTCAGGCTATACTAAGGGCTGATTTTTCAATCGTCAGATATCTTTTAACTGAAGAATAACCTTGTCATTTTGACGTATTTCCCATGCCAAAACTGTCAATGTGACAAACTTATTCTTCATTTAAAAGATATCTGACTATTGAAAAATCAGCCCTAATTGTTATTTTTTTGTTTCAGTGTTCTGCAAATTCAGTCCAATCTGCACGACTTGCCAGTGAGTATTTTTAGAGTTATCATATTCTAGAAAGAAGTGATTATGTATAATGTTATCAAGATTCTAATTACGATATGAACGCGTCTCGTTCGATACGATATGCTTTATTTTGCTACTGAATTTATATTTAATTTCAACATAATTATTATAAAACGATTGAGTATTTTTGACCCCTTCAGAAACCCCTGATAGGTTATTTATTAGGAACTTATCTGTCAGATAAACTACAACTTGGTTTAACACATAACTCGGATAGAAATACTGATATTCAGTAACCACCATTTACCAACTACCTATTTGGAACTTATCTGTCAGAATCACAAAAACAGGTCGTTTTACTGAAGTCTCGTATAGATAGACCGATATGCAGTAAACTTTAAGAAAGCTTTAATATCACTGACATTCTGACATTGTGTCAGTTATATCTAAACCTTCATTTTAATCTGGCAAAATAGGCTGTGGTTCCCGTAAATAAGGAATCTCAAGTTTAAATTGTGGGATAGTTATTTTATAATTAAACTATTTTTTTCAGTACCGTGTTCAAGATCGGAGGACCTCTGCCCATCAAGCCGAAAAAGAAGAAGATGAAAGTGTAATCCTTACTTATGTACGTAACTGATATATTTTGTAAATAATATAGATGGTAAGCTATTTTTACTTGACTTGTTTTATTGATCGAAATCATTTTTCATAGTTTTTTATATTCACTGGTTGTGGAATTCAGTAACCAACCAATCTTCAGTTCAGTCAGTTGCAGTCCACTGCTGGTTCAAAAGCTTCTTTCTTTTCCTCTTTGAAGCTAAAATGATGACTGAGAACAATTACACATTACACATAATTACGTCGATCAAAAATTAAAATGCGTCCAGTATAGGTCGCTCAACGAAAGTTGAGGCAGAGTAAATACTAACGAGTAGGTCATCTTCATAGAAACGCACTTAGGGCGGTTTGTATGTGAGCGCGCCAATATACGTATGCGGCGCGCACGCACACTGACAAAATTCGGCGCAACCACGACTACTACTGACTCCCCGATAATCCATGCTAAATTTTGTCAGTGTGTGCGTGCGCGCCGCATACGTGTTGGCGCGCTCACATACAAACCGCGCCCGTGCGTTTCTATGAAGATGACCTACTCATTTGTATTTACTCTGGTTGAGGTGAACACTAAAGCTAAGTGTCCACATGTCGGTATCGTACGCATCGGACGTATCGCACGCAACGGATCGTAGTATTATTTATATAGAAACTCATATAAGTGCGTCCACCTGTCCGCATCGTACGCATCGCACATCCGATACGATGTGTTTCGTACGATGCGTCCGTTGCGTACGATACCGACAAGTTGACGCTTAGCTTTACAATACCCAGCGATAAATATTGCACATCGACCTTTAGAAAGAGACAATCGGCTAATTTCGGTTTCGTAGAGCGTTATCTCTGTCGCTATCTGTTGTTCAAGTGAACAACGACTGACAATGACGTTTTGTCAAAGTGTAAACAAACTTTATTTTAAATGTGTGCATTTGATTTTGTGAATTAAATTGCTAAAATCTTTTTATAGTCGTGAAAGAAAAGTTGTTCACAATGTGTTAAAGTATTTGTCGAAGAGAAATACTAAGGATTCGGACAATATTTTCATTGAATAATGTTTTGTCAATGACGTTTTGTCAATCGTATAGGTAGTGTGCGACGAAATTAACCGATTGTCTCTTTCCAAAGGTCGATATGCAATATTTATTGCCGGGTACTGTACTCACACTGATTTGTATACAGTGTGAGTCACGTTAAAGTGTACATATGAAAATGGATGAAACTATACCTATTTTTATCGACAAAAAAGAGGTCAAAAAAATTTTGAGATTTTTTTTTAATTTTTTATAGAATTGTTTTTCTTCCAATTGCTTATTGTAAAGAAAACGTAATAACTTTTAAACTAAGCGGTATATCCTGATAAAATAAAAACAGTAATAATGCTAAATAACAGGCGATACTAAAAAAATACATAAAATACACAAAAAAGGCCAACAAATAATGAAAAATGACACTTTTTGAAAAAAATCTGCTTTTAAATTCGTGTTTTTTTGGTTATTTGATAAATTTCTCCAAAAAATGCCCCTATAACCGTTGGTTTTTATTACTTTGTATTATTCTTTACCGTATTACCTTCGTATAACCGAAAATCGCATGTCTCTATCCCTATCACAACATTTGCTATGATCGTTTGAACAAAGGTCTGCCACAACATTATTCACCGCTACAGGTAGAGACAATTCTAATTTTAACTAAAATGCTTATTTTACTTCGAAATCTTTTATTTTTATTTGAAATCTAACTTGTCTTTATCAAAATTACAAATGTAGAGCCATTTTCAGTTTAGTTGTTAACGAAGCGTTGAATGGCGCGCCCGGAGAGGCTTAGTTCAAACGATCATTGCAAACGTTGTGATAGGGATAGAGACATGAGATTTTTGGTTATACGAAGGTAATACGATAGAGAATAATACAAAGTAATAAAAACTACCGGTTATAGGGGCATTTTTTGGAGAAATTTATCAAATAACCAAAAAAACACGAATTTAAAAGCAGATTTTTTTCAAAAAGTGTATTTTTTTATTATTCGTTGGCCTTTTTTGTGTATGTTATGTATTTTTTTAGTATCGCCTGTTATTTAGCATTATTACTGTTTTTATTTTATTAGGATATACCGCTTAGTTTAAAAGTTATTACGTTTTCTTTACAATAAGTAATTGGAAGAAAAAAAATTCTATAAAAAATTTAAAAAAAATCTCAAAAATTTTTTGACCTCTTTTTTGTCGATAAAAATAGGTCTAGTTTCATCTATTTTCATATGTACACTTTAACGTGACTCACACTGTATTACAGAACATTAAAGTTTAAGTCAGCGTATACAGATACAAATCTTTGCTTGTGTTGATGGCCTCAACTCTTATTGAGCGACCTATAACGCAAAGAAGTTAGGCCCGATTCGACCAAACTTTTATCCGAGAATAACTCCTGGCATGTTGACAGTTTCAGTATGGGAAATATTATGTCAAAACTGACTTTATTCTGAGATTAATGTTTACTCTTGTTTGGTCGAATCCACTCTTATTATGTAACTCAAAATCCTGACACCCGTGTTGTAACGTCAGTCTAAAAAGTCCACATGATGATTTACATCAAATATAGACTTCGCCCTTGTCAGCAGATGTATCAAGTACTACTGATCCTATGATTTAATTAGACCAATAGACTTTCCTGTCTTTATCATTATTGATAAATATCTGAGGTTTTACCCTCAAAAAACTAAAACAATTACTAGGTTTCCCTAATCTGACCATCTCTACGAAAATGTAGTATACGATCATAGCAATAAATGCTATTTTAGTTTACAAATCTGTCAGACCTAGTCTGCCTAATAAATAATCTGTATAGATATCAAATGAGCCAAAAAAATATAATTTCTGTGTAACTAGATACATTATCGTAATTTAGATAAATATTATTTTAATAGCTACCGCCTAAGTTTGAGACCGACGATTATACTTTGATAAGGTATCAGTAGGTATATTATTATTATAAGTGGATTATAAAATGCAATTTTATAACCGCAATGCATTTTATTGTGCACGTATTATGTACATGTTTAGTAAGTGCGGGATGTTTTATTACTGTATGTGCCAAAAATTATAATTTTATTAAAGTAATTAGGTAATGTGACCTATAGAGATTGTCTGCGGTTACTACGAACTAACGAGGTAATGAACTCGTTAAATGTCACCGTTTTTAGGTCAGATATTTAAGAACTAAAGACCTTAGTTTACCAATAAAAATAACGTATAGCAATCAGTCTTTTAATCTAATCAATATAAACATTAATTTTAATTACAATATCATTCACAGTCGGAAATTTGACTTAAACTAAGATATTTAAACTGATACTAATAACTATAATACGACCAAATCGATAGAGACAGCCAAGTTGCATCAAAAATGTAGTCTTTAAGGCCCAGAACAGACGGTGAAACGCAACTGCAACGAAACTGCAACTGCTAGTTACTTTTAAGTTGCATCTAAGTTTCTGCCTTAGCGTCCGTTGAGAGACCACACATGACGCGACCAGTTTGAAACTTTCAGTTTCAGTTTCATTCATCAGAATCATCAGAAAGTTGCAGTTGCGTTTCACCGTCTGTTCTGGGCCTAACTGGTCGAGTGTAGGTAGGTACTCACGTTACAGAAATTGCAACATGTTTTTGAAATAAAATAATTTACCTTAAATGCTGTAGCAGAAAGCACTCGTCATTAGTATCATTGCGCCAAAAACATAATTATAACTATAAAAATATAGATAGATATCGAACAATAGTTAAAACAACTCGTGTTAGTTAACAACACTTTATCACATAAAACTGGGAATTATTTCATTCTAAATATAGAGATAAATCTAGATTCCAGAACCTGTAGGTACACTAATCCATTATGTAGGTACCTACTGCTAAAAGGTAGTATTAATTTATAAAATCACTTTTAATTAACTGTCGTATAAAAAGGAACTCTCTTGAATTCAAACAACCTAGAAAAGTACCCAAATGAGCTTACACTAAAACAAATTATACACACTAGGTAAAGCTGTGTGTTCACTAGGGACAAAATTATAGGTACGCGTCTGACGTTGCTTAGTATTGCCGTCGCCTGACATACCTGACGTCACGAATCCCGGGGCATAACCCCTAGTATACACCAAGCTTAACTATCCCTTCCATCAGAAAAATCACTATATTCTATTACCTAATCCTAACTAAGTATGCTATGGTTTGTCAATAATCTCAAAAGCGCTATCTATCTCCTCATCAGGACTCGTCACAACAGGGCTAGTTTTCTCCTTACAGACCACGGTCACCTGGTTCCCCTGGCCTCGTAGTATGACCTTCCCGCTGTCTGTAGATACCCTGGACTCTCCACTGCGCCGGCGCTGGTTCGTGAATGTTTGGACAGGGGGCGATGCAGGGTTGACGTGGTATTCCACCGATTTCGGCTTTTCGGTTGGGAGATTCTCGCCCTGTAGGAGAAACGTTTGGATATAGTCAAACTCAAAGCTTTTATTCAGTTCTTAGGCTTTTTCTAGGGCGCTTATACACGCCCAAATAGCTTGCTCTCTACCACCAGAGACGAGACAACATTTATTTTATGGGCTGGTGCTAAGAAAAAGTGGCGGAAGAAACTCTAGTCACCTTTCTTCGAGTTAGGAAACAGAAACCAAGAAAAATGAGATGATATTTCTTTTATACAAACAAACAATATTTATAAAGTGCGGGGATCGAAGTCTTCGAACCCGCGACCGCTTATGGCGCAAGTAAACTATGCAGATTGGCCAAGACGTAATGGTATGGACACCATCTCGGTTACTTTCTCCTCTCCTCGCGTGGGTCGCCCATACTTCGGTGTGCGGACTAGCGCTTCGACTTGGACTATTTACCGCATAGTGTACTTGCGCCATTTTACATAGTAGGCTAGCCCCGTACGCGAACCACTCTACCAATCAATCAATCATGTTATTAAAAACTTGTAAAATCTCATCCTAGGCAGACATTTTTTCAAGTTTTTTGTTTATTTTATTGTCTACACTAATATTATAAAGAGGAAAACTTTGTTTGTTTGTTTAGTTGTAATGGATAGGCTCAAAAACTACTGGACCGATTTTAAAAATTCTTTTACCATTCGAAAGCTACATAACTCACGAGTAACATAGGCTTAATTTTATTTTGAAAAAAAAATAGGGTCCCGTAAAATATTTGGGNAAATTTTCACTACGCCCCCCGATGGCCGATGGGGCAGCAAGGTTTTCGAGTGGAGGCCATGTACCGGAAAATGAAGCGTGAGACGTCTACCCGCGTTAAACACCATAAAAGTGCAAAGATGCATGCCGCCACCAACCGGTTAATTTGAAAATCATTGGGGGAGGCCTATGTTCAGCAGTGGACATCCAATGGCTGAAATAATGTTGATGGTGACAAAAGTGACAGTTTCTTCCGCCACTTCTTCTCAACACCGACTGATGTGTTGTCCCGAATTGGTGGTACGACCAAGCTATGGTTGCGGCTTGTATGAGTGCTCCAATAAAAGCCTACCTACTAATTTAATACCTTAGTTATTTAACTGTCCCGAAGTAGTAGCGGGACAAACTTTATTTGGGACGTGTAAAAGTTCCCTCAAAATGGGCTGCATACTAATAAAAAATATGATAATTGTTATTTTTTTGTTTCAGTGTTTTGCAAATTCAGTCCAATCTGCACGACTTGCCAGTGAGTATTTTTAGAATTATCATATTCTAGAAAGAACTGATTATAAGTTTTATCAAGATTCTAATTACGATATGAACGCGTCTCGATCGATATGATATGCTTTATTTTGCTACTGAATTTGTATTTAATTTCAACATAATGAGGGCTATCGTTTTTATACTTAACAGTTGGCACCCCTGGCGATTGACAGGACCTTACTCTACAGTGGCGCCATCTTGATGAGTGCAAATACGATAGTCCTCCTACCACTTTAGCGCTCACCAGTTGGTGCCACTGTCTTCGCTACTAGCAAGTGACAGGACCTTACTCTACAGTGGCGCTAACTGGTGAGCGCTAAAACGATAGCCCTCATTATGATGAGCCTTTTAGTCCAAAAGGTAGTTGAAATCCCTAAGCCTAGGCGCAGACCACCGACTTTTAGTCGGCCGATAGTTGGGCCCGATTTCAATTTGTATGAAGAATCGGCCGATACCAAATCGGTGTAATGTGCGCACTTTCATACATCTCCATACTGATCAACAGCCCGACTCAACTATCGGCCAACTCTAAATCAGTGGTCTGCGCCTAGGCTATAGGGTGTATTAGGAACTTATCTGCCAGATAAATTATTATTTATTTATCTGGCAGATTTCATTCATTATTGAAGAATGAAATGTTATTGGTCATTTAAAACATTTATCCGCACTGCCTTAGTGAAAACCGGGCCTTGGGCTTTTGGAAATTGAAGGATGATTTATTATTATTGCTCATTTATTAAAATTACTTTTCAGTACCGTGTTCAAGATCGGAGGACCTCTGCCCATCAAGCCGAAAAAGAAGAAGATGAAAGTGTAATCCTTACTTATGTACGTAACTGATATTTGTAAATAATATAGGTGATAAGCTATTTTTACTTGACTTGTTTTTTTTTATCGAAATCATTTTTCATAGTTTTTTATATTCACTGGTTGTGTGTCCACTGCTGGTTCAAAAGCTTCTTTCTTTTCCTCTTTGAAGCTAAAATGATGACTGAGAATAATTACACATAATTACGTCGATTAAAAATTAAAATGCGTCCAGTATAGGTCGCTCAACGAAAGTTGAGGCAGAGTAAATACTAATGAGTAGGTCATCTTCATAGAAACGCACCTAGGGCGGTTTGTATGTGAGCGCGCCAATATACGTATGCGGCGCGCACGCACACTGACAAAATTCGGCACAACCACGATAATCCCCGCTAAATTTTGTCAGTGTGTGCGTGCGCGCTGCATACGTATTGGCGCGCTCACATACCAACCGCGCCCGTGCGTTTCTATGAAGATGACCTACTCATTTGTATTTACTCTGGTTGAGGTGAACACTAAAGCTAAGTGTCCACATGTCGGTATCGTACGCATCGGACGTATCGCACGCAACGGATCGTAGTATTATTTATATAGAAACTCATATATAAGTGCGTCCACCTGCCCGCATCGTACGCATCGCACATCCGATACGATGTGTTTCGTACGATGCGTCCGTTGCGTACGATACCTACAAGTGGACGCTTAGCTTTACCCTGCGATAAATATTGCACATCGACCTTTAGAAAGAGACAATCGGCTAATTTCGGTTTCGTAGAGCGTTATCTCTGTCGCTATCTGTTGTTCAAGTGAACAACGACTGACAATGACGTTTTGTCAAAGTGTAAACAAACTTTATTTTAAATGTGTGCAATTGATTTTGTGAATTAAATTGCTAAAATCTTTTTATAGTCGTGAAAGAAAAGTTGTTCACAATGTGTTAAAGTATTTGTCGAAGAGAAATACTAAGGGTTCAGACAATATTTTCATTGAATAATGTTTTGTCAATGACTTTTTGTCAATCGTATAGGTAGTGTGCGACAGAGATAACGCTCTACGAGCCGAAATTAACCGATTGTCTCTTTCCAAAGGTCGATGTGCAATATTTATTGCCGGGTACTGTACTCACACTGATTTGCATATTACAGAACATTAAAGTTTAAATATCGAATACACTAGCTACCTCCCGCTTGTCTGCAAGCGAGACAGAAAGCACTAGTCAGTACGACAGTCAGTCAGCAGTACAGATACAAATCTTTGCTTGTGTTGATGGCCTCAACTCTTATTGAGCGACCTATAACGCAAAGAAGTTAGGCCCGATTCGACCAAACTTTTATCCGAGAATAACTCCTGGCATGTTGACAGTTTCAGTATGGGAAATATTATGTCAAAACTGACTTCATTCTGAGATTAATGTTTGTTTACTCTTGTTTGGTCGAATCCACTCTTATTATGTAACTCAAAATCCTGACACCCGTGTTGTAACGTCAGTCTAAAAAGTCCACATGTTGATTTACATCAAATATAGACTCGCCCTTGTCAGCAGATGTATCAAGTACTACTGATCCTATGATTTAATTAGACCAATAGACTTTCCTGTCTTTATCATTATTGATAAATATCTGAGGTTTTACCCTCAAAAAACTAAAACAATTACTAGGTTTCCCTAATCTGACCATCTCTACGAAAATGTAGTATACGATCATAGCAATAAATGCTATTTTAGTTTACAAATCTGTCAGACCTAGTCCGTCTAATAAATAATCTGTATAGATATCAAATGAGCCAAAAAAATATAATTTCTGTGTAACTAGATACATTATCGTAATTTAGATAAATATTATTTTAATAGCTACCGCCGAAGTTTGAGACCGACGATTATACTTTGATAAGGTATCAGTAGGTATATTATTATTATAAGTGGATTATAAAATGCAATTTTATAACCGCAATGCATTTTATTGTGCACGTATTATGTACATGTTTAGTAAATGCGGGATGTTTTATTACTTTATGTGCCAAAAATTATAATTTTATTAAATTAAGTGGGTAATGTGGCCTATAGAGATTGTCTGCGGTTACTACAAACTAACTAACGAGGTAATGAACTCGTTAAATGTTACCGTTTTTAGGTCAGAATTTAAGAACTAAGGACTTAGGTCTACCAATAAAAAGAAATCTTATAGCAATCAGTCTTTTAATCTAACAATATAAACATTAATTTTAATTACAATATCATTCACAGTCGGAAATTTGACTTAAACTAAGATATTTAAACTGATACTAATAACTATAATACGACCAAGTCGATAGAGACAGCCAAGTTGCATCAAAAATGTAGTCTTTAAGGCCCAGAACAGACGGTGAAACGCAACTGCAACGAAACTGCAACTGCTAGTTACTTTTGAGTTGCATCTAAGTTTCTGCCATAGCGTCCGTTGAGAGACCACACATGACGCGACCAGTTTGAAACTTTCAGTTTCAGTGTCATTCATCAGAATCATCAGAAAGTTGCAGTTGCGTTTCACCGTCTGTTCTGGGCCTAACTGGTCGAGTGTAGGTACTAAATCACGTTACAGAAATTGCAACATGTTTTTGAAATAAAATAATTTACCTTAAATGCTGTAGCAGAAAGCACTCGTCATTAGTATCATTGCGCCAAAAACATAATTATAACTATAAAAATATAGATACAAGTAGATATCGAACAATAGTTAAAACAACTCGTGTAAGTTAACAACACTTTATCACATAAAACTGGGAATTATTCCATTCTAAATATAGAGATAAATCTAGATTCCAGAACCTGTAGGTACACTAATCCATTATGTAGGTACCTACTGCTAAAAGGTAGTATTAATTTATAAAATCACTTTTAATTATACGACAAAAGGAACTCTCTCGAATTCTAACAACCTAGAAAAGTACCCAAATGAGCTTACACTAAAACAAATTGTACACACTAGGTAAAGCTGTGTGTTCACTAGGGACAAATGACACACCACACGCGAGTAGCCTACGCCAGTAAAACGGAAAAGTAGCTTGCATATGCTTGTTAACGATACGAGCAAGTAACTGGTGCTATGGATACACTTGTATGCAATTTGCATCCATGCCTATGCCTCTATTTTCAACTAAAAAAATCCGATCAAATGTGTGTTTCTTGTTTCCGTCTTCCATACATTTAGTACTATTATAGTCATAGCACTCATCTCTTCATAATATTATAGCAAGTAAAGCCTAAAACTAATGTTTTCCACAAATAATTTTAAATAAGATGCAAGTTACGAGTTTATTTAACCGACTTTTTAAGTTTATTATTTAACAAAAAATAAATTACACTTCTAATATTGTGTCGTTGGCATACATTTAGTATGGAAGCTGGAAACATTGAATTTTCGGATAGTTCCAGTTTATTCTGTAACTTGATATTGATACCGTTGGATAGAGCTCGTGAAGCACTGTTAGGACTTTTAGCACCTTGGTAGCAATTATGCCAGCTAGCGTACACAATGGCAGTTGATTACTTACAACTGGTATGGTACTTTAACCCCTAGTGTACACCAAGCTTAACTCTCCCTTCCATCAGACATTTTATCATTATTTCCTAATCCTAACCAACTATGCTAAGGTTTGTCAATAATCTCAAAAGCGCTATCTATCTCCTCATCAGGACTCGTCTCAACAGGGCTAGTATTCTCCTTACAGACCACGGTCACCTGGTTCCCCTGGCCTCGTAGTATGACCTTCCCGCTGTCTGTAGATACCCTGGACTCTCCACTGCGCCGGCGCTGGTTCGTGAATGTTTGGACAGGGGGCGATGCAGGGTTGACGTGGTATTCCACCGATTTCGGCTTTTCGGTTGGGAGATTCTCGCCCTGTAGGAGAAACGGTTGGATATAGTCAAACTCAAAATAAATAAATAATAAATAAATAAATCTTTGGACAATTTCACACAGCGCCAGCTAGCCCCAAAATAAGCAACTTAATGCTTGTGTTATGGGTGCTAGCTTAACGGGTATACTACTTATATACTTTTTTTTTTAAATACATAAATATTATACATAGTCACACCCAGACCCGTCACAGAAATTAAAATTCATCATTTCAATTTCTGCCCGGCCGGGAATCGAACCCGGGACCTCTCGGCATAGTAGTCCGTTCTGAACCACTACACCAAACGGCCGACAAAAGCAGCAAAAGCAAAAGCTTTTATTCAGTTCTTAGGCTTTTTCTAGGGCGCTTAATACACGCCCAAATAGCTGGCCCTACCACCACTTCGAGACAACATTGGGCTGGTGAGAAGAAGTGGAGGAAAAAACTCGAGTCACCTTCCTTCGAGTTAAGAAAGAGAAACCAAGAAAAATGAGATGATTTTTATTTTAAACAAACAATGTTTATAAAGTGCGGGGATCGAAGTCTTCGAACCCGCGACCGCTTATGGCGCAAGTACACTATGCAGATTGGCCAAGACGTAATGGTGTGGACACCATCTCGGTTACTTTCTCCTCTCCTCGCGTGGGTCGCCCATACTTCGGTGTGCGGGCTATCGCTTCAAATTGGACAATTTGCTGCATAGTGTACTTGCGCCATTACATAGTAGGATAGCCCGGTACGCGAACCACTTTACCAAAGGCACAGAATAAGTAATAGTAAGGGTCAATCATGTTATTAAAAACTTGTAAAATCTTACCCGAGGCAGACATTTTTTCAAGTTTTTTGTTTATTTTACTGTTGTTTAATAAACTAGTTAACTTAGTACGTATGTACCTACGTGATTAACTGATTACGTGACATGTAATAAAAAGTGTCGGCACTTTGATATCATAGTTGTTGACTGTTGTTCCATAATAAATGCATATCAGCTGATAAACATCGTGCATGATGCGTGCGCGCCGGTAGGAATATTGTTAGGTTGTTATTTTACTTTATTAATTTACTGTCGGATAGAGTTTTCTGGAAGTCTGATTTGGATTTTACAGTGGCTTTTTTTTCATAAAAGAATACATAATTACTTTTTAAGTAAGTATATAGTGTTTTACCGAATTTGTAGTCCTACAGACAGAGAGTCCTACTACTCCAATCTAACTATAAATTGGTGTCCAAACTTTTGCAGACTTAAACCAAACTTTCAATGCTATGATTTCGTGATGCGGACAGCAAAGAACACAAACGGAAGAATTCAATAACATGGTAGGAAACGGAGGTCTTTCATTTTTAAATGGGCTTTTTAATATCAAGATTGACACTGTCTACAAGTATCTCTGTTCAATAGCATAATTTACAGGAGCTGGAAGATACCGAGAGACCGTATGTTGCGATATTCTATAAGGAAGACCTATGCACAGTGGCAATAGCTCGTAGAGACGATGGCCGTTGGGGCAGAAAAGTTCTCGAGTGGCGACCACGGGCTGGAAGACGTAGCGTGGGCAGGCTTCCGACTAAGTGGACCGACGATCTGGTAAAGGTCGCGGGAAGAGCCTGGATGCGGGCAGCGCAGGACCGTTCATTGTGGAAAACCTTGGGGGAGGCCTTTGTCAAGCAGTGGACGTCATTTGGCTGAAACGAACGAACGATGCACAGCACAGTGGACTGAAATGATGACCATATAATAAAAACAATTTCTTACATCAGCTCCATAGATTTCCAAGCTCAAAGACAGCCGCTTCTTCTGAGCCTGTCTCATCCTCCCAGACCGGGATATGGACAGCTTCCTCCTCCCATCAAGCGGAGGGTCCGTTCTGTCCTCCTCACTGCTACCCTCATAGCTGACCGTCCTTCGGGTCTCGCTCGGCTGGAATATAGACTTTATGTACTTGGCCATAGCGATCGAAATCTATCGCAATATTATCTGTACATCGTCGGTTACCTGAAACAAATGAGTAAATGAATCGGTTCAGCCTTTCAGAACACGCCGAAATAAGCACGTTTTCATAACTGATCTTCCGTCTTAGGTCCACCAAGATCTAATCACAAGGGAAACACTAACACTATACTGAAATACTACATGCTTTGAGACCGCTACGATTTATATCGTTACTTAGTTAACTAGTATATTTATATGGATGTAGTTAGAATAGTAGAGACGGATTCATCACACACGTGGTTACACCTGCCTCTTTCATTTTCCTACATTAATTAACTTACTTTTCAGGTAAACGTATCCGAAATTGTTAGATAACTGATTGAATTTTAATGTACAATGTAAGTTAGACGTGATCGTCTACCTATTACCTCCCAGCATCAGCTAAGAAGATCTCGTATTACCTGAAGTCAAAATATTATTGGCAGGTAGTTCCTAATTGCTCATAAGATAGGCCCCCTTACTTAATTGATATTTATTGTCCGTGGTGCATAATCTTTTCTTGAAAGGTTTTAAACCTTTGTTTGTCACCTGTCATCCGCTTTGCAATGGAGGGAAGTCGAACCTTAATTTCGAACTCCTCCTATGTTCTATTAATTTCGTTGCGGGTCCAATGACAGTTTAACTTTCCCCCGGGACAAACTTGACCTTCATTGGTTTGGTTTTTATGACGGTCAAGCTGTAGATCCTGGCTACACAGGAGTTGCAGTGGTGGGAACGAGAGGTGGGAACAGTCTTGTATTACCTGAAGTCACTATTCCATCAAATCTGTCGCTACATTTACCGTAGTTGATTTCATTATGAATTTATTACCGAAAATATCCTGATTTCTCTGCATTGTAGAGTCTACAAGACTATTTTTTACGCTCAAGTAGGTATATAACGCACAAGAAAATTAGCATAAACATACCCAAATAAAGCGAATTTAGGTACACATCAAAAGATCTATCCGAAGGTCGTAAAACAATCTACCCTCGTCATATCGCCGATAAACACCTTAACAACGAAAGCGTACTTACTTGCTTCTAATAACAAGTCTATTAACACTTCCTCTGCCGATATGCACCTTTTGCAAACGATAACGCACTGCGCGAAACACAAATAAAGACTGCATGCATTGTACATTTTGCCAACCATAATTTCATCTCAGGATAAGATAAGCTTATCAATTGTTTCTTGCGATAGTAAATTAGTTTATCGTTATCAATTTTAATGATGCTCAGCCTTTTGATTTGGCGATACTGTTTTGTTTTTTAATTCGCGGTAAATAAACTGATTATGTATTTGGGTCGGCAATAAATGTTGAATTTCGGTTACGTGCTGGATAAAAATATTCTTTTGTTATAGATTTTTATTACAAATTAGTTTATTGTCCACTTACTGACTTCACTCGCACAAATCCTTAGGAAATCCACTTTTAAAACTGCTGTTATATTGCTATTTAAAACACTACCAAAATTCGCGAATTTGCTTCTAACATCACGTCTATCGAAATATTAACTAACTTAACTAAATTGTTGGTACAAAAATCACACAGAATTTGAATGTAAAATTGTACAAAAATGTAAACCTTGAACTTTTTTTACGTCAAATATTCGTTTGCATATTACGCGAAAAAATAGCAATCGCAAATAATTAAAACAATCTCATTTACATATCTGTGTACCTACCTATTGTGCACCCACACAGTATACAGGGTGTTAGTTAGGTAAATGGGTATATGAGCCGACACTAGCCCATGTTAACATGGGCATATAAATGGTATGGTGAAGACAGAAATTTCATATCATCATTTAATTTTCATATAAAATAAAATCCGATTTGTATGAAAATTTAAATAATTTAAATGAAGATATCAATTTTCTGACTTCACCATACCAATTATATGCCCATATTAACATGGGCTAGTGTCGGCTCATATACCCATTTCATTTACCTAACACCCTGTATTTTTTAGGTTTGTCAGTCCTGTGTACCAAATATGATACAAAAAAATCATTTTAACCTCCATAGTTCTTTTTCCTATTGTACAGTGGCGGACTTATTATAGTGCCAGGTGGCATTTAGATGTTCTCTGTCAGTCAACCACAGGTCAAGCAGAGAAGAAAAAATCAAAAAGGAATGGGTAAACAATTAATTGAAAGACGTGTAATTAATAAAAAATATTTATATTCGTTTTAAAATGTACAATAATAGACAAAGTTAAAAGTTCGCGATATCTACAAAGTCGCTTCCATAGAGCTAGATACAAACGACTAGCACTGCCTCTCGTGACTACCGACCGACGATTATGAAACCACGCTCAAGTGTGAACTCAAGATCAGACTTAAACCTGTGATCAGTATAAAATAACCGATAATAGCCCCTGGACCATAACCCGAAGATTCACACATTCGCATATACTTCGATGCTTTTTTTGTATATTCGCGAGATTTCGCTACTCTGTCAAATCAATGTCGCCCGAACGTTATCGCGATGTGTGGCCAGGGGTATACTTTTTCATGTTCAATTTTAGGTTCTCACTAAAGTTCATGTCTATTTAGATATTGAAATTAACTCAAGTTTAAATCAATGCTTGAGCTTGAATTAAGCGTCTTTCATAATACAAAACTTAGTATCAACACCTCCAGTAACATAATTATTATAGTACTGGGTTGGGTTTCTTAAAATTTAAATGTATCATATATGTTACAGGGTGTATTGATACTTAATCGTCGATACATATATGTTCAGAAGACATACAAGAAAAATAATATTAACATACGAATAAAAAAGAAGAAATAATACACCCAAAAACTTCCTAATTGAGTATTCCTAAGAACACCGTTAACGCCATCTATACTAAGTTTCCTTCAGATATTGTCAATTGTTATTTGTATGCGAAAACGATCGGCGTACAATAAAATGAAATAGAGAAAAAAACAGAAAGAACACAAGTTCGTAGTCACAAGTACATAAAGAACCAAAATAATTACAAACTATACAATTTCACGTTAACATCAAAATACAGAATTTAGTTTGCGCCAACCATTAAAAGATGACAGCGCGAATATAATCATTAAGGTGAGTATATACTAGAACATTTCTATGTAATGTCACGTTCCTACGAATGGTACAATACAGGTAAAATGTACGACGTTTCGTCATAAAAAGCATTTCTGTTACAAGTAAATGCTCTAATCTACACTCACCTTTACACTAAAGCTAAACTAAAATTAAACTGAACACACCGGTAAAGCCGTATTTTCAAAAACAGTGTATTGTAAGTATATTTAATGGGCATTTTAATCAATTCCTTCGTATTTAAATTTACAACGAATCAGCTAAATTAACTATAGCTACATCTTCTAAGTATTTTCTAACTATGCCTTTATCTTTTTCAATATTTAAATCCAAGAACTTGCAATTTTGAACGTTATTTATTTTCAATTAAAAATCACGGCTGTATAGTGATGGCAAGATATGTCATAGACTTGATGATCAGTCTTATGTCCACTAGATAAGTAACTGCTAAAAATAAACCACAAAGTTACATAATAAAGTGAGCGTCAAATAGTTCGTGACACCCAAAGTGGCCAAAAAGTTGACAACACAACCTTATTCTAATGAGGGCTATCGTTTTTATACTTAACAGTTGGCACCCCTGGCGATTGACAGGACTTTACTCTACAGTGGCGCCATCTTGATGAGTGCAAATACGATAGTCCTCCTACCACTTTCGCGCTCACCAGTTGGTGCCACTGTCTTTGCTACTAGCAAGTGATAGGACCTTAGTCTACAGTGGCGCTAAGTGCTCATTGTAACAAAGACGTGCTGCGATCTTTTTGGCTACTTTTTTGACGCTAATTGTCACAAAACAACGGTATATAACTTATTGCTTTTAACCCTTGCATTTTTAAACATTGTTGTTATATTCACAAAAAAATCATCATCATTCAGCCCCCCTAGACAAAACGCACTTTTTGATCGAATCGAAAATCGAATCCGTCAAAACTCCATACAAATTAACTTTTTAAAAAAATAAAACCGACTTCAAATGCGTGAACACAAAAAAAAACTAAAAATTAAAAATATTGCGTATAAAAAAGTTCATCCCCAATTTTCCACCCTTGGGGGTGAAATATTTTCTTCAAATTCGCATGAAACCACCCTCTTGATAATACCTATTCAACAAAAAAAGAATCGTTCAAATTGATTTATAATCGGCGGAGATATTGCGTATAAAAAAGTTCATCCCCAATTTTCCACCCTTGGGGGTTGTTTTTTCTATTATTAAATTAAAATGGGACCACCCTTTAAGTATTACCTATACGCCGAAAAAAGATTTTTTCANCTAGACCCACAGGTCACGCTTGCCAAATGACAGATGTCAAATTTGATTGCTCAAGTCCCTTTTCTATTCTTCTGCTAATCCTGCTATATTTTATTGCTATATTATATTTGACATAGTGTATTTTAGTATTACAGCAGGGATATTGTCCATTTTACGTTGGATAGTATAACGGATAGCTACCAAAAAGGCGTATGTATACTTTATGATACAATTGACAGTACCATGTATCAAACAACTATAAACTATGTCTACTTTTGAACTTTTATATCTTTAGCACCTAGCGAATTTGTAATATTAGAAATATTGAAACGATTCAAAGAAGAAAGGCTGCAAAAGCAAAAGTACATTTGCGTTAAATATTTACAATAAATCGAGAATTAGGAAATTTAAAGTTAACAACATTACTCTTCTTTTTTTAGTAGGACGAAACGAGAAAGTATGTTAAGTAGGATACTAAACTTATTTACGTAATCATCACAATCTTAAAATATCTATAATTTAGTACAAACAGCATTATAAATTCAAGGGACAATCCGCACACAAAAATGAGAAAACTGAAAAACAACTCTCGCTGAGGCTTATTAGAGTCTACTTTGGATTAGCCAATTGCAATTTTGCAGTTGTCAGGCAGTTCAAATGTAGTCATACAGTCAGCGTCAAATAGTGACACCCAAAGTGGCCAAAAAGTTGACAACACAACCTTATTCCAATAAGGGCTATCGTTTTAGCGCTCACCAGTTGGCGCCACTGTAGAGTAAGGTCCTGTCACTTGCTAGTAGCGAAGACAGTGGCGCCGGCTGGTGAGCGCGAAAGTGGTAGGAGGACTATCACATTTGCGCTCATCAAGATGGCGCCACTGTAGAGTAAGGTCCTGTCAATCGCCAGGGGTGCCAACTGTTAAGTATAAAAACGATAGCCCTCATTGTAACAAAGACGTGTTGCGAACTTTTTGGCTACTTTGGGTGTCACGAACCATTTGACGCCGACTGTTACAAGGGATAGTTACTTTAGTTGTCTACATTTTTGTGCACGGCTTACAAATAGTTTTGGATAAAGCAATTTTAACACTCTAAATTTTAATCTAATGAATGACATTTTTAGAACAAAGCATCTCGAGGGCCAGTTTACATGAAAACGTACATTTTTACAATCGTCAGGAAATCACAACTAAATGTTAATTTTATCCAACGAATTTTGAACTGTATGACTTCAGAATAAGTTTCAAAATCAACTGAGCTGATGTCATTTTGTGGTTAGATGTGGCTCTATCCGTCTCTCTCACTTATCCTGATTATTCAGAACGAGAGAAAGGGATAAGAGTCGTATTTTCAATTCATTTGCAGAGCAATTATCAAATACCATGACATCATGTCTTTTTTTTTCTCTGTATCTCCATTCAATTTATTTCTTTATAGATTTAATGTGCATGCTACTAAACTAGCGCATCTTGAAATTAATTTATTTATTTATATTAAATTCCTCAAAATGGTACAATGTCAGTTGGTAAACGTCCCGATGTAAACTGCCCACATTCTACAACTACCCTACGCTATAATATCTATTCTCCTCACGATGAAAGGCACTCCGTAGATTCTTTACAACAATTTATACAGTGACAGTTTGACAGACATTCTTAACTTAATACATCGTTATTTTTTGACAAAAATACAGTTTGTTAATAAAGACATAGGTAGTTCCAGATTTTTCCACCGAGTAATTGTGGCGCTGTATATTTGAAGACTCAAAAGTGCATGAAACATACGTTTTATTTTTAGAAATGAGCGTTTAACAATTTAAATTATGTACTTATTATGATAAAAATACATTACATTTAAATTGTGTTGTTAAGTAAGCAAACTTCAGTTTTTGGTATTGATTTTATAATGTACTAGCATATTAATTATTCTTTTGCTTCTAAATAATCATTTTTGATGGTGTGGTGTTGCTAAGAGTACATATTTAATCAAAAACATGCTGGAAACCGAATTTAAATAAAATAGACATTAAAAACAAATTACATTAAGCTCATTATCATTATTTTTAATTGAGTGAAGAACATTGGCCTCTATTTACAATTCCGACTAAGACAAGTTCAAGTACTAGTTATTAAGATGTACTTACAACGTTCACATTTACATTTGAATAAATTTCCATACAAAAATCAAAACAATCACAAATTCCAACGTCAAATTTATGTCAATGTACTGTCAAGTGTCAGCGATTTTTGCTAAGGACCGGCGCAGACGACGTAATTTTGTCAGTCGATATTTGTAGGGTTCTGTTCCTAAAGTCCGGTCGCGGTCGCCGAGCACGTAGAATTTCGTCCAATGACCCCAAGCTACCCATCCTTATCGCTCGCACGTAGTGAGTGTGCGAGCGCGACAGCAATAAGAATGGGTAGCTTGGGGTTATTGGACTAAATTTTACGTGCTTGGCGACCGGACTATAGATAGTGCCAATGGGTAACAAAATTCTCAAATCGTCTGTCGGTCTGTGAGCTATATCTCATGAATCATTATGTAGGTAGACAAAACAAAATGAAAAATGAAAGGGGCGGATAGATGGCGCTTATTAGAATTAAGCTGTTATTTTAAAATGTGTTTCGTAATAGTGCGAAGGTTTTCGTGATGCCTAACTTTTTAGTTAAGGCAATCTGATACCTAGGTCATAAAATTCGGTTTTACCATTAGTCAATAATTTCCATAACTGAACTTATATGGTCAGAAACTACAAGTTTTGGCGTCACAAGTCTTCGGTAAGCAGAAACCTTTATTTGTTAACTCGCGTTACATACAGTCTCAAATAGTTAGTGACAAAGTAGCGAATAGTTCGCAACACGTCTTTGTTTCAATAGACAATTTGACACCATTCCCCAAAAATTCAAAATCACAACTTTTCAAAATCAAAAATATTTATTCAGTGGCATTTATGAACGTCAAATATAAAAAAAAAAGAAAAGGTAGCCCTTATGGGGCACTTTACATGTCTCCTTATCTTATTCTAATTAACTTTTTAAAAAAATAAAACCGACTTCAAATGCGTGTACACNCGTTAAATCTACTAGTGATAATGTTAATTGTAAGGAAATAGATACAACTTTAGGGAAGAATAACCAACAGGTAATTGAACATTCTGAGCAACCACTTGATCTGATATCAAAGAAGATAAAAAATAAATACATATAAAATTCAAATTTTTGCGTCATCTATGTTTTGAAGTTAGATGATTCTGTCTCTACCGATTCTGACTCATCAACATCAGCTCAAGAAATATTTGATAATATAGTTATTAGTTAATAAGGCCAAACGCAATTTATTTTGAAATTTTGAAGACTGTACTACTAGAATTTAAGTTTAATGTTTTGTTTTGTTTATTTAAAGCCTATTTTGTCATTTTAAAATTGATTATTTTGTTTTAAGATACTGGGCAATTACTGTGCTTTGATGTGGGCAATTAGTGTAAGTAATGGGCAATAACTGTACTTTTTGGAGGATTTAAAATTTATTTCAATATTTTGTAAGTTACGTAAGTTTTAACTAAAAACTGTTAATATTCTGTTTAACAGTTTATTGAGTTATAAGAAAAAAGTCATGATTGGTCGATAATTAAAATACTTTCTTTAATTTTTCATCTCAATGTTTTTGAAATCCTTAAGTGGGCAATAGCTATATGGTTTACCCTACTTACAACGTTCATATTTACATTTGAATAAATTTCCATACAAAAATCAAAACAATCACAAATTCCAACGTCAAATTTATGTCAATGTACTGTCAAGTGTCAACGATTTTTGCTAAGGACCGGCGCAGACGACGTAATTTTGTCAGTCGATATTTGTAGGGTTCTGTTCCTAAAGTCCGGTCGCCGAGCACGTAGAATTTCGTCCAATGACCCCAAGCTACCCATCCTTATCGCTCGCACGTTGTGAGTGTGCGAGCGCGACAGCAATAAAATTACGTGCGAGCGATAAGAATGTAGCTTGGGGTCATTGGACGAAATTTTACGTGCTCGGCGACCGGACTATAGATAGTGCCAATGGGTAACAAAATTCTCAAATCGTCTGTCGGTCTGTGAGCTATATCTCATGAATCATTATGTAGGTAGACAAAACAAAATGAAAGGGGCGGATAGATGGCGCTTATTAGAATTAAGCTGCTATTTTTTAAAATGTGTTTCGTAATAGTGCGAAGGTTTTCGTGATGCCTAACTTTTTAGTTAAGGCAATCTGATAGGTCATAAAATTATGTTTTACTATTTGCCGACAATTTCCATAACTGAATTTATATGGTCAGTCAGAAACTACAAGTCTTGGCTTCACAAGTCTTCGGTAAGCAGAAACCTTTATTTGTTAGCTCGCGTTACATACAGTCAGCGTCAAACAGTTCGTGACAAAGTAGCGAATAAGTTCGCAACACGTCTTTGTTTTAATAGACAATTTGACACCATTCCCCAAAAATTCAAAATCACAACTTTTCAAAATCAAAATATTTATTCAATGGCACTTATGAACGTCAAATAGAAAAAAAAAGAAAAGGTAGCCCTTATGGGGCACTTTACATGTCTCCTTATCTTATTCTAAAAAGACACTTCATTCTGGTCTTAAAAATTTGAGTAAACAAAATAGTGACGTCACTTGCTTGTAGTGCCATACAAAATCTATAGGAGTTTCGTTTTGACAGTTTTAAAAAGTACGTCAATTGTTTGGTGGTGTCAACACGTCTATTGGAACAGTGGCGGCGTAGCATGGGTTGGCACCCGGCGCGATAACCCCCTGTCATAAGTCCTAAGGCACCCCCTGGTACCCCCCAGGATTTTGGGGTTACCTACCGATTCGAAGATTGAAAGACAATCAATCGCACATCTTATTATACTTTGGTCACTTCAGGTGTCACGAACTATTTGACGTTACACAAGTGTCAGATAACTATCTGAACCTTTGTCAGGCACCAGTCAAACTTGATCACAAATTCAATGGACAAAAAACTGTCGACTGCGCATCCCTTAAGCTACACGCCCATACGAACGTCCAATCATTTATTCCATACAAAAAGACATACATAAAACTTAAACGACCTGTTCTGAATCATCCCTAGTGCTGGAAACGGCGTCTGTGGTGGTGTTACTCCTGTAAAGTTTCAGGTTCGATTCCGTGTAGTCTAAGATCTTTCTGCTGGAATGCCTGATGTAGAGCATCTGTTTGTGGTAGATTTTTAGGGCTCCCTTTATGGTGATGTACGTAAGTCCTCCTAGTATTGTCCTGGAAATAAGTACAATTGGTTATTCATTATTTTTATACAAACAGTCAAGCTTTAGATCCTAGCTATGAAGGAGTCCCAGCGGCAGGAAGGAATGGTGGTACTAGTTCATTTCATTTTTACACAGGTCACACCAGGATTTCTAAGAAGGGTCCATCCATAGCACGTAGGCAAAGATAAAAAGGTTCAAGATGATAAAAAGGTTCAAGATGAGCAGTTACTGTCTCGTTAAACAATATCTTCCAATGTTGGGCATATGAATCAGCCTCCAAAAAGTATTTCATCCTTATATGTTTTGCTGATTGGTGCAAATTAAAATTAAATTAACATTAACATAGTAAGTAAACACAGTTCCAGCTACCTATTTCCGTTTTTTCTGTCGCTCTCATCAAATAGTAATTCTTTGCGATAGAACGAGACGATATGACTGGAAATGTTATACAGTCCTCTCAACTTTAGCTGAGAATTGCATTTGTGTGAGTGCACACCGATAGTGTAGAGTGGCAATCGGCTTGAAGCGCGGCGCGCGTCCCGCGCATGGTTTAAACCGGTTTATTTATAGCAAGCGGCCTGAAGCGCGGCGCGTCCGCCACGCACCGCTTCCTTGCCGCTCACATACTTCACCTCACCCCCGGTACTGGTAGCAGATACGTGTAATTGTGTTCCAAATATTAGTGAAATGGCTCCTACTGTAAGTGAATTTCCTGTACGAAATCCATTAAGCAGCCAAGTGAAAGATATTTTATGCAAATTGAATACGTATTTTAAAGGTGTGAACGAAAAGTTTTTAGTCTGTTTTTATTTTGTAATTTTATAAAGTTTGTCTTTTTGTTGTATTTTGTAAGGCTGGCTGGACGCCCTCTCTATAAACGGTGCTCGCAGAATATCAGCGTCGAGGTACTTCGTGCCTTGGCATATGCTGAGCGAGGACCTGTTTTTATTTATTTATTTATTTAAAAGGATGTGTCAAGTGTCGTTACATCGGCCCAATTGGTAGCAAGTTATTTATAGACTTCCTTTTAATAAAACATTAATTTTATTTGTATGTGTTTTACTAACGGTACTTTTGGCGATCACTCACACAAATGCAATTCTCAGCTTAAGTTGATAGGACTGTAGTTGTTGCAACTCACGAAGGCGAGTGAGCTTTACATGTGGCTCGATACTGTTCGTTTTTGTTAAAGTTTTGATAGACGTTGACATTACACTATCGTTATGTGTATGTACACGTACACACACAAGTAAAGCTCACTCGCCTTCGTGAGTTGCAAGAACTATAACATAATAAATATAACTGAAACTGTGGCCCACTGTGCATATTTCTGTAATCAAGTAAAAAATAAACATACCTATGCAAGTTATTTTGTATGGACCGGAAGAATATTTTTCCGATGATGGTGGATATGGTGGGCAGGAGGAGCGCGGAACAGAATATCCTCGTAGGGGAGAGGTGGGAGCTCGCGTTTGGATTCTGGTTGTTCGGTTGTCCCGGCACCACTGCTCCCCTGTCTCCTTCCACGCTGGAATAATAAACAATACTGTTTAGTGGAAAACATAAAGAAGGTAGTGACGAGATATAAACAAGTATGAGTCGGATAGTAATTAAAATTGGAAATATTGACCGATCAGTTCGGAAGAGTGAGCCATATTGCTCGCGTTCGTTTGCATGTTCGCCGTTCGCTCGCGAACTTTAGACAAATACCTTAGAGTATTCACCTCTACGGGAGGAGTACCCTACATTTTGGCGCTGATCAGCGTCACCGGGATCGAAAGAGAACCTTATGAACAACTGCGTAAGACTCACTTTCCAAACGGCAGTTTATCAGGGTCACCGGAATCATCTTCAAGACTAAAGAGGCCCAGAAGCTAAATGATAAAGAGAACCTTATGAACAGCCACACACGACTCACTTTTCAAATAGCAGTTTAGCAGTATATCAGCGTCACCGGGAACATCTACAAGATTGAGTACCTTCAGCTAAATGACAAAAGGAACCCTATGAACAGCTACATAAGACTCACTTCCCAAACGGCAGTATGTAGGACAGCGCGGGCACTTTCGCGCAGTACTTCCTAAGGAACAGCAGTACGGAGTCCTCCCAGTTGTACATCTTGGCGCTGATCAGCGTCACAGGGATCGAAAGAGAACCTTATGACCAGCTACGTAAGACTCACTTTCCAAACGGCAGTATATCAGGGTCACCGGAATCATCTTCAAGGACTAAGAGGACTAGCAGCTAAATGATAAAGAACCTAAAGACCAGCTACATAAGACTCACTTCCCAAACGGCAGTATATCAGTCACCAGGAATGTCATCAGGACTAGTGGACCAGCAGCAAAATGATAAAAGGAACCCTATGTATAGCTACGTAAGAGTTACTTCCCAAACGGCAGTATGTAGGACAGCGCGGGCACCTTCGCGCAGTACTTTCTAAGGAACAGCAGCACGGACTCCTCCCAATTGTGCATCTTGGTTACCGGGATCGAAAGAGAACCTTAAGAACAGCTACGTAAGACTCACTTCCCAAACGACAATGTATCAGCGTCACCGGGATCGTCATCAGGGCTAAAAGAAGACCAGCGGCTAAATGACAAAAAGCCTTAAGAACAGCAACGTAAGACTCACTTTCCAAACGGCAGTATATCAGCGTCACCAGAATCGTCGGCAGGATTATAGGTCCAGCATCTAACTAAATGATAAAAGGAACCTTAAAACCAGCTACATAAGACTCACTTCCCAAACGGCAGTATGTAGGACAGCGCGGGCACCTTCGCGCAGTACTTCCTAAGGAACAGCAGTACGGAGTCCTCCCAGTTGTACATCTTGGCGCTGATGAGTGTCACCGGGATCGAAAGAGAACCTTAAGACCAGCTACGTAAGGCTCACTTCCCAAACGGCAGTGTATCAGCGTCACCGGAATCGTCGGCAGGACTAAGAGGAGCAGCAGCTAAATGATAAAAGGAACCTTATGAACAGCTACGTAAGGCTCACTTTGTGGCAGTATATCAAGCGTCACCAGGATCGTTGGCAGGATTAAAGGACCAGCAGCTTAGTGATAAAAGGAGCCCTATGAACAGCTATGTAAGACTCACTTCCCAAACGGCAGTATGTAGGACAGCGCGGGCACCTTCGCGCAGTACTTCCTAAGGAACAGCAGTACGGAGTCCTCCCAGTTGTACATCTTGGCGCTGATGAGTGTCACCGGGATCGTGGGCAGGAGGACTAGCAGCACCAGTGGGTCGGCTGACTCCATCATCTCTAGCCCTTCTCTGTGGCCGACCACCTGGAAATAACAATAAAGATATTCACTCTCATGACTTATGAGACTTGAACTTTTCTAATGTGTTCTTCCGATTAATATCGTCGCAGGCAGGTCTAAATTGGACTTCACTGGTTGTTTTTTTAGCTTAGCGCTTGTACGTTCACCGGTACACATTTTGTTAAAAATCGTTTCTATTAAACCTACATAGGATATCATAGTGGTGGTGACCGCCCCGGGTGCCAACCCATGCTACGCCGCCACTGATTATTTCCATAGGACATTTAATATGGAACAGTATCGAAATAGTGATCAACGCGAGTTCAACTTTTTGTCATAAGGAGGATTTTGTTTAGCAGAACCCAATGTGAACTTTTCAACGACTCCACAGAACAAACACAAAAAATAAGTAGGTACCTTATTTGCTCATGTCATGTTTATTTAGTCCAAAATACTGGTCCAATTATGTCAATAAAAAAACTATTGACTAATTTATTATTTAAACATAGTGTGCCAAAACTGAACCGGTTTCCAAAAGCAGCCTATCAAACGGCGAGTGCGACCACACGACACGCGCGAAGGCGTTTCGCAATAGAAAGTGAGAAAGTCGGATGAAGAGGAACTGTTACATAAATTGCGTCAAATTGTTACGAAATATCATTTAAGATCATATAGAAGCGATATGGGATTAAATTAGTAATGTTTGTTGCATTTTAAGGTCGTTTTAAGGACATTATTTCGACGTTAGCAGAGCAGAAGTACCTACACTGAAAGCACTAGTTCTACTAATCAATAAGCCAACGTTTGCTAAGTAGGCACTGCCCAATTGCGATTGCCTCCCTTAGGCCTTCTTATTGCAGGTTATTGTCGATTTGCCACAGAATCGATACGTCACGAAAAACTTTGTGGCGAATCGACAGTGACCCATTATTGCATACACATTACATAGAATTAGTTAAGTCCAAGTCTGTGAAAGTAATAAGGCGATAACCACCATTAGGGTTGCTACAGTCCACAAGACAAACGATATGGAAAACAAAATCATACTTTCTATATCTTTTTAAACACCAGTCGACACGGTCAGCAGTGGCTGGCAAACTGATAATTTGTTACAACAAATACACAGACTTGTGAATTCTACAGTTCAATGCTTACGAATGTCATTTTTAGGACGAAAGGCGTGAACACACTCATTGTGTTTCACTCGGTGATTGATCCTCATTCAGTTTTCAGATCTGGTGAGTGATGACTGATGACATTGAAATACGTTTGTGTTGATAAATAAGATGGTTAGATAATATTATTACAGAAAGAAAAACTTTAGAGTCTTGGTATTAAGATTGGATGGGTTAATTTTTCTCTTTAATTTGGTCCTGAAAAACACTACCTATGACCTATTATTGCAAAAAACACGTAGGGGCAGAGCACTTTCTACGAAGAACTGCCTATATTCAGCAGTAGACCTCCTGAGGCTGAAATGATGATAATAACTTGTAGGGAATTAATTAGAGCTTGAAAGTAAACAGTTACATGGGGAACCATAATTTTTCAAGACCAACTTCATTGCAATGTTGGAAATGGAAAAAAATTTTTTTTTGATTTCGACGGCCGTTACATGCATGAGACGATGATCATAGACATTTTGTGAAAGACAGGCAAAGCCGTTGCTGGAAGCTAGTGGTAATATGCTGAAATTACCACGATTGCAGTTTATTTTAAACCGCAGCCAAAGCTAACCGTACCTAAGCCGGTATTCACAAACATTGACGCAGAGGGTGACACACGAACCAATCACAGAGCTTTATTCAACGCTGTGCGTTCGATTTGCTGCTTCACTTAAGCAAGCTTCGTTTGTGAATACGTGCGTCAATATTTAAGTCTAGTATTTATTAAATACATGTCAGTGCGCTTTTACCGTAACACACTCCGGAAGTATGTCATGTTGAAACAATAAATAAATCGAACAACCGATGACACAGTGTACGTAAAATAGATACTAAACCGTTATTTTCACACCTATTCTGTCAAATAACGTGTACATTACCCAGTTCATTGCCTTTTTCGTCCAGTTAAACAAATAAAAAAACGCTAATTTTTTTTACCAGGTTTTGTATATTTGTATACGGGACTTTTGCCTTTGACGTATAAAAATGCCGCAGTAGAGAATACAAGTACTTGACTCATTTTGTGGTCAAGGTTAGAGAAGTTAGATATCTAGGTTACTACTTAGACTTGACTAACTCGACATGGAATAAAACCAATCAAACAATTGTTATTTAAAATGCAAAATAGTATACTTCGTTGGGTTGTGAGATACTGGGTTTATTGCATTAATTTATTTTTGCGTCTAATTTTATTCTATTCTAATAACAGAATCTTGTCTTGCTATGAGAGGAAGCCATGATTAAGCATAGTCTCTAGTTATACATGGTGAAGACAACAACTAACTACTTAATTAAAATAAGCATAATGCATGATAATATAATAACCGATACTTTTAGTCATAATACATTATTATCAGATAATTTAGTTTACACTGCAGGAACACGACCCTCTAATCCATTGGTTCCCAAAGTGGGGGGCGCGCCCCCTAGAGGAGGCGCAAAGACCTTTATAGGGGGGCGCGGGCCATCTGTGTAGGTACTTAAGTATAAAAAAACCTGCGATCGACCGCTGAGAGAATGCATTCCAGACTGCTCGATACGAAAGGGGGCGCGTCTCAAATAAGTTGGGGCACCAGTGCTCTGGTAAAGGTAGCAGGGAAGCGCTGGACGCAGGCCGCTACCAATTGATCAACGTGGAAAGCATTGGGGGAGGCCTATGTTCAGCAGTGGACGTCCTATGGCTGAAATGATGATGATTATGATGACCAATGCTCTAATCTCTCTCCCAGAGGTAAATGGAGGATTTGGTCTACATTATCAGCGCTGGCGATTTGGGGAGGCTTGTTTTTTTAAAATACGGAATATTAAAAAAAAATGTATCTTATAAAGTTCTTATCGTGTCTAATTTTTGTATTTCTCACCCTGTAGAACTATTTTAAATTACAGCTCGTACTCGTACAAATAAATTATGTTTAATTGCCGTTTCCGCAGTCGTTATAGTGATAAAACATAACAATACTGATTGTTTAAACTTTAAAACAATACTGAAACCATATTAAGGTTTCACACACTGCGCCATAAATGCAGCTGTTTTAACTGCTGCAACTGTAGTCGTAGCGCATCGTAGGATTTCAGCAGTTAACCTAACATGAAAAATAAATAACCTAGGTACGTACCATCGGCAACAGTGTTAACTATCCATTGCCTGTCATGTCGTCTCGTTCTATCGCAAAGAATCACCATTTGATGAGAGCGAGAGCAAAAATGGAAATGGATAGTTAACAGTGTGGCCGTGTGTAGTCAGCGTCAAATAGTTTATGACACCCGGTAGCCAAAAAGGTGACAACACAAAAAGACGCGTTGCGAACTTTGTTTGTGGCTACTTTGGGTGTCACGGTAGTCCGTAACTTTGACGCTACTTTGTCTTTGTACTTTGACCCTGACTGTAAATACGTCTATGTCTGCTGGAATTCCAAATCACTGTAAAGCCCCATTTATGAGTCAGTGATGAGTTTAACAGATTTTACAGTACAGTTTACTCATATTGATATTGATCCGTGATTTCTTAATGTTGAATTAAACAATTAGGCAAGTCGCAGACCTCACACAAAATACAAAGAATCGTGAATGATGATGATCGATTGGATGACACATGGAGCTCATTTTCATTTCGTTTATTCCAAAAATGCTCTTTGAGTCATTGATTCTCAGGAGCATTGCTCGTTAAGTCACGCTTGCATGGCACTTTTTTGGGGTTTAACCGTTCAAAACTCAAGTGAATATTTAACGATAAATATTAATTCAAGTGGTAAGATCACTACATCAATAAAAATACCTAGTGTAACAATAATTCAGGTTTACATCATCATCACCAAGCACTTCAATTTATAACTTCTCTACATCACCGTCATCATCAAAATCAGGTCTTAATGTTCACTGCAGGAGAACAACCCATTCTAATTTACCAGAGGCAAAGGGTAGATTTGGCCTACACCGCTCACGATAGCCTGATGTTCGCATATTTGTCGCTTAGTCACCTTTTACGGCATCTAATGTGGATCTTTTGATGTGGATGATTGAACCTACAGTGCTGCTTACTAGGTCAATCAAATTAGATCCAAAAGTTGCGTTTTCAACAATTACCCAATTCTTCAAGAAAAATTAAGGTTTTTTCACTTTATAGTGACACACAACACAAAAATAAGCTGGCGATACTCCTAAAAAGACATACATCAACTGACCTGCATGACTGTGACAGCTCCGTACGTGATTGCGATCCAGTATATGGACCCCAAGAGCACTCCTCCAGCTATGAACGGGCAGATCTTGTGGGTGATCTCCTCCATAGCATCCAGGAGAGCCACGAAGGCCCCCATAGAGGGGAATACCACTATGTATTCCGCCTTGCATTGCGGGCAGAGGACTTTGCGGGTGATATTGCCGCGTTGCTTCTCGTCAACCCATCGTTGGAGGCAGCTTTGATGCACCTGGAACAAGGGACAACAGTAATGTAAGACTTCTGGTGCCTTATCATCTAGTTTTTTTTTAATTCAGCTTTGAAGTTTTCCGAAAAGTTAAAAATGGACTGAACATTTAAGTTTACATGGCTATAATTTTTTTTTCAAAAGAGATAGCGATCTTCGGATTTTATCAAAACTTCTCTAGTCTATCCCCATTCAAACGGTATACTAATCTTGTTTAAATAATAATAACAACTTCACAAATTCCTTAAATTAGTGCATTGACTCTACTCGGACTGATTTGCGAAATTTGTGTTTATAGCCCCTTTTTGTGTGAATAGCACGTTAAATACCTACAGGTAAAAATTATTTATCTTATGCAATGTAAAAACCTTTTCCCTATAGTTTTTCAATGTGGATTTCTTGAAATTAAAGACGCAAATAATTATTTTGATCGTTTTTAATTATTAAAATTTTTTTTCAAAATGTCCGCTTAGGCAACGTATACACTCACGACATCTTCTTCTAATTTCGACTGTTGTCGTATGCAGGCTCATTTCTCTTTTTTTATTACTACAAAGGCGTTTTTTATTCGTTGTTGTAGTTCTTCTATTGTTTGAACTTCCATTAAGTACACCAGTTCTTTAGCTCGTCCCCAGACGTAAAAATCTAACGGAGTTAGGTCTGGGGAACGTGCAGGCATATACAGTGGTATAGGGCCATCTCTGCCAATCCACGAATTGCCGAGGCGGACATTTTGAACAAAATTTGTAATAATTAATAAACGATCAAAATAATTATTTTCGTCTTTAATTTCAAGAAATCCACATTGAAAAACGATAGGGAAAAGGTTTTTACATTGCATAAGATAAATAATTTAACGTGCTATTCACACAAAAAGGGGCTATAAACACAAATTTCGCAAATCAGTCCGAGTAGAGTCAATGCACTAATTTAAGAACTTTGTGAAGTTGTTGTTATTATTTAAACAAGATTAGTATACCGTTTGAATGGGGATAGACTAGAGAAGTTTTGGTAAAATCCGAAGATCGCTATCTCTTTTAAAAATAAAATTATAGCCATGTAAACTTAAATGTTCAGTTCATTTTTAACTTTATGATATTTGCCAGTAAATTTAGATTTGATGCAACCCTACATCAATGCACGTCAAAACAATATATTTACTTTGAGGCTACGTCAAGCAGTTTTTTTTTAAATCGAAATTAAATGATGCGATTTAGGTATTTTGCTGAAATTACTAAAAAATTTAATATAAAAGTAGCCGCCTGGCATGGAACGTGTTATGGGGGCTGAAAATATAGGAAATGACCCATTCTATCCGCCAAATCATTTTGGCACACGATGCGCCAAACACCCTGTAGTTCCAGCATCTAACTAAATGATAAAAGGTACCTTAAGAACAGCTACATAAGACTCACTTTCCAAACGGCAGTATGTAGGACAGCGCGGGCACCTTCGCGCAGTACTTCCTAAGGAACAGCAGTACGGAGTCCTCCCAGTTGTACATCTTGGCGCTGATGAGTGTCACCGGGATCGTGGGCAGGAGGACTAGCAGCACTAGTGGGTCGGCTGACTCCATCATCTCTAGCCCTTCTCTGTGGCCGACCACCTGGAAATAACAATAAAAGTATTCATTCACACGACTCATTTAGGAAACTCAACTTTTCTTATATTCTTCCGATACATCTAGGGTTGCCAGGCGTCCGGATAAAGCCGGACATAGTTAGGCTTTTTGATTGCGTGTCCGGCCAAAATAACCGATGTCCGGCTTTTGTTAGGCTTTTTATTTGGCTGCCGTGCCAGGCGAAAGTCGAGCCACAGAATAAGGCACGCACGCATGCATCAGGACGTTAGGCAACCGATGATGATAGTACTCACTCGTGAGCTCACTAATTGCATGTCCGACTTTAAGTAAAATGTCCGGCCAAATGAAGCACATAGACCGGCTTTTGTGTTTTTGGACCTGGCAACCCTAGATACATCGGAATGGTTATGGTCGCAGGTCTAAACTACTGGACTTCACTAGTTGTTTTTTACGGTCAAGGAAAGCGCTTGTACAATCACCGGTACGTTTTGTTAAAAATCGCTCGTATTAAAATTACATTGGATACCAATGATACCATAGTTATGTCCTAAACTCAAAGGCCGTACTGCTACATCAAAATACCATTTTTATTATAATAACATAATAGCAAGAGTCAATTCCCCTTTTATCAATACGTAGAGCAACCATTCTCTGTTGCTTTTCTTTATGATTCCATAACATGACATGTAGGAGTATGTATATACCAGTGCGAGAATCCAACCAAGATCTTGGGCAAATCGAAAGAATAAATTATCTAACCTAAAGAGCATAAGACGTTAACATTTAAAATTGATTTGGTCCACTTTGTGTTGTAAAAAAGAACCATTGACTCTTTTGTTACATTTAAACATAGTGTGCCTTATTATAAAAAACTTTAACGTGTGATGAACACTGGTTTAAAATGGGACAATATTATTTGATCCTCTAAAAACTACTTGATCTTTTTTGTATGTGCACTTTTAAAAATAAATGATGTATTTTATTATATTTTATCTTTATATTAATTATTGGGTCTATTTTAGTTGATCTACGGATAAATTATGAATGATCTTCATTTAAGGTAACATAATATTTATGTTTAACATACTCTTTTAATATTTGGTAAACAAAAATAATATTTGATCCTCTTTTTTAGTTATTGATCTTTAATTTTGTTAATTTGATGATTTTTATATCAAGTTTGCCTTTTAATATTGATCACCTAATAAATACATTTCAATCTATGTATAACTTAACTTTAAAATATATTTGATCTAACTAAAAATATTATTGGTAAATATTTTTAATTAAAAAATATCTTTTAATTTACGCGGTACTTTGTGGTTGAGTGACAATCGTCCGTCATTGGTCACTGAGTTGGCCAAGGGCTTAGCGGCCAATAAGCAAGCAGAATGGTACATTGCCATGTTTGTTTAAATTACTAGCTTTGCTTAGTTTGGGACTAGAGGCGCTATGTAAAATAATTTCTTACTTCTGTCATCCCTGAACCCGACATCATAATTTTTACCTCTTTATTTTGTTTTCAAATCGCAAGGTTGATTTTCTCTTAGTATACCAGATATATCATTTTTATATAAATGGACAAATGCTAAAGCCTTTTCCAATAAATCAGTATCATTCAAGTTTTGCAAAGTGGCAGGCTGCAAGACACTAAAATTGGAAACAATTTCATTCATTCCAAGGAAACGCGATCTAAGTTGATTAATGATGATGTCTAATACACGATAGAATACGTTCACTTTAAACAAGCTTTCAGGATCTTGGAGACGTTCATCCTCACAAATTTCATCAAAATGACGTTTCACTTTTCTCTGACGAGTTTTAGGAAATTCAGGGTTTATAGACCATTTAACTGCAATACTATTTGCTTCCGTTTTTAAATCTTCAAATTCATGTCGATACTTTTCAAGTTCTTCTAGACAGACTTGCAAACGCTTTGAAGCATTTGAAAGATCGATGGCTTTAGATTGAAGTGCTTTAGAAGCCGCGTCTATGGTTTGTAAGACTTTGCAATGGAAAACCAGCAACATAATAAAATTGTATTTCTCTACCTTCTTCTTTAGCTAGATAGCTTCATTTCTCTCATCTGATTTGGAATTTAATAAAATGGTTTCTGTTAGCGCTTTTTGAACATCAACAAATCGAACCTTTGAAGCAAACATGGCATCAAAGCGTCCTGCCCATCTAGTTGGATTCATTGTTTTTAATGTTAACTATTGCGCTAAATTTTAGCTGTGAATTTTATGAATGGCAATAAGAGAAGATGTGTTTTTATGTGAATTTATTTAACCATTATCTAAAATTTAAATTATTACATTTATCAAAATCAACTGAATTAAATAAATGAATATTTTTCTGGTCATCATTACGTTCGGGTGCGGTTAGTGTGTTCACCAGATGCCGTTTCTTTTTTTACAGTTTTAGTCATTTTCTTTAAACCGTGTTCAGGCAACATAAAAGTATGGCAAATTTTCTTAAGAACTTTCAACGGATGACGTATCATTATAATTGAACTCTGTTAGTAAAATCAGAGACAGTCATAACATAACACTTTAATGTAAAAAAGAGACAAAATAATAAACACATCATTAACATTGTGGTCGGGGAATACTAAATCCTTCGGGGAATTCCCAGATCGTAATTTATGTAACGTTTTACGGCTCTGGCAATTAACTTATTGGCTTAAATTTAAGATCGTCAATATTTTTACAATTTTCTACTAGATTCCAAAAAATATTTTTTAGCGCATTGTATTGAGAAAAAAAGCGCTGAAGAGTTTAGAATTGCGCTATCTAGCGAGAAATGCACTATAACGGCAACACTGATTTTAATGCCGGCAGTATACCTACCTAGTCTCAGCGAAACATGCCCAGTGAATATAAATGTAAACCAATATACATTTTTGAGGTATGTTTGTCCACACATGTTTCCAAAATTATTACGAGTAATTGGATTTTAAACATTCTTTCTAAAACTGGGTTAATTTTTTTTTTACCAATGCATTGAAAGTTTAATACCTAGGTACCTATATTTTTTTTAGTTGTGTATGCAACTAAGAAGGTAACAAATAAATTAAAGACAAAACTTTTTTTTACTTAAGTAAGTAGTATGTGTAATAATAAATGTTGGGAATTGAGATTTCCTCTGACCGGGGGCCCCTTCGGGCTGGGGGCCCGTGGCATTTTGCCGACTTGCCACCTTATAGTTACGCCACTGGAGAGCACTTTCTACGAAGAACTGCCTATGTTCAGCAGTGGACCTCCTGAGGCTGAAATGATGATAATAACTTGTAGGGAATTAATTAGAGCTTGAAAGTAAACAGTTACATGGGGAACCATAATTTTTCAAGACCAACTTCATTGCAATGTTGGAAATGGAAAAAAATTTTTTTTTTATTTCGACGGCCGTTACATGCATGAGACGATGATCATAAAGACATTTTGTGAAAGACAGGCAAAGCCGTTGGTGGAAGCTAGTGGTAATATGCTGAAATTACCACGATTGCAGTTTATTTTAAACCGCAGCCAAAGCTAACCGTACCTAAGCCGGTATTCACAAACATTGACGCAGAGGGTGACACACGAACCAATCACAGAGCTTTATTCAACGCTGTGCGTTCGATTTGCTGCTTCACTTAAGCAAGCTTCGTTTGTGAATACGTGCGTCAATATCTAAGTCTAGTATTTATTAAATACATGTCAGTGCGCTTTTACCGTACACACTCCGGAAGTATGTCATGTTGAAACAATAAATAAATCGAACAACCGATGACACAGTGTACGTAAAATAGATACTAAACCGTTATTTTCACACCTATTCTGTCGAATAACGTGTACATTACCCAGTTCATTGCCTTTTTCGTCCAGTTAAACAAATAAAAAACGCTAATTTTTTAACCAGGTTTTGTATATTTGTATACGGGACTTTTGCCTTTGACGTATAAAAATGCCGCAGTAGAGAATACAAGTACTTGACTCATTTTGTGGTCAAGGTTAGAGAAGTTAGATATCTAGGTTACTACTTAGACTTGACTAACTCGACGTGGAATAAAAACAATCAAACAATTGTTATTTAAAATGCAAAATAGTATACTTCGTTGGGTTGTGAGATACTGGGTTTATTGTATTAATCTATTATTGCGTCTAATTTTATTCTATTCTAATAACAGAATCTTGTCTTGCTATGAGAGGAAGCCATGACGAAGCATTGTCTCTAGTTATACAAGGTGAAGACATAAAAAATTCATAAAACTCATTATTTATGCAAGTAGGCTTTTAAAAAGCACTTTTGTACGTCCCAGTATTAACCCTACCACTGCATCAGGACAATAAATGGGCCAGGTGCTGAGAAAAAGCAGCGCAAGAAACTCAGTCACTATTGTCAGCCTCTTTTTCAAGGCTTTACAGACTTTAATAGTTTACATAGTTACAAATATTTATGCGTGCTAGCTAAAAACAACTAACTACTTAATTAAAATAAGCATAATTAATATCAATCAAACATAACCGATACTTTTAGTCATAATACATTATTATCAGGTAATTTAGTTTCCACTACAGGAGCACTACCCTCTAATCTCTCTCCCAGAGATAGGTAAATGGAGGATTTGGCCTACATTACCAGCGCTGGCGATTTGGGGAGGCATACTTTTAATACATCATCATCATCTCAGCCATAGGACGTCTACTGCTGAACCTAGGCCTCCCCCAATGCTTTCCATGTTGCCCAGTTGGTAGCGGCCTTTTAATACGGAATACTTAAAAAAATGCATCTTTAAAGTATCGAGTCATATTTTTGTATTTCTCACCCTGTATAAGTATTTTAAATTACAGCTAGTACTCGTACAATGAAATTATGTTTAATTGCCGTTTTCGCAGTCGTTATAGTGATAAAACATAACAATACTGATTGTTTAAACTTTAAAACAATACTGAAACCATATTAAGGTTTCACACACTGCGCCATAAATGCAGCTGTTTTAACTGCTGCAGCTATAGTCGTAGCTACCATGAAAAATAACAAGCAACAGTGTTAACTATCTATTGCCTGTCATGTCGTCTCGTTCTATCGCAAAGAATCACCATTTGATGAGAGCGAGAGCAAAAACGGAAATGGATAGTTAAGAGTAGGCGCACACCGTTGATTTTTCGTCGGCCAATAGTTTAGTCGGGCAGTTGATCAGTATGGGCATGTATGGGAGTGCGCACACTACGCCGATTCGATTTGGCCGATTCTTCATACAATTTAAAATCGGACACAACTATCGGCCAACTAAAAATGAAAGGTGTGCGCCTACTCTAACAGTGTGGTCTTGTGTACAGTCAGCGTCAAATAGTTTATGACACCCGGTAGCCAAAAAGGTGACAACACAAAAAGACGCGTTGCGAACTTTGTTTGTGGCTACTTTGGGTGTCTGTCACGGTAGTCCTTGACTTTGACGCTACTTTGTCTTTATACTTTGACCCTGACTGTAAATACGTCTATGTCTGCCGGAATTCTAAATCACTGTAAAGCCCCATTTATGAGTCAGTGATGAGTTTAACAGATTTTACAGTACAGATTACTCATATTGATATTGATCCGTGATTTCTTCACCTATTATGTTGAATTAAACAATTAGGCAAGTCGCAGACCATACACAAAATACAAAGAATCGTGAATGATGATGATCGATTGGATGACACATGCATGAAGCTCATTTTCATTTCGTTTATTCCAAAAATGCTCTTTGAGTCATTGATACTCGAGAGCATTGCTTTTGCATTGTTAAGTCACGCTTGCATGGCACTTTTTTGGGGTTTAACCGTTCAAAACTCAGTGAATATTTATCGATAAATATGAATTCAAGTGGTGATCACTTCATCAATAAAAATGCCTAGTGTAACAATAATTCAGGTAGGTATACATCATCATCACTAAGCACTTCAATTCATAACTTCTCTACATCACTGTCATCATCAAAATCAGGTCATAATGTTCACTGCAGGAGAACAACCCATTCTAATTTACCAGAGGCAAAAGGTAAATTTGGCCTACACCGCTCACGATAGCCTGATGTTCGCAAATTTGTCGCTTAGTCACCTTTTACGGCATCTAATGTGGATCTTTTCTACTTTTTCCTGAACTAAACGATTGAACCTACAGTGCTGCTTACTAGGTTAATCAAATTAGATCCAAAAGTTGCGTTTTCAAGAATTACCCAATTCTTCAAGAAAAATTAAGGTTTTTTCACTTAATTAATAGTGACACACAACACAATGAAAAAGAAATTGAGCTGGCGGGAGATACTCCCAAAAAAACATAGATCCACTGACCTGCATGACTGTGACAGCTCCGTACGTGATTGCGATCCAGTATATGGACCCCAAGAGCACTCCTCCAGCTATAAATGGGCAGATCTTGTGGGTGATCTCCTCCATAGCATCCAGGAGAGCCACGAAGGCCCCCATAGAGGGGAATACCACTATGTATTCCGCCTTGCATTGCGGGCAGAGGACTTTGCGGGTGATGTTGCCGCGTTGCTTCTCGTCAACCCATCGTTGGAGGCAGCTTTGATGTACCTGGAACAAGGGGCAACAGTAATGTAAGACTTCTGGTGCCTTAAGTCGAACCTTAACTTCGATCGACCTCCTCTTATGTTCTTCTGATTAATTTCGTTGCGGGTCCAATGATAGCTTAGTTTAACTTTCCCCCGGGACAAACTTGGCCTTCAATGGTTGGGATTTTATTGGCGGTCAAGCTGAAGATCCAGGCTACACAAGATGCAGCGGTGGGAACGGCTATTAAAACACATTTCCTCTGCGATTTCGTGGAAACCGAGAATAAAGCCCGAGTCTGAACTAGTGTGGTCCTGTGTGGTGACTGGTGATCTCACTTGCTTCAATTCACACAATAAAATAAGTTAGATTATGACCTAGGACAAACAAACAGAGCTGTGTGACGTATTACATACTGCAATCATCTTATCGGTCACCTCATTATTACTGAATTAATGTCATTACGATTAAAGAATTTTAATACGATATTTAAATACCATTATTATCAGCTCGTAACAATTATTTTTGCTATCTCCTTATTCGAGCCATATCCGATGCTTAATGTGCAGGCAAGTGTAACAGTAAGATATTGTATCAATAAAGTCGTATTCATTTGTTTTTGTTAATAAGAAACGTCGCAAATCTATCAAGAAATAAAATATCGTCGCCCATGGGCGTAGCCGCGGCCTTCAACAGACTCTACTATCTTAGAGGCTCTTCGTTTCCACGGAGTACCCTCATACCTGGGGTCCTGGGGAGGCTGTTGGAGTTATCTCCGAGACAGAGTGGTGGCATACATAGACGAAAATGGAACACTGGTTCGTAGGGCGAGGCATTGCGGTGTTCCACAGGGTTCGGTGCTTGGGCCAACTCTGTGGAATATTGGATACGACTTTGTCCTACGTAGCCTCCGTCCTAATACGCGACTGCTCAGCTATGCAGATGATACCCTCATTGTGAGCCACAGCTCGAGGGAGGAGCCTCGCTGAAGTGCTAGGACGATAGACTGCATCCAGGCACTGGGTTTGAAAGTGGCCCCGTCTAAAGCAGAAGCACTGATCTTTCACCGCGGATATAGTTTGCTACATATTATTTTATTTTAGACGGCTGCCCCACCCTGAGCCCATAGCCTGAGACGGCTGCCCCACCCTGTATTACTGTGTTTTTGGCAAATAAACGTTTTGAATTTGAATTTGAAATTTGAATACCTCGGGAATGCATTTTTCTCATATTTATGCATTTCGGTCAATCTTACAAATACCAGTTCTGGATCTTCATCCTGATAAATTGCACACACTTAAGAGGTTTTCACTCTAAGGAAGGCGTCGTAGGTACCTATACTTAAAACTTTTATACTATCGTAGACTTGTTCCTACAGTCCACGCAAATAAATATTAGCAGCCAAATCTTTAAGCGCGAAAAATGATGAAATCGGAACAAATTTCAGTGCAATGTCATGTTTTCATGCACTTCACGCCGTGTTAGAGAGGCACTTCACGGTAAAATTGAGGTTTGCTTTATCAGTAAGTAAGGATATCTCTATAATTTCAGTAATTTATTGGGGTAGGTACATTTAAATAAGTGTGTTTAAAAAAAATATTTATTAATAAACACTTATGAAATGATACTGATTAATAAAGTTATAATAAAATTATTTATCGATATTAAAAAAGTTACGATCACAAAAACTAATTGGGTATAGGTAGGTACGCTTGGAATTCCAATACGCTAATTTTTGGAAATGGGTTCACTTGATAGAATAGAGGTCAAGGGGAAATTCCCCCAACGTCCCTAAGTTCGATTCCCCTGGGGAATCGAACTTAGGGACGTTGGGTTTTGTCGTTACCGTTTTAAACATGACCTAGGGTAGGTAATTCAAATTCTTTGCTAGTATGATGCCTCTACAATTTATAAACTCAAATATCTCAATATTAATCATTAAAATACACAAAACAATACCTTTATCAAATGCGCTAATAAAGTGGAAAAGGTTATTTCTTTATGTAACTGTGTCATAGACAGATTTATTTACTGATTAGTAATTAATGAAAAATGATAAACTCAAAATCGCAAAGTTTATCTCTGACACAGTTAATTTGGTGAATTTTAACAGGTGTATTGTTATGTAAATATTGAATTATCATAAAAAATAACCAATTAACGTTAACATATCTTTGCTAAAAATAGCGCAACCTTTTTGACTAGGGTACAGCTACAGTTTATGCATGAAATTATCAAACTAATCCTGAACTCTGCCCATGAGGACTCGGGGGAGACTTCAGCTAGCAACCTCAAGTAATTTAACATTTATGTGTGCCTGATGTGTTGGCTTTGTCTTACCTGCTTTGAACAGTTTTTAAGGGGCTTGAGGTTTGTCAAATAAGAGGAAAAAACTGTTTAAAAAAAATTGATATTTTTTTTAATGACATTTTGGAAATCCATGTGAAGAAGTGGCAGATTTTTGCACTGCAGGTAGAATACTTACTTATAAGAGAATGCGGATATAATAATATTACTGGGAAATTAAATGTTAGGGACAATAGCCAAACAGTTGGTGTCGGATTGGCTGATTCAATATTCTAGGAACGCGGGTTCAACGCTGCTGGACTATTGTGGTAACCCCACTTGTAACACAAACATAATATTTAACTTACTATGAGAAGTTTAATTTGCGTAAAATTACTTTTATAAAGGGCTTCTATTTTTATTATACATATAGAAATTCTGATGCACATCTCAGAGGTTGTCAAAGATATTGATTTGTTGTATGAGAAAGACATCAACAAAGGGCTATTGTGTGGGATAAGGTTGATAACCTTGAGAGGGCAAACACCTCGATCTTGGGAAATATTCACATTGTAACAAGGATAAAAAAACGCTTGAAATAAGTGATACAAAGTACAAACATTGTCAGAGGAAACTGTTAAGTGGTTGAGACATTGTTTTTAATTATAAACAAAATTTTATAAATTGCTAAAAATAGTAACTTACAGCCATATTAAGTGAAGCAGCAACGCGAAGTCAAATCCAGTACCACTCAAGTCTGTCTATGAACAGGTTTTTGGGACCCTGTGCGTCATCACAGTGTGATCTTAGTAATGTTTGTGAATATGGGTGTAATTTTAAAGTCAAGTCAAGTCAAGTCAAAATTTCTTTATTTGTTTAGACTAATAAATAGTTCTTACAAATCGTCATTTTGCTCTTAAGGAGCCTCTACATGTCTCATAATCTTTTTACCCTACCAGCGCTTCGAGACCAACATTTGGCAAGTGCTGAGAAGAAGCGCCGCAACAAACTCAGTCACCACTGTCTGCCGGTTAATATAAATACATAAATAATTTTACGTGCATAATTGAGGTTTTATTTATGTTGTCGAAAACTATGATCAAAGAGATGGAGCATCATCAAAGATCCTAACTAAAAATTAAGAACTGGCATGGTGTACTTTTTTTTTACTATCTAGCTGTAAATCCTATCTACAAAGGAAGTAGGATAGGAATGGTCTTGTGCTTACTAGGGGAGTCCCCAAACAGTACATATTTGAACCCTGGATCAATTCTTTCTTGATAATGATAAAAAGATAAAGCTTAATAATGCATGATTCATTTGTGTTAATGGGTTATTAGATACTAGATTATTCAGATAAAAATAAAAAATAAATTAGTCACAATTATCTTACTAATCAATTGCTTCAATTTTGTTATTTTAATAAAAAAACATTAACGCTCCTTCTGGCGCAGTTGGGTAAAATATTAACCAAACAATAATCACCAGAATCTGTCAGTTTTTTATTTGATTGTTGTCAATATTTAATAAGTTACATAAAACACAAAATATGTAGGTAGGTGCTACAAAAAATTTTAAATGGTACTTTTCTTATAAGATTTTAAGTAGGTATTTAATATTATGTATTTTGTCATTTACAATATTAACAGTGAAGAATAAGAACTGGAGAAAACCTCCTAAATACATTGGTATATCAAAATTAATTCAATAATCATATTAATTAAAATTCTATCATGTGCCGAGTTTTTTAAATGGAACCTAATCTTAAAACACACTCAGCAATAACATATTTAACTTATTTTATCATAACTATAAAAGTCAATTGAATTTTCATTTTAATAAAACTGATTGTTTTTAAACAAAAACAAGCTTATTTAAAATTGTGTTTGATTTTCCTGTTCATATTACCCTCAACAAAATCAACAAACAAATTAACTTTCTACTACGATGCAAGTACAGGCCAAAAAACAATACACATAATTCAATAACCAAAGCCGGAAGACGTTTTTGCAACAGTTCGCAATACGGTTCAACACACTCACCCATTTTGTAGTGCCAATGCATTTGCAGGGCTGTACCCACGCCGCCAGACGGTCGTCCGCCTCCGTGGCAAAACACACCCAACAAGACTTCAAGTTCTCATCATCAGCAGACTGCAATGCCTGAGAACTGCCCTCACTCGTTCCATTATTCCCACTAGGCTTCTCGCTCGACATATTAACACCTATTGCGTCTTCACAAATCAAAACACACTAAAACTCCAAAACCAAATGCTAAACCGCACAACGCAATAAATAAATGCTAAATGCTCTAGTCACAGTACAAAATAAAAGGAAAACAAATATATTTTTTTATCTAAATGATAAAAATATTTTGTAAATCTACTCCAATACAGCTGTTTCAATGTCCGTGACAGAAATGAATGAAATAGTGGTGCACGCACAGACACTGACAAGCGCAAGCAGCGGTATCGATTATCGTATCGATTCTAACAAAATCAATGCTCGGTTAGTTCGGTAACTCACTGAAATATATATATATTTTTAATTTGTCTATACTTTTGCAAATAAAACTGTACAGTGGTGGACTTAAGGCCAGGTGGCATTCTCTGTCAGTCAACAACAGGTCAATTAAAGAGACAAAGGTGGTGCAAAAAATATGACGGTTTAGTTAGTTAATATACTTAGGTACATAGTATTAGGGGCCGTTCAAGTATTACGTAAGCAGATTTCTTACCATTTTTTACCCCCCCGCCCCCCTTGTCATCAAAAGTAAGCAAAGTACTTACCCCCTCCCCCTATGCTTACGTAAACATTTTGTTATAAATGTTTTTTATATTGTCATTTTTAAAATAGGAAAATAGGTATTAGGTTTAACTTACATAGAGTAAGGAACAAAAAAATATAATCAGAAAAAAAGAACATAACAAGCATCAATTATGCATCNCATTTTTTACCCCCCCCCCCCCCCCGTCATCAAAAATAAACAAAAAACTTACCCCCTCCCCCTATGCTTACGTAAACATTTTGTTATAAATGTTTTTTATATTGTCATTTTTAAAATAGGAAAGTTCATGAAAATAGGTATTAGGTTTAACTTACATAGAGTAAGGAACAAAAAAATATAATCAGAAAAAAAGAACATAACAAACATAATTGCATCAATTATGCATCAACATAAACACAAATGATAACTTTCAATGCGCGGGAGGCCGGCCTCACGTATAATATTTTATGCGGACTACGTGCCTTTTCACACGTTCCGGTTGCCGGCTATCCGGCGCCGGGTACCCGGCAACCGGAACGTGTGAAAAGGCACTTAGACTCTCAAATTTCAATGGGCAGTGTCGGCACGAGAGTTAATTATTAGACAAGTGAATAGCGCACGGTAAATTCCCTAATGTGCGGTAATTCCCCTAATCAGTTCTCAAAGCGAGTGCCTACGCATATGTATTATTTGCGGGAATCCCCGAAAAAACGTAAATAACTAACGATGACGTAATCATCATCTAGANTGGGCAGATAGATAAAAATATATAATCATAAGAATACATTTTATTAGAGCAGACACAGACAGTAGTAGTAAACGTAATAATAATTGGCGTACTACACATAGTATAACACATGCCATGTCAGATATAGGAAAAAAGTATTAGTCCTTAAAATAATTGCACAAAGCCTTTTGAAATGTACATTTGGAGGTTGCTTTTCGCGAACTCGCCGGAAGACTGTTCCAGAGCCGTACTGCTGAGACTGAGAAGGAGTTATACATGAAGCCGGTGGTATGGCGAGGGGTGACAAGCTGAAGAGGTTCAAGAATATTGACCATCATGAATTTTTTTGTGTCAAATTAGTATTTTAAACAGCACTTTGAAACTTGAATAAGGAATGAAGTCGATATGTTGACGTAAAATGTAAATAAAACGACTGAGAGATATGTTTGTCTTTAAATAGATCTAGCAAATAAATTCATCATCATCATTTATCATTTTAGTAATTCTTGGTCTCCCCCAATGAATTCCATCCCCCAATGCTTGTTGGAAATGGCCTGCATTCAGTGCCTTCCTGTCCTGCTACTAATTAAAATAAAGTATCGATAATAAAGTATATCTTTATCGATATTCAACAATAGCTTAGGGTGGTGGTGCGAAGGGTGAACATCCATTTGTCAAAAAACATTACTCTATGGTGATTGTCTGTGGTTTCACGCCCTACTTCTTCAATGTCATGATGACAGCAGAGTTGAGCAGAGTGTATATTACTGCGGAGTGTCGTGTCGTCATTATTGATGCAGGTCAGACAGGTCAACAAGAAGGTGGAAATGGGTACCAAAGAATACTCATACTATGGGTACTCAGCGAAAATAGAGGCGATCATATTCAAATTCAAATTGTTTTTATTGTGAAATCACAGGTAAATACATAAGTCACGTCCTGACTGGTCAGGTACTGTGTTCCGCCGCATGGGCATACAATTTGAAAGATACAGAATAATAATTGGTGAAATGATAGGTAGTACAATTTTTATAAAATAGAAGAGAATAAGAATAAAGAATAAATTTATTACTTAATAAAACTTAGCCTAGATACATTTGATTTCACTTACTTAAATTAAGGTTAGTGTGCGAAGGTAAAATTATTAATACCTAAACTAAGCAAAATTGTTTGCCTGTGTCTTAGGTATTTTACTAAAAGTAGGTTAGTGCATACTAAACATTATCACAATAACAGTGTGTAACTAAATATAAATACATTTCTATTCTTAATTACTAAGCATTATTTTTACCTTGATCTAAATTAAGTTAAAATCTGTAACAGGTTTTCAGTTTCGTCATAGGTTTTATTTTTTAGCTAATCTTGTATGATTTTTTTGCATGCGAATACAATATTAATGATACAATAGTTAGTCAATGATTAATATATTGATAAGTTAGTCATACAGAAAATATTATATAGTTTATAAAAACGATTGAAATGAAATATTAATTAAATCTGCACAATTATTTTCTTCATAAATTACAATATTAAATATGTCAAAATAAAATTTAATAAATGTCAAAATAAAATTTAATAAAGGTCAAAAATTAAATTTAATAAATGTCAAAATTAAATTTAATAAATGTCAAAATTTTTAAATATTCTCACACTAACTAGTGTAATAATTATTTGAATACGGACCTTAATTTTTTCACACTTATTTACATCGACACAAGAAAACCTAAACCAAACAATATCCACCGGAAAGTGGTTTGAAATAATTCTCATCAACCGATCAACAAATTCATAGGTCAGTCAAAATCTAAAAAGAAGACTTTTCTATAATAAAGCAGCCCCGAGACGATCAATTGCGATTGTCAATGTATTTACGTTCCAATTGACGGAAACGATTGTCAATCGCTCAGCGAAACGATCAATACTAGCTTCAATGGCACCCGTCAATTGGCTTCAATTAAAATTATCATCAATTTGCTTCAATCACGTAAATTCAATTGACAATCGCTTCAATGCCTTTTGTAAACGATCAATGTCAATTGACAATCACGTATATTGACAATCGCGATTGATCGTCTCGGCACGGTAATACTATCTATACAGTATTCCAACTCGGCCATATTTTTGAAATAAATGTCAACACTCGCGCGGAACGTCACCGCATGACAACATGCGATAGGGCTACCCACTTGCAGACCATAATTATTTTCATTACATCTGCCTACTTTGAATTTTTATCTAGTACTAGCTTTCCGCCCGCGGCTTCGCCCGCGTGGAATTTTGTCTGTCACAGAAAAACTNCTAATACTTTTAAGTCTAAAGTTAAATTTCCAACCGTCTTAAAAATAAGAGAAGCTCTTTTTGATTGCCGTTCGAAGGGTATAAATATCGTTTTGGCTTGGATCCCTAGTCACAGAGGAATTCCAGGAAACGAATCTGTTGACTCATGCGCAAAACATGCTATATCCTCTGGCTCCCTAGAGCACTACTCACTATTCTCTCATGACGCTGCATCCCTCTCCCTAGCCCATCTTTATAAATCGTGGAGAACTCATTGGGACAATTCAAAAAGGATGGTTGGCAAATACTATGCAGACATTCAAAACGATATTCCCCCTAGACCCTGGTTTTTTAAACACAAATACTTACCAAAAAGTTCTGTATCAATTATATGTCGGTTGCGAATTGGTCATGCGTGTACTCCGGTTCACCTTGCGAAGATGCACATAAAGGATAGTTCCTTATGCGAATGTGGCTTAGACGAAGGCACAACTAATCACATTTTCTTCAATTGTCCAAACGTAGGTTCCTCCTTATTTGATTTCCTTCCTGAAAGCGTTCCTCGCCCTACTAATATTAAATGTTTATTAAATTCTATGGACCCACCGCTTTTGAAACTACTATCAAAATTTATTCAATCCCGCAAAATTCGTTTGTAGGTAACCGAATTTTTTTCTTTCCTCTCCCAATCCTTAGTCCCACCTACCCCCTTCCTTACATTTTAATTTCTATGTTATGTATCTATATGTGGTGTCTCAATTTGTGTTGTCTTTTTTGTTATAGGTACACAAATAATAATTTTGCTTATTATTAGAAACGTTAAATATTTTTGTTTTTTTGTAAACCCTGTTACTTTGTCAAAACTGTTTACGTGACATTGGCGAAATCATGGTTCTCAAAACCAAGCCGTTGCCATAAAAAAAGAAGAAGAAGAAGGGTACGTCAAAGTGAACTTGTATGCCGAACATGCCCGCGGGCAAGTGTTATCGACTTAGGACGGCGGCGCGACACAGCCTATAACTTCATCAAATGTCAAATATGGACATTTCTCCTCTGGGTCCCTTTCTCGGTCGCTGGATGGATTTTGGACGACTTACGAATGGATGAAAAGTTAAATGATTTTTAATGAGATTTATTAACTTATTGCTTAATAAGTGGTGAAGTTGTAGAAAAGATTAATAGACAGCTGTGTTAATTTTTGGGAATTTGCTCCAAGAAGCTAAGTTCTAACCCGTCAGAAAAGAAGAAAGTTTTTGGGTAAGTAACAAGTTATTTGTTATGAAACCACCTTGAAATTTCTCACACAACACTTATTTGATTCACTTTAAATTAGAGAATACACAGTTAATTATATCTTAAAATTTGGCCTTCGATTGAATTCTCGGATCGAAAGTTGGCTAAGTCTAAGTTAGTTTGTACGTGCGTTTCGACATGTTACCTAATTTTACATAACTGTTTTTACTTGTTGATTCCACAAACCACTGATCTTATTGTTTGGTGGTGAGTTGAGCTGTGCTTTAATTATATTATCTAAACTACTATTATTCATCTCATTTGAAAAAACCAAAGTTCTTTGCCACATGGTTGTACTGTTATTTTCATTAATTTTTCAACTGTCGTTGTATGAGCTGTGTAGTATTATGCCCACTGTATTGCCTTAGTTGATGTTATTGTTATTTATGCCAATCATAAAAATTTTTAGTATTGTTATTTAATTCACAAAGTAAGATATTTTTAAGCTGTAATTAAACTTCAACCCCCTTATTAATAAAAAGTTACACCTAGGATGAAGTCTGGATTAAAATGACATTTCCATACTAAATGACAACTTAGGCCAGAATTCAACCAGGGTGTAACTTTTATTAATAAGGCCTAAAGAGAGTGAATGACCTCTCCCCTCCTAAGGCTTAAGTGTCCCTCGGGATTTTGATTAATTTTGGCCACAATCGTATTGTAAGTAATTTCTTTTTAATTACATAATACTTTATCATCACAGGAGGTGAACTTTTTTACTGAATGAAAGTAACCTTTACTTTTCTATTTAGCATATTTGAACAATAAATGGGTTGTAACATCCATATTTATGTGTTGAAAGAAAATTGTTTGAATTAAATAATAGTAAAGTCTCCTACAATGTTTGTTACTTCATAAATTTTCTATTGAACTAGTCAATTAAAAATATATTACTTTATTCTTTTAGTTACCGATAATAATAAAGATCTTAGGATCTAGTGTAGAGAATTTCATACTAAAAACATTTAGATGTAAACTTACATAAATAAGCCAGTTTATTGCTGGAAATCATCATTATTTTTTACTTTCTGGGCAATTTTAATTCTTTTGTAAACTCTTGACTTTTGCCCATTGTGAAATACTGAACTACACAGTTAACATCATAGGCCAGCAAGTAAGTACAGACGAAGTACAGACTTGGAACAATGTTATTGACTGAAATTATAAAATATAATTATTGACAGTTTTACTTTTACAATAGTTACTAAAAGTTAAGAGAACCAAACGCATTCTGTCTTATTTTTGTCTTTTGTGTCCCAGTTTATAATTTGTTGATGTCCCAAAGCAATGGTAGGGTTAATACTGGGACTTGTAAAAGTGCTTTTTAAAAGCCTATTTGCAAAAATAAACGAGTTTTATGAGTTTTTGTGAATTTTATCATAACATTATTTCTTACTGAATTATTTTCAGCTTTATTGAAGTTGCACAGGTTCTTTTAAATAAATAAATAAATAAATATCCTTGGACATTTTACACTGCGCTTCTAGTCCCAAACTAAGCAAAGCTTGTACTATGGGTACTAGACAACGGATATAAACATACTTAAATACTTTTTTTTTTGTAAATACATACATATTATACATAGAAAACACCCAGTCCAATACAAACAAATATGTTCATGCACACAAATGTTTGTACTGTGCGGGAATTGAACCCGCAACCTCCGGAATAGTAGTCCGTTTCGAACCACTACACCAAACGGCCGACAAAACCGGCCGTTTTAGTTTCTCCAGATACTGCTTTTAGAGTACTTTCTATGTAATAGTTTAAAAAAAGCAGTAATTCATTTAAGATTTGCCTATAATCATAATTATCTGAAGCTATTTTTTTTTATTCTGATATAAATCATTCAACATGAGCATGTCTCCCATGTAGTCCACTCAGGAATGTAGTTCAGTAATAAGCATAAATCATCTGACTACATTATTATTCCAAAATATTTTTTATTTATTTTCCAAAGTTATATTTAGCATTTAAGATACCATAGCGTTAAGCTTGAGCTGTCTGTACTTCAGACCAAATCACAGGTCGTAATTAACCTCGGATATGATCGTGCCATAACAATCTATCCTACATTGCGCCTTCAATCACGCCCATTCAACAGGATAGCCTTGAGAACCGCGAGAGGGGACACCGGGAACACAGCCCGGCGACAACAGACAGCTCCGTGCCCACTGTTCTATCTGTAAGCTGTGGCAGGACCGGTTAATAATTACGACGACTAAGAAAGAAGACAAGAGTCGATATCGTGACGCAAATAACAAAGATTTATTTATTTAAAAAAAATAGTATTGGATGTGCTTTGCATGAAGTCAATCGTGTATACCACTGATGTCCAAGAGGTCTACCGGTCGACCGCGAAAACAATTTTGGTAGCCCGCGAAAGTTAAATAAACTGAACAGAATATTTAAAATGAAAAATGTTTTATTTCACTCTTCTGTACCTGAACCTTGCAGTCTACCGCAAGAAATATTATCAAGCATAAGTAGACCTCACAGGTCACAAGTTTGGACACCCCTGGTATATACTATGCATAGCCATATTCACGCTACTCATTATCTTCAGACTTCTAAACTGGTTCCTCCCTAATTCGATTCGAAGAATTCCTGCGATAAATCAAATCTGTCGATTTCTTTCGGCCTATCAGATGGATGGCCACATCGTTCCTCCTTTGGTTAATTCTAATAGGACATTCTCATTAGAAGATAGAGTTATCCCGTCTTCGTTGGATCTCGTAGTTGCACCATCACCTTTGAACCATCCATTTGGGCTAGCTGACTTCCCCAGGCTGTGCTTTCTACGTAATCCGCTGTTGCAAATGCTCGCGATCCTACGTCAGTGCTAACTCGCATCGCGTCGCGTACGCTCGTTCTCCCACGGTAGTTTGTGACCCCCATCGGGTAGTGTAGTGACTTTCACTTCGAATGCTTCTGTGTTGCATCATAACATCCCAGGTGAGCCGGTCGTGTGTTTTGATCTCTATCACGTACGCTTGAACAAGAAAAATACAAGAAATCTACAAGAAAACGTAGAGAAATAAGTTAAAAACTTGATCTAGTGTTGCCGTTAGCTTTGATCTCGAGATAAATTGCTATCTGCGAGTTGATAACGTTCCGGAGTTTGCGTCGATGTCGTTGACTTGAAGTGTGGCGAGTAACCGGCGTGATAGCAACGCGACGGGAACGCGATGTCACGTTACCTTAATTTGTCAGGCTGGCTGTTGATTGGTAAAAGTTTAATCGTACCTAGGGTTGCCAGGTCCAAAAACTTGCTTAATTTGGCCTGACATTTAGCCCTAAAAGCCGAACAATTAGTCCGTAAAAAGCCAAACATGTCCGGCTGCCGGACACCTAGCAACCCTAATGGTACCGGCATCAGTATGATTAGGGGCTTTAGTTCTTTGCCAAAACTCAAAACTACTTAAAAGTTAATAACTAAAACTAGGTAGTTTCATTGTACAAAGATAACTTAAAATAACGCAGAATAAAGAACAATCTACGGTATTTACTCTCATGGTCAGTTGCCTACTTAAAGTTAATTGTAGTTTTGCTTGCTAGTTGCTAGGTAGGATATATTGTATTATTCTGCCTGTTCAATTTTATAGAAAAGACCAATTTTATTCATTGCATAACATAGCAAGTTTTAGACTATATCGTATAGCTTTGACTGTTAGCGAGCTCATCCAGTCAATTTTCAGATAAAGGCCAAAAAATTATCAACAGAATAATGTGGAATATAAATAGGTATGTAAAACTAAAATATTATGTACTAGGTGTTATTGACTTGTACAAGGCCTACATTGTCACTACCTACTATCTATTTGTTCTCGTTTTATCGAGTATTTATTTACTAATACTTAATGGACCTGTGCTTGAAGGTTTTTGCGGATATCTTTTAAACTTCGGAGTAGCAGAGACTTTATAAATTCTCAGATACTTACTCAGACTATAACCCGAAATCGTTATCAATGTCCTTAAAGTTCCGCAAAATATTATCTTTTCTACACAATAATCTAAGATAATCTGATACATACAATGGGCGGCGTATCAAGCCAAACTCTAGCATCTAATTTGGTTATAATAAATTATAATATTTAGCAACCGAAGTGTACAGTGAAGTGCTAACTGTACGTTATGTTTCTCGAAGGCAGCTCGCGTGTTGGACCTTGGATAAGTCATTAAGGCGATGGAACGTCCACTCAGACGGATACCTGCGGCCAGCACGTAATAAAACTTAATTGAGCACCTGTATGGTAAACAACTAGGCATAAAACCGCTGCGTTCCAGCTAAATACGTCATATTAAAACCTTAGCTTTAGTCTGTCTTAAACTTATTTTTATGTGACCCCGGATAAGGAAAACCTAAATTAATCCGGATCATAATCCGCACTCAGTTCAAAATCCTCCCAGTACTTTTGGTTTTGTTAAAAACTTGAAAGTAGACGGTTAGTTTTGGGTACCAAAGTGACGTATTTCATGCTAATCACTGGCATTTTATGATAAAAAACCAAAAAACCGGTGCGTTCCGGCTAAATATGTCAATACCTTTGCTTTGTCTAAAAACCTACGTCTGACCAAAAATCTTAATATCATCCCGGATAAGGAAAAATAAGGAAACCCGAATCATCATGATTCATTACTCTGTCCAAAGTCTTCCCTGTCATTTTGGTCAGTTAGTTTCGCGAATCAAATTGCTGTCTCACCTCTACCTAATCACCAATACTGTGTAATCACTGGCATCTTAAGAGTATTCTAAATTTAAATTGTGCCCGATTTTGTAACAAAATTGTCAAGTCTCATGTGCTCGAGACAACTCCCACCTAGGGTTGCCAGGTCCAAAAACACAAAAGCCCAGACTCTGTGCTTCATTTGGCCGGACATTTTACCCTAAAAGCCGGACATGAGACTGGCGCGCCAGCCAAATAAAAAACCGGACAAGACCGTAAAAAGCCAAACATGTTGCAACTCCTGTGTAGCCAGGATCTACAGCTTGACCGCCAAAAAAAAGTCTCATGAAATGTGCTGTCGACTCTACCAACTCCACCTTTTTATTCCGTGTTACTTCCATTAGGTCAAGTTTAAGGACATTCTTGCAATAAAAACAAGCCAGCAGACATTTTAATTGCACTGGAGTAAACAATTTAATATGTAAATGTCCTCTATATTTGAGTAACCTTTATAAAGACAAACTACTCACTCGAAATGTAACTCAGTTTTCCCTTAACTGTAGCTTGCCTTCAGTAATTTACAGCTTTAACCATCGCAATCATTTAAATTGGAAGAAAACTGCTTACATTATCTTCGTAACACTTCGATACGGACGGAGTGTATACGTAAGTGAGTGTATATTCACATCGATACGGTGTGTATATTTGTTGGCGCATGATGAAATAACAAATATTGGCAGTAATGTTTGTCCAACAAACTTATTTACGCTGAGGTTTTAAATTAACGACAAATAATAATACGAATTATTACAGTTTCTAGTAGATTAGACATCATGACTTAGAATGACTGGCATATTCAATGTGAAACCTTGAATCACTAGTATTTAGCAATGACGATTAGGATTTAGCTCCTTTCGGTGTAGGAGACAAATCAAGATAGGCAGACACGGGGCTATACCTCTCGTTCCCACCGCTGCAACTCCTGTGTAGCCAGGATCTACAGCTTGACCGCCAATAAAAACCCAACCAGTGAAGGTCAAGTTTGTCCCAGGGAAAATTTAAACTGTCATTGGACCCGCAACGAAATAAATCAGAAGAACATAGGATGAGTTCGAAGATAGGCAGACAAAATCTTATGAGATGCATACAGTTATTCAGTTTTCAGTGCGGCTTCAGAAATGAAGACACCAATCATTCTCTATTGCGTTTAAGCTGTACCTTTACTAATATATCACTCAAGTATCTCACATTTTGTATTCGTCATTTTGAGTAAAGGTTCCTCTCCCTGTCGCCCTTTTCAAAAGAACAGAATGTCTAAATAACCCTCCTTCTGGCACAGTCGGGTAAAAAATAAGGCGTCATCATCATCTCAGCCATAGGACGTCCACTGCTGAACATAGGCCTCCCCCAATGCTTTCCATGTTGCCCGGTTGGTAGCGGCCTGCGTCCAGTGCCTTCCTGCTACCTTTATGATGCCGTCGGTCCACCTTGTGGGTGGACGTCTCACGCTGCGTTTTGCGCTTTTAAAAGAAGGCGTACGTGACCTAAATTGAATTCGACTTGATTGACGTAGCTAATCGAAAAAATAATCGCCGTTCCCTATGTTAATTAGGTAGAGGATATTGATTGGGAAAATCCTAGAATTCCTGTTGTAGTTTAATGATAAGAGAAGGAAAATAAAAACCTGCCACTAACCTTTAGGTATTCGCGTGCCGTATTTTGTCGTCTAATTTTTATGTGAAGTGAAGAAGAATAAATAAATAACAAGTTTAAGTCAACGACTAAACTGGTTCCAATATTGCTGACGCACTACTTACGCAAAACTCGTCGTTGAGACATAGTTAATTTTATTGCTTGCATTTAAAAACAACTTCATTTCGTGATAATATGTGACATTAACTGCAAAATGAGTCTGGTTAAGACGTATTCCGGGAAGGATGTGCTAATAAAGATACTGATTAGTCGTTATTAACTGTGATAATATGAAGGATGGGGGATAAGCTCCTTGTAATGATATTAACAATATTATAGCAGTACTTCCCATTTGTGCATTGTTTTTGTTGCACACTTCATTTTTGGAAGCCAAAGTTGTTACAAAGTCATTCGATCTTCATTAGTTTCATCCAAGCTATGATTATGATCATCATCTTCATCATCAACAGCCCTTTACAGTCCACTGCTGGACTATGAGCCTCCTCCACTATAGTGGAGGGTTTTGCCGTAATCCCCACGCTTGGCAGGCGGGTTGGAGATCGCAGTTTAAAAGATTGATGTTTTTATGATGATTATGATAGTTTAATGTAATCAAACGTATTTTGTAACATATTATATGAAATAGAACTAGCTTTGTGACACCAATTTTTAAAACGAGCTCGTTGAACTCTGTTTTTGTTGATCTGGCAAGAACTAGACTGACTTGAAACTGAAGATATTTTTCTAGTCTATTTTTCATACGTTTTATTTGATTGTTACTTAAGTACCGGCCTGTTGTCCTTGCTGTTTGTGATAAATACCAACTGTGTCATCATCATAAAAATAGTGCATATAATACATGATACCGTTTATAATCATATCATCATTTCAGCCTCAGGACGTCCACTGCTGAACATAGGCTGCCCAATGATTTCCATAATGACCGGTTGGTAGCGGCCTGCATCCAGCGCCTTCCTGCTACCTTTATGAGGCTGAGTTGTATCTTTCATTGGGTTGGAAATGGAACCCAGAACCTCTCTCTCTCATAAAAGAGGGTCCAATGACAGTTTAACTTTCCCCTGGGACAAACTTGACCTTCATTGGTTGGGTTTTTATGGCGGTCAAGCTGTAGATGCTGGCTACACAGCAGTTGCAGTAGTGGGAACGAGGGGTGGGAATAGTCCCGTATACAAGAGAGTCAAGTGGAACTCAATCTAATAAGAGATGCCAGCTCTTACCACTGGATCACATACAGGCCTTAATTACATTACATAGTTTCCTTAATACCATATTTAATTCCCACAATCCTGTTATTTTTAACCACTAAAGGTTAAGGTTAAGGAAGTTAGTTCGCGATAACTTATTATTGTACCCACGCATTCCCCAACGCCAATTTTCCGAACAATTTTCCTTATTACTACGTACGTTAACTAACTGTATTTTGCGTATTATTTATTGAATGAACTAAACCTATCTACAGTTTTATCGATGCAAGGTCTGGGTCAACATCTTTGAAAATACCTATCTGGTTGCAATTGCAATATGCACCTACAGCTACATACATAATGTTTAAAGCTATTTTAATTAAAACTAGAATATAAGAATTTAATATCAATATCAAATCAATCAATCAATGAAATCAAAGTTGTTCAAGAAGAAATTGCTGTAGATTTTTATGGGACAGGAGGCAAAAACGGATCACCTGACAGTGTCATTTTACTTTTGATATTTTATGGTCAAATAAAAACCAGACTGCAGCATTATCTTTAGATATTGTTCGCTTCAATATTAAAAGTTATTTTAATAGTAAAAAAAAACCAGACTATTGTTAGATTGGGACATTTGGGACATACATAACTGCTTGGTGTTGTAATACTGCTGCTTTTCTGGTAAAGTTGGTTTTAGTGAAATGCATCTTTTTATGCATCGTTATCGTAATAGCTCTCACGGAAATGAAGTACGGCAAATACTTATGTGGTTTACTAAAGAGTAAACCACATAAGTATTTGCCGTACCGCTAAAGAGCGGTTTCACGCACATAGTTATGTAGTAGGTATTTTTATAGGAGCATGTTTTACCTTACAGCAGACGAAATACATAAACCATATTAATTGGAAAGTAACTTTTTTTGTTTTAACACCTAATATCAATTTTGGTTAGTGACGATTCCTACATAGATAAGTCTGCGTTGTTAATTAGATTTTTTTGTTATTATCATCAGTGTTCCTTAATTAAAACCAGTTCAATTTATATTTAAATGAGCAGGAGTTTTCCTTTCAATAATCTTCAGTATTAGCATAACAATTGAAAGTTACGAAACATAAGATACAGCAATACCTAAGCCTAAGGCGCATTCTTCACAGTTCGCAAAATGTTACCGGTTGTAATTTTAATGTAATCGGTAATATCAGTTGGGTCATGATTACAATACAAAGTCAATTGACGTCGCGGTTATAATCGGAGCGGTCAAGGGTCGCCTCGGTACGGATTCAGTTCGAAAATTGACCGTGAATATTGGTCAATGTTTTAAAACATAGGGAATATTACGCGAAACTCTTCGCAGAGTCAAAAATGTCTTTAACTCTCTCTTAAATAGGGCTTACAAATCGCCAAATGTAAAAAAAATAAAAAATAAAAGATTAATAAAGAAACATTTGAAGCCTTTACGTCTTATAATCGTTTTGCCCTACCAGCGCTTCGAGTTCAACATTTGGCAAGTGCTGAGAAGAAGCGCCATAACAAACTCAGTTACCAGTTCACCACTGTCTGCCGGTTAAATTAAATAGAAAGGGAGCAAAAATATTTTCAATTACGCTATCGTGGTATCTGTGCAATAACTATAACTAGGAAAATTTCTTTTGACCATGAAACCGGCGACACGTCGTTTTTTAGCATTTAAGGCTATTCAAACACCAGTTATAAGTATTTTTGTAGCAAAATAGTGCCTATTGCAAATTCCATAAGATTTTACAGTATTTAGCTTGTCGTATCGCCGTCTGTACAGTCGCGAGAAGTTCAAACTGCCAAAAAGACGAAAGAGTTCAAAATTAACTAACTGCTTTTTGTCAGTCTGCAGGAAGGTGGTGATTATTCACACCTTACTTACATCACAAGTTAGGCAGTCTTGCAAATAAAGCCCCTGAATACCAGTTACATCGATCAAGGTTACCAAAAGTGGTTCTAGTTCTAACTAGTTAGCTGTATGGCGCAATACCTTGTTGGTTACATTACTTAATCGGATGCCGCCATCGACAGCCGTTGACGAATTGTTTTTTGCCCCTGTCAGAATCTTCAGAATCAGCACTTCCCACATACAGCTCTTAAAAATTGTGACGTAGACGACAGAGGGCAAAATTGAACTCAAATTATAATGCCAAAGTCGTCGCCGTATGGGGTAAAATACAAATTTGCAATTTGCACCATTCTTATAGAAATTTGTATTCAAATCTTGCTAGATTAGTGCAGAATTCTTCTCCTGAACAATAAATCTCCGGACCAGTTTGTAGACTCTATTTAAGACTGAGCTTTGCTGAGATAACAATCCTATTTGTTGGAAAAAGATCTTCACTTGGATCAGTCTATTGCGGGACTTCCCAACCGGAGTGGGTCCTAAGGAGGACATAGAAAAATGGATTAGTGTCATAAGTATTTCCCGCATGAAAAATATTTTTTTTGTTCAGGGAGGCTCGGCGAAATAAAGGTTGGGAAAACCTGATCTATTGGATGGTTTACCAGAATAGTCGTCAATTGTGTGGCCGTAGCATATCCGACGGCATCAACTTACACAATAGGGGAGCAATAGAATAGGTGTTCGGATTAACCGGCTATTGTACTGTAACCGATACCCGTAAAGCTTCTGGGAACAGGTGACAATCTATTGGAGCGATCCAGGCTTATTGATTGACGTTGTTCCAGTTTATAAACAAACTAGTTTTCCGCCCGCGGATTCGCCCGCGTGGAATTTTGTCTGTCACAGAAAAACTTTATCGCGCGCGTCCCTGTTTCAAAAACTGGGATTAAAACTATCCTATGTCCTTTCCCAGGACTCAAACTATCTATATGCCAAATTTCATCAAATCGATTTATTGGTTTAGGGTGGTTTAGGCGTTACTTTCGCTCGCGCGCGTCCCTGTTTCAAAAACTGGGATAAAAACTATAGTATGTCCTTTCCTGGGACTCAAACTACCTCTATGCCAAATTTCATCAAATCGGTTTATTGGTTTAGGAGGCGTTACTTTCGCATTTATAATATTAGTATAGATAGATATACATTGTCACTTCTGAGGTCACTTCTATCAAATTATCTATTCTGTGCTTCTATTTAAACAAACAGTGGTAGACATGTAGTATATGTTGATATAGCTAATAAGTTCCTTAATGATAAAATAATACTGGTCTAATATGGGAAAACCCGCGCCCATGTATTTATTATACCTACATAAATAGAAATCTTAATGAAGTCTCAATCCGGTGCACTCTTCGACCTTTGTACGACTATTATAATGCTGAAGGTTGATTCGCAATAATACCACAGAATAATACTTACGTGCATACGTGTCCGCTGTCCGGAATTTTTGTAGTTTAAGAGTAGGCGCACACCGTTGATTTTTAGTTGGCCGATAGTTGTGCCCGATTTTAATTTGTATGAAGAATCGGCCAAATCGAATCGGCGTAGTGTGCGCACTCCCATACATCCCATACTGATCAACTGCCCGACTAAACTATCGGCCGACGAAAAATCAACGGTGTGCGCCTACTCTTAATATTAACTTGAACTTGGGTTTAAAAGGCGCATGCTTATGCTAAATGTAACAACTACCAACTACCTAGTTAACTACCTTTTAATAACATTGATGTTATAAATTTAAACTGTATTGAATAGAAGCCATTCATCCTATTCAAATAACTCAAGCCTAAATAATAGCAGGAACAGGATTAAAATTAAATAGCAATTAAAATGTTTAGTTAATATATTAATTACAAGTTTGCGTGTCAGCTCAAAACTAAATTACCTATTTAGACAATTTTACAGTCATAATAAAATAGGTTTGCTTATTAATGTACTAGCTTTCCGCCCGCGGCTTTGCCCGTCAGTCACAGAAAAACTTTATCGCGCGCGTCCCTGTTTCAAAAACCGGGACAAAAACTATCCAAAGACACATNAATACGTCTCATCTCTAGTTGCAAGATAGTTTGCTCAATTTCAATAGTTTTTTGGTTGCTCTAGGGCTGAAATAACCTGCTGAAAATCGCTTCGATAGTTCTCGGAACATCAGCATAACTTCGCAGTTTTCTAAATCCGGGAAAGAATCCTTTTTTTTGTTAAAAACATATAAGTTTTACAGGAAAACCATAACTAACAGATGTTTTATAGGTAAACTGTCGCCCGTACTTATACACAAACTTTATTATGAGGTCTTCTCTTACTTATTTACTTAAGCAAACATCGTTTGTCCCACATAACCACACATTTCAATCAAATAAGCACCTACCTAAGCATTTCCCGGCGTTAAAAAAAGGTTATACTGTAATCTAGATTACAATCACACAGTTATTCTTAAACTATCCCGGCTATTATCGTACACGCTTATTCCATTGAATAAGCGTCCATTTTTCTTGTTTCCAATAAATAACATTTTTATTTACTTATTTATTTAATCTGATGGAATTCACAATGTTAAGGTGACATATGCAGTCTAGTTAGTACATATAAAAAGTTTTTTGCAGCGCTGTCATCCGTCACTGACACGACACTTTTAATTATAAAATTGCGGAAATGACTGAAAACAACATCTGCCTAGTGAATTTCATATTTAAAGCAGACTAATGATTAGATATTTGGCCACAAAAAGAGTTCCTTTGTAGGGAAATGCCGCAGTGAAGCCGAGGAGTGGAAGAGTGCCTGCCACCTGCCGCCGCATGCAAGCAGCGGTTTAGGAATGTGGCCCGCTCATTACTGGAAAAGCCATAAAATATCACTCATTCAACAGAATTCTGTTGGGCCTCTTACCGGATCTGTATTTATTATGAATGATCGCAGCAGATGGTCTCCTTCGTGACACTGTAAATTGTTCGAGAGTACACCTACAAGAAGGTTTCGTTAAATTATACTACTACTAACAGTAATATTACAATCTACGAGTACATACCCAGCTAACCCGGTGAACTTCATATCGCCTAAACATAACATTTAAGCATCATTTTACTTTAACTTTAACAACCGTCAATTAATTTTAACAGAATCATTAAAACCGACTCTAAAAAACCTGCACTAAAAAGTAGAAAAATAATTACATTATTTATTGATTAGGACAAATTATGCCTAATAACATAGTCCGGCTATAACTTCTGTCATTATGGTCACAACTTCAAAATTTTGAATGAAGGTGGATGTCTATATCAACAAGGAAGCGAGCAGCTTAATTTCGTGTGTCCAGCTAGGCCGGTTTCAAGTCACACAACATTAACTATAATAATAAAGAAATCGCAGTAAGGAACCATAGACTTGGCACGACTTTGTCTAGATTTCATTACTTTTTAGAGATAAACAAGCAGCGCCTCCATCGAGACTTGGCTAGTTTTTTACACAATGTTTTTGGTGGGTTATCTATACTTCTAGGTATACTAATATTATAAATACGAAAGTAACTCTGTCTGTCTTGCTTTCAGGCCTAAACCACTGAACCGATTTTGATGAAAGGCATAAAGATAGTTTGAGTCCTGGGAAAGGACATAGTACATATAGTTTTTATCCCGGTTTTTGAAACAGGGATGCGCGCGATAGTTTTTCTGTGACAGACAATAAACGACGCGTCTTTAGAGTTTTTGGTTAGAAAAATGTATGTCTTTAGATATCGATAGTATTTAATACAGGGTGAATTTTTTTAATGCCACCTGGTGGGAAACCTCCTCCACCTCTTGAATTCGGGGCCAGACGAGTGTAACGCGTAATGAAATACATCGTGTAATGTATCAAGCGCGTCACACACGGCTAAGCTACGATAAATTTATTAAAAAAAAATATATTTTCCTACGAGTCTCCGTCGGTGCCACACGTATTTCGACGATGATTCTGATCTAGAATATGAAATGCAGATTGCACTAGCACATTCCAAAAGGAGAAAATTTGGACATCCCATTACGCCTAAAATTAACCACGTAACAGAAAGTAACAATTTGTTAATACTTTTACACCGTGATGCAAGTAGTACAAAACAAAAGACAAACCTCCATTGTAGATGGGTACAAAGGAGTTGCAGCGGTAGCGGTAGGATCGAGTTGTGGGAATAGTCCCCGAACTTAACGCTGATAAAGTTTTAAGAAAAGTGATCACGAAGTTCAAGTTAAAGACTGTTATTTTGAACGGATTACGCTTTCTGTGTGCTAAACCACGACCGACTATTATCTCCCAAAATCGCCCAAAAAGTCGTCAACCCTATGGGCGGGGCAGTGAGGGGCAGGGAAGGCGGCGGGGGCGCGGGCCGGGACCTCTAATTGCGGCGGCGGAGCGTTTTTGCGGGGCGCAATCTGTATGCGGGCGGCGCGGCGCGGGCTTCCACGAACGCGATTACTGCGTCCGCGCGGCCATCTTGCCGTGACTTATGTGCGCGCGCACAATTATCGCCAATTAACAANGGTAAAAATGAAAATTCGGTGCCTAGGCATCTCGCAGATCCCGATGCCCTTAACTCATATTTTTTGAATAGTTTGCCACCTAAACAAACCGTCTTACACGAGACCCAAGCAAGTGGGTCAGCACATAGATGTGCTGGCGCCAAGCTTCACTTTGCAATGGCCAACGAGACAACTGTCAACAAAATAATTACCTTATCGGCATCGTCAAACTCTAAGGGTTGTGACGGGATTTCCATGCTTATGTTATATTTGACGCTTCCGTATTCAATGGGAGCGATACTTGCTATAGTAAACAAGTCCCTGACTGAAGGCATTTTTCCTGATGCCTGGAAATGTGCCATCGTAACGCCAATCCCGAAAACATCGAACCCAGAAAGTTATTCTGACCTGAGACCCATTAATATACTTCCTGCCCTATCAAAAGTAGTTGAAAAATGCGTTAAAATGCAACTGGTATCATTCCTAGAAACAAACAATATTTTGCCGTCAATACAGTCTGGTTTCAGGAAGAACCATAGCACGGTATCTGCTCTCATGAATATCACTGATGATATACTTGCGGAGTCGGATAAGGGTCGAGGTACAGTATTGGTATTGCTTGACTTTAGCCGAGCTTTTGACTGTATAGATATACCTACATTACTAGTAAAGTTGGAATCATATGGGGTTGGTGCAGACGCATGTGCCTGGTTTCGGTCATATTTTCGGGATCGCTATCAGAAAGTGCAATGCCCAGATATTGATGGCAAGGTGATGATGTCAGCGCAGCTGCCCTTGGAGAGAGGCGTAATCCAAGGGTCAATACTGGGTCCAACGCTTTTTTCAGTTTACACAGCGAGCATTGTCGATGTTGTGGAGCACTCTCAACTCCACTTATACGCGGATGATAGTCAATTATATGTTCATACTGCGCCATCCGAAAATGAAGTCAGGGTCGCTATTGCCAAGTTGAACAAAGACCTAAGAGCTATTACGGATTGGTCAATAAACCATGGGCTTTTTCTTAATCCAAAAAAAAGTATAACTATTACTCTGGGTACAAAACATCAAGTTCAAAAAATCAAGAGTATTAGCCCGGATATTTTGGTGCGTGATACTGTTGTTCCTGGTGAGGGCTGTGTTCGCAATCTTGGGTTATTACTTGATGAAAATTTAAAGTTTGAGCAGCATATCCGTAATAAAATGGCTAAATGTTTTGGAGCTCTTAAAAAAATGTACCAATTCAGAGCATATCTTAATAAAAGTATCAGGCTTTTGGTATGTAATAGCTTGGTTTTATCGCACCTTTCATACTGTGACATTGTTTACACTCCTTGCTTGTATAAAAAAACTGCTAAGAACGTGCAGAGGGTGCAGAACGCATGCATGCGGTTTTGTTTTTCTATCCCTAGAAGACATCATATTACACCTACTTTAATCGAAAAAAACATTCTCAGTATGTCCAAACAAGCCACATTAAAGTATGCATGTTTTCTGCACACTTTGCATCATACAAAAATGCCAACTTACTTATGGAGTAAACTGTTTCCTAAACATGTAAATAGATTGCTTAGAGACAGGGGGCATCAGCTACTTATACCAAAAATAAAATTGGCTAGTGCTAGGGGCTGCTTTAGATTTGCCGCTGCAAAAATTTGGAATGACCTGCCACCACCGGTTCGCGCCGCATTGGATCTTACGCTACCGACCTTCCGCAAAAGATGTCGCAACTGGCTGCTTCAAGAGCAATCTCTGGCACTGGCTAATTATAAGTTCACATAGCAATTTGTAATTTTAGGAAATTGTAATTTTAAGTACCTATAAATTAATATTTATTTATTTACTTATGTATATCTTGGCTATGGCAGAATAACAGGGTTTGTGGGTCTCCTGCAATCACTGAGTCATAGACCTTTTTGTCTCTTATGAATTTTTGTATCTGTGAAAAACTGTAAATGAAACCTGTTTTGAGACAAATAAATACTTTCTATTCTATTCTATTCTAACTTCAATTGCAAGTTTAACTTTTTGCTACAATCGTTTTCATTGTGTTCGGATACGTACAATCTACACATAGCTCGTAGAGACGATGGCCGTTGGGGCAGGAAAGTTCTCGAGTGGCGACCACGGGCTGGAAAACGTAGCGTGGGCAGGCCTCCTACTAGGTGGACCGACGATCTGGTAAAGGTCGCGGGAAGAGCCTGGATGCGGGCAGCGCAGGACCGTTCATTGTGGAAAACCTTGGGGGAGGCCTTTGTCCAGCAGTGGACGTCATTTGGCTGAAACGAACGTACAATCACCTTGTTTCTTTTTTGTTGGTAGCTATGTCTTGTTTACATTTTTCCTTCTAATATCATCATCTTGTTCTTGACTTTCATCTAATTACTGACTTGTCTAATAAATAAATTAAAATTGAGCATTTCTCTTTCCAGGCTATGAAGCAAAATGTAATACAAAACAACGTGCCATTGAAACAACACACGCAAACCGAAAACATGCAAGCTCATATGACGCAGCAAGAAGCGCATTATCTGCAGCAAAAACAGATGATGAACCCGCTCTACAATGGCGGTTACCCACATATGCCTCCAGACAACAGCCAGTACCAGGGCCAGTATCCACCAAAACACGAGAACATAAACTACAACCACGTTCAACAGGGCATCACAAACGCTTACGATCAAAAAGGCATGTTTGATCACCTCAACAAATATCAAGACTACTCAAAACAACCGCAATACAGTCCGAATAGTACAACGAGTTCGAACAGCAACCAACCCTCGAAGGAACTCAAGATAAACGAACAAGAGTTCTTGCCTGAATTCGCAGCTAGCAAATCCGATCCCAAATATCAAACGTTGCCATACAACACGAAATTCCCACAGAGCACCAATGGCAAACAAAAACCCGAAGTCAACGGTAAAAGCAACGAAGTACAAGACAAAAATCAAAACGCAGCGAACATCAATGTAAATCATATGACTGTACATTCGACGCCATTGACTGTTGTAAACAAAAGTCTAGCGACGCCTCTGAGTCAGATGGAGACATATCAACAGGAACATACATATCAGTTACAAAAATCTGACTCGTCAAGTAGATGTAACCAAGAGGGTAAAGAGAACCATGCATATCCACAGAATTCTAGATTAAGTCAAAACAATAGTCAGAGTAACGACGACTCGAAGAGCAGCGCGGGGAAGAGTCAACAGGGTAATTTGAAGGGTAGCTCACCGAGTTTGGGAACGAACACCACGACGGCGAGCAGTTCAATAGGATTCGGGGTGAGTTCCAGCTTATAACCCATCACAATCACTCACTAAACCGTGCTTGTATCATAATAGCTAACCCGCTCACCATCTGTACATAAATCATCATCATTCATTCCAGAAACCCGTATCGAGTGTAGCACCCACATCGGTTCAGGTCTCCGGGAAACCGTCACCCATTTACCAGACATCCTCCACAAAGATCCAACCGGTCCAGCCACAGACCGTTCAGACCCAAAGCGTCACGAGTCATGTAGCTAGTAACGCGGCGCCTTCCCAACCCCAGATGATTAGGAACACTGCGTCGGGGCTGTCGGCGAGCGCGGGCTTCGGCTCCAACGCGTCGGCTCAGAGCCTGCTGCTGTCGCCGCCGCAGGGCGCCAGCACGCCGCTGGCCACGCCCGACACCAGCACCGACAAGTCGCCCAAGCCGGCCTTACCTCCTAAGCCTACCATTAAGGTGAGATTCCTATGAGCCAAGTCTTCAAAACCGCCGCAGATGGAATACGTACTAATGAACTTACTTGTAAATAATGCAGACATGAATGTCTTCTTTGCCATTTCGTTTGTAATTATACAAAATCACACAATTTATCGGCTTATACAGGGTGTTTGGTAAATGGGTATATGAGCCGACACTAGCCCATGTTAACATGGGCATATAAATGGTATGGTGAAGTCAGAAAATTGATATCTTTATTTTAATTATTTTATTTTTCATACAAATCGGATTTTATAAAATTTATTTTGTATGAAAATTTAAAAAAATAAAATGATGATATCAAANATAAATACTTTCTATTCTATTCTATTCTAACATAAAGCAGCCCATTGAGGACAACGATTACTGCGTCGCCTAATCGCCCGCGAACAAAACGCCGAGTTCGCTGATCCGATGCGCCCATTACACCACTCCACTAGATGTTTACTCATGCGGCTAAACTGCACAGAGATACGGGTGCTATTAACGCCATATTATGTCAGCATGCCATACCTTTACAATAATTTGTATTGTAGGTAAATTATTAAGCATCGTAAACTTTATTCAACGTTATGTAGAGTCATTATTTTTCATTTTTTTTAACTCTTCGTCCTATATTATCGGAGTCTCTCTTAATATTTTGTTATAAATGTGACGCGAACTTACGAAATACTGTAAAATTTTGATGCGCAATTTGGAACGCTCTCTCTACCTACTAGCTAGCTAGGCTGGCAAGTACAACTAATAAAAACTTTGCTTGCATTTGTGTCTGTCTTATTGGGTGTCCTAAATAAATAAATAAATTACACTACAAATAAACTTAATTAAAATCATAACTTATATGTCCATGCCCCATTACTTAAAGAAAAGCAATAAGGCTGAATTGCACCACCAACTTTAACCGTAACTATAATGATAACCGGTGTTTTTTCTATAGAGTTTGACAGACTTTTGACCCTTATTAACAGGAATTTTGTTTTCAAAGGGGTCACTTAAAAATTAGGGATTGATGGTGAAAACGGGCATAAGTGAACCAAAAATGTGTAGATACATTTATTTGCAACTTACAAAACTTGCACACAAAAATATAATTTGCAAATGAAATGCAAAAATAAAAAAAATAAGAAAAATACTTTACCGAGGTTTTATTGAGGTATCTTAGAACTTTATTACGATTCTGTTCTAGTCATAATCCCAATTCAATCTGAAAGTTACTTGTGTCGACATAACATCAGACCAAAATTGTTTGCAAACTCGCTCTTATCATAACTATTCCTGAACATCGTAAGATGGATGAAGAAGATCTATCTAAACACCCATAGTGTTTAGATGGATCTTCTTCATCATCATACCTATTTGGAAATCTTTTCTCAACCGTAAACATCAAAAGAGGTGAGTTATCTAAGTAAAGGTGAATTCATTGATTGACTAAATGTCACAAAGTAACAACATCTGCCGTGTGTATCTTTATAGCGATCCAGCGGCAAGGGCTGTGAACTGCACCGCCGCCCAATTGTAAATAGTTAAGATGCAATCTGGGCTTCATTGTGGGCCCTCTGCGGCCCCATCTAATTAGTTTCGACTTCTTATTAAGGCCGGGTAGCAGAGAAAATGGCGAAAATTTGGTTTTCATTTTTCATTTTTGAGGTACTAAACAGTAAAATTAAAGGCTAAGATTTTTATTGGACATAGTTGAGGATATTTTCTAGGGCTATTAACGGATGGAAACACGATTTGATGAAGTTGACTCGATAGAATAAATTCCCAAAGTTACCTCTATTCGTTTTCTATTTANGGCATATAAATGGTATGGTGAAGTCAGAAAATTGATATCTTTATTTTAATTATTTTATTTTTCATACAAATCGGATTTTATAAAATTTATTTTGTATGAAAATTTAAAAAAATAAAATGATGATATCAAATTTCTGACTTCACCATACCATTTATATGCCCATGTTAACATGGGCTAGTGTCGGCTCATATACCCATTTACCAAACACCCTGTATAGTCATCAAAATGACAACCGGGACGCAAAATGTCCACAAATAATCGAAATACTGTCCTCACCATAGGTTGTCTGGAAGAGATCGCTTCATAGCGATAAGACCGCCTAATTGTACCTTGTGTGTTCCTTTTCTTCTGTTATGTTATTTGTTTGGTGTGCAATAAAGTGTATTTATTATTATTATTCCTTTATTCATCTTACTTTCTTATTTTTAATTTTTTCTTTTTACAATGTAATTATTATCAAAAAAATAAAAATACATTATAAAAACAAAAATCTTAAAAATAGTTAACCCGCTGGCAGCGGAGCAGGGCCCAGGCTACCGGTGGTCAGGGTCACAGGCTGAGGAACCTCCGGACAATGCGTGCCGTGCTGAGGATCACCGCCTTTTGAATCTGATCCTTGAGCCAACCCAACCATCTAGCGAGAGCTTCTTTAGATGTTGGTCGAAGCTCTTCGCTATTAGCCCGTTTGCCGAGATTTTATTATTTATTATTATCTATAATTTCCTTCTTATTTTTAATATTTTTTTTACAATGTAAATTATAGAAAAACTAATTTATTATTATTATACTTATCCGAAATAGACAATTTTATTATGAGAAGTTATCTTTTAGCGAAGTTGACATTTTAAGAAGTTGTAATTTCGAGAAGTGGACAATTTGCATCCCGGTTGTCATTTTAAGAAGTTGACATTTTGATGACTAAGGCAATTTATCACACCTTCATAATGTTTGAAACCCTTATTTCAGATCTATCACAGTCATGATCCCTACTCAACACATTTTGTAATTTTCGTAGAGATTTCCGAGAACGATAAAAAGTTTGAAAGGTTAAAATTATTAACCACGTTATTTTGTGTCCTCTTCCAGACACCTCCGCGACAGTCAGCAAACAACGACGCGGGTTTCAACCAAAACACGGATTCGACTCTACCCACCATACCCATCCCCGACTCATCGAGCGAGGAGCCTCAGCAGAACCAGAAGGAATCTAGCAACGGCAGCAGCAGCAACGAGATGATCATCAAAGCTCGTCCTCTCACCATCCGAAAACCCCCTCTTAGCGAGCAACCTAAGCTGCGAAACCTGAACTCCGCCAAAAACGGAATAAGCGTCAGCATCAACCGTCGCATAGAAATGCCACCGGCATTCTTATTCCCAGAAATGGACCACCTAACGTTAGATTCAGGGGAAACGCAGAACGGCCTGAAAGATAAGACGAAGAAGGATGAAGTGGATCGGGCGTTGAATAATAACATATCAATAGCGAGTGAGAAAGAAGATAGCAAAGACAACGTTGTGGATATAGCGGAGCAGATTAGCTCGGTGGATTTGAACGGTCAGGATTCTCAGGGCTCTGAGAATGTTTTGAGGCGGTCAAAGAAGGGCAACTTGAAGCAGGGCGGCAAGGCGCCGCTCACGAGGCGAGTGAGCTTCGACCCCCTTGCATTGCTACTGGATGCAAGTCTGGAGGGAGAATTGGAGCTGGTCAAGAAAACGGCGACGCAGGTAGTGTAGACTTCGGACGTTCACTGGCAAATAATTCTTAGACAGCCGCTTCTGTCCTTTTCTTAAATTCTAAAGCCTTATTTATTGGGGCACATTAGATCTCTACATGGTTACACACATGTAAAACATTCGATGCAGACGAAGTCCCGGAGAAAATATCCCAGTCTGTTCTCTCTCTCAGTTTATTCGCTTCTAAAAAAGCAGGGATTTGACAGCTTTTTGTACGAATTTCAGGTGCAGAACGCAAGTGCAGCGAACGACGAAGGAATCACAGCTTTACACAATGCCATCTGCGCTGGGCATTTTGAGATAGTTAAGTAAGTAAAATACTATACTATGGTATGTTCTTTCGACGTTCGTTCGTAGCCAAATGATGTCCACTGCTGGACAAAGGCCTCCCCCCAAGGTTTGCCACAATGAACGGTCCTGCGCTGCCCGCATTCTTTACTAGATCGTCGGTCCACCTAGTAGGAGGCCTGCCCACGCTACGTCTTCCAGCCCGTGGTCGCCACTCGAGAACCTTTCTGCCCCAACGGCCATCGTCTCTACGAGCTATGTGCCCCGCCCACTGCCACTTGATTTTAGCAATTCCGAGAGCTATATCGGTTACTTTGGTTCTCCTGCGGATCTCCTCAATTCTGATTCGATTACACAGGGAAACTCCGAGCATAGCCCGCTCCATCTTGGGTTTTATAGTATGTGCTGTAACATTTTGATAAATTTTATAAGAGCGTTAGTGCCGTTATTTTTTAAACGAAAGAAACCCTTACACATACACTTCACATGGCGACCATAGCAGATAATGGTGTAATGACCCACGTTATTAGTCGTCAGTGTACTCACTGGTCCACACCTTGTCTTGGGTGTATGTAAAGATTTACGCTATTTGTGAAATTTTGAAGGATTATTTCTTTTCCGCAACCTTCCGCGTACCGACGACATCATAAAGGTAGCAGGGAAGCGCTGGACGCAGGCCGCTACCAATCGATCAACAAGGAAAGCATTGGGGGAGGCCTACTTTCAGCAGTGGACATCATATGGCTGAAATTGATGATGGTGATTTCTTTTACTCTCTTCTAATAACATTTCCTCGGTCTTATTTTCAGGTTCCTGGTAGAGCTGGGCTGCGACGTGAACGCGCAGGACTCAGATGGTTGGACGCCGCTGCACTGCGCCGCTTCCTGCAATAACCTGCCGATGGTGCGCTTCCTCGTCGATAATGGTAAGCAAGACGAGATTTAGGTCTTTTTCCTTCACATGTGACGCTAAAGACTTTGAACCTGTGAAGTTCTTTTAACAGGCCTGTTTACATTTGCATGTCGTTTGGTCGAGAGCGACATAGCGTCACAGAATATTAGATAGGTAGTTCAGTGCTAAGAGTCTACCGTTATATGCTACTACTTGTAGTCTTTATTTCAGTAGGTCCATTTCTTTTACTAAAATAGGGTTGGCAGCCTTACTGCCTGCAGATTGACACGTCCCCTGGGTTGCGTTTACTAAATTTTTATGAATTATGTGACAAAGATAATACAAAATCAACCCAATTTGTATTTGCAGGTGCGTGTATATTCGCTACGACGCTGTCTGACCACGAGACGGCGGCGGAGAAGTGCGAAGAGGACGAGGAGGGTTTCGACGGTTGCTCCGAATATCTATACAGTAAGTCAGATATTGATTACTTCTGTTCCCGAGAATCGCCCAACCAGTCATATAGACAGGGAATGATGTTCAATTGATTGCCTTAGATTGTTGCATGAGTAGTGTATATTTATAACAAAAAGATAATGGAAGGTAGAAATGGTAAAGGTAGAAAGTAAATAAATAGTATATTGTAACACCACTATAAGCGCTCCTGCACACGACGCCGTCATCGCGCTGCTACCGCGCCGTCGCCGTGCCCCTACACTGTTCATACGCGCCGAGTAAAGCCCGCCGCCGCGCCGCCAACGCGCCATCAAAGCATAATTTTGCCAGCGGCGCGGCGGCGGCGCGGCGGCGGCTCGGCAGCGGGCTTCATGCGGCGCGTATAAACAGTGCAAATGCGCGGCGGCGGCGTCGTGTGCAGGAGCGCTAATTGTAATGTGACATGCAATAAACGATTTGAATTTTGTAAATTAAATGTCGTAGAGAGTTGAATTTGCTGGCATTCGAGAGGGAGAGTCGAGGGAAATTGCTCCACTAACAAGATCAAGATCTTGAGATCAAGAGTCCCTCCCATAGCACAAGCTTAGCTTAAGGTTCAGCTAAACTAATACGTGCAGGCTGCGTGCGCGATGACAATGGCGATAAGATGTGGCGTATAAATTTGTAGGGACAAGTTCACATCAACGCGTCCTGCCATTGGTCGCGGCGACCTATGCATCATATTGATCGCCATCGCCGACGCGAGCTGCACGCCTTGGTTTCGCGGAAGCTGTAATTTAGTACTAAATAAAGTACGGCCAACGAGAAGCGATACCAAATGTAAACAAACCTAATGTCATGGGTGAACCCGTCTGACGTCGACATATTTTGGCGGGAGAACGAGACATTACGACAAATACACAAGATGGGAAGAGATAATATATTGTCAACTCGACAGCCGTGTCGACCTTTTGTATCGCTGCTAGTTGGCCGTACTTTAGATGGCGATATCTAAACATGGTCAATATTTCAAATTACAGGCGTCCAAGAGAAGCTCGGCATCATGAACAACGGCCTAGTGTACGCGGTGTTCTCGTACCAAGGCGCGCGCGCAGACGAGCTGTCGTTCGCGGGCGGCGCGCGCCTGCACGTGCTAAGGAAGGGCGACGACGCCGAGCGCGAGTGGTGGTGGTGCCGCGATGATAGCGCGCGTGAAGGATACGTGCCCAGAAACTTGCTCGGGGTGAGAGAATATTCCCACCTTTTGTTCCCAATACACCCGGGGAGACTTCTTCCCCGTGGGTCCCAAACAAAGCTTCATTCAAGTAACCTATGGTGGTGATGCAACGAGGCGGGTGCGAAAGCTACATACCCAGAAACCTGCTCAGGTTAAGAGACTATTGCCATTTTTCCTTCCCAACATACCCGGGAAGCCGCCTTCCCTCAGGTGCCAAAGGTACAAGTAACCTGGATGGATATCCTCGCGGAGTGCTTGGAGCGTGGTGTCGTGATGATAACGCGCGCGAGAGCTACGTGCTCAGAACTTGCTCGGGGTGACTATTCCCATCTATCTTTCCCATCACACCCGGGGAGATTCCTTCCCAATAGGTGATAAACAAAGGATCGGGCGAGGCGGGCGCGAGAGCTACGCGCACAAAAACTTGCTCAGGGTAAGAGACTATTCCCTCTTCTTGTTCCCAACACATCAGAGGAGCCCCCTTTCCCTATAGGTGTCAAATAAATATTCAAGTAATCCATGGTAGTGGTGCCTAGATGAGATGGCTTGTGAGTGCTACGTGCCCAGAAACTTGCTCCAGGTAAGGGACTATTCCCACCTCTAGTTTCCACCACACCCCTCCCATAGTCACCAAACACGGGTAAGTACAAGGCGCGCGCAGACGAGCTGTCGTTCGCGGGCGGCGCGCGCCTGCACGTGCTAAGGAAGGGCGACGACGCCGAGCGCGAGTGGTGGTGGTGCCGCGACGACAGCGCGCGCGAAGGATACGTGCCTAGGAACTTGCTCGGGGTAAGAGAATATTCCCACCTTTTGTTCCAACACACCCAGGAAGGCTAGGGGTCCCGCAGGGTACCACTAGACCGCAGAGGCGGTCGAGGGTGGTGGCAGTGCCGTGACGATAGCGCGCGAGAGGGCTACGTGCCTAGAAACTTTCTCGGGGTATGTTTACTTTGATTTTATTATCCACAAATCTCTAGACTAACTGATGTGCATGTGGATTGAGTGATCCTTGCTTCAATCTTAACAAAAATCGAGGAAGTTTTACTTAAAATATGTTAAAACATTGCGATGAAGTTTAAAAATTTGTTAAACCTAAGATAAAAATGTTATGGCCAATAAATAGGAGCACTCATACCGCACGCTTTAAGAAAACGTCAACATGTTTATTTCAGAAAATAAAGCCTTTCCACTTCTTTTTATAGTATTGAAAAATTGTTAAGAATATGTTAAAACTATTAACAAATTCAGAAATTCCTTGCACGTCCCGTTCCAAAGTTATGACGATTATTTAGGATCACTCACACCGCACACGGGCCGTATGAGTGCTCTTCAAAATAATGACTTTTTATTAATAAATACGTTTTATTTCTGTTGGGAAATGTGTGCAAACTGACGAGCGAATTTGTTAAAGAATAAGTGTGACAAAACTTAAAAGCTGAAGGAAGAAATTAACCTTTATTCTTTCCTCCAATATGCCGTGTGAGTGATCCTTACTTTTACCTCTATCTGCTCATATGTAGTTCGTAGGCAGACTGAGATAGTATCTAAAATTGTTAATTGTTTTTAACAATTATTTGGCATATATTTTGCTTTTATTAAGGTCATAATTTAAGAAATATCAGGCTTAGATGATTCCTAAAGGAAAATGTTGATTAGGGTACATATGATTTTTTATTTTGTGAGACTGTTCCGATTCGTCAGACGTGACAATGCAAAACCAATGCAATCTAATATGTAGTAGGTTTAGGGGCCTCCGCTAAAACTCGCGGGGGGCGTCCGTCGCCGCGGTCGGCAGTAGCGCGAGTTTTAGTGGTTTACCCCTACATCTTGAATGATAGAAATAAAGAAACATTACAATTGTTTATAGGATTGAATTCAAATTTGACTTGTAATATGAATTGAGAAAGATACTCACGGTTTTATTTAAATAAATTACAAATTTCTCAACAAAACTTTTTTTTTTTGGTTGGACTATAAAATACGATAAAATAATATTATTAAATCTCACATGTAAACTTCTGATGAATCGAAACAGTCTCTCAAAATAAAAAATCATACGTACCCTAATCAACATTTTCCTTTAGGAATCATCTAAGCCTGATATTTCTTAAATTATGACCTTAATAAAAGCAAAATATATGCCAAATAATTGTTAAAAACAATTAACAATTTTAGATACTATCTCAGTCTGCCTACGAACTACATATGAGCAGATAGAGGTAAAAGTAAGGATCACTCACACGGCATATTGGAGGAAAGAATAAAGGTTAATTTCTTCCTTCAGCTTTTAAGTTTTGTCACACTTATTCTTTAACAAATTCGCTCGTCAGTTTGCACACATTTCCCAACAGAAATAAAACGTATTTATTAATAAAAAGTCATTATTTTGAAGAGCACTCATACGGCCCGTGTGCGGTGTGAGTGATCCTAAATAATCGTCATAACTTTGGAACGGGACGTGCAAGGAATTTCTGAATTTGTTAATAGTTTTAACATATTCTTAACAATTTTTCAATACTATAAAAAGAAGTGGAAAGGCTTTATTTTCTGAAATAAACATGTTGACGTTTTCTTAAAGCGTGCGGTATGAGTGCTCCTATTTATTGGCCATAACATTTTTATCTTAGGTTTAACAAATTTTTAAACTTCATCGCAATGTTTTAACATATTTTAAGTAAAACTTCCTCGATTTTTGTTAAGATTGAAGCAAGGATCACTCAATCCACATGCACATGACTAACTGTTCCTCTGGGTCTGAGTCAAATGGCCATACCACTAGACCACAAAGGCGGTCAAAAGTGGTGGTGGTGCCGCGACGAGAGCGCGCGCGAGTGCTACGTGCCGAGAAACTTGCTCGGGGTAAGCGGTAGAAGCAGATAAAGCCCGGTCCGTGAGCATATTGCTGTCGGGACTGTGCGACTAGCACCCGCAGTGAGTGTGCGAGCGCGATAGCAACATAATTACGCGCGAGCGATAAGGATGGGTAGCTTGGGGTCATTGGACAAAATTCTACGTGCTCCCGGACCAGACTATAGAAGCAGAACGGGTAGATCTAGGGGTCTTCCAGGGTGTGTGGGGAATGGGGAAGGCCCCATAGATGCCAAATCAAGCTTCAAGTAATTTATGATGATGACGCGACGACGCCGAGCGCGAGTGGTGGTGGTGCCGCGACGACAGCGCGCGTGAGAGCTACGTGCTCAGAACTTGCTCGGGGTAAGAGAATATTCCCTTTTTGTTCCCAAAGTATCCGGGGAGACCCTTTCCCACAGGTGTCGAACAAAGGTTCAAATAACCCTACGGAAAGGCGACGACGCCGAGCGCAAGTGGTGGGCACTACCACCTTGGCAACGACAAAGTGCTTAGAAATTTGTTCGGAGTAAGCTCATCCACAATGATCAGTCTGAAGGTAGCGAGCTTTACTCAGTTATCTCTAAGTGCCGCAACCTAACAATGCTGTGATGGCGACAGTAGGTAAGATGGTGGAAGCCTAGTTATCCCAAAACGGGACTATTTCCACCTCTCATACCCACCGCTGCAACTCCCTGTGTAGCTAGGATTTACAGCTTGACCGCCAATAAACCTACCAATGAAGGTCAAATTCGTTCAAAGGGGAAATTAAACTGTCATTGATCCGCATCGAAATGTATTACCTAATAAACCCAACCAATGAAAGTTATGTTAGTCCCAGGGGAAAAGTTAAACTGTCACTGGATCCGCAACGAATTGTTTCATCTCGTTAACATTCAAAATCAACTTGTCTAAAATTATATTATTATCTTTTGTTCCAGTTATACCCAAGAGTAACCACGCAGCAGGAATGAAGACGAATAAACAATGACCTGATAATCATTATAATAATGTAAATATCGTTGCTCTTATTATTTTTTATGTATTTATATCAACTGTAATCTAAAAATTATAGATATTGTATACAATTTTATCAGATCTAATATTTTGTAAATATTTAACTAAGTTCAAAACGAATGAGATTATATTGTACATTTTATAAATATGTGAGTCATTTAAATAAATATCGGTCATACAATTTGTATATGCTCTTAGTAATGTCTGCAAATATTGTGAGATAAACACATAACTGACAATACAAATAAATGAAGAGTTATCACGAAATTATATCTTTGTTTTATTTACTTCATGTAAATCACAAGCACAAAATAACAACTACCTACTGTCGATCCGTAATTTCAAATTCAAAAATAATGCTGACATTTTGATTTTATAATCCCCTAGTTAGAAACGACAATAAAACAGTAAGAACTCGTCATTCCCACCACCGCAACTCCTGTGTACTAAATAACCAGGGTCAAAAGCCTGGTCAATAGAATCCAATGATTTATGTTAGCTACTCGCACAAGGCCCAATCAATAGGCCAAGAGCGTAAACAGCCCATCCCAGGTAAAAACTACTGTCCACGTAGCATCGCGTCATAGACGCATATTCGTCATATTATGCTAGCATATAAAAAAACTATGAAACACTGTCGACGGACGTCGCTGCCATCGACAGTGTTTTAAGAGACTAAACATAAAATGACGAATACGCGTTTATAAAGTGAACAGTAACGCTAAGGCCTGCCACACACGGACAGCTTAAAGCAGTTATAGATTTATTTATTTATTTATTCTAGAAGGCTGCTTGAAGGCTTACAGAAAATCCAACGCGCCAACAAGTTATAGGTACAATCGTGCAAATAATATCAATTAAAAATGTCAATATTGTGTACAATTGTCAAGTAAAATGATAACAAATCAGTCAAATAAAATAAAAAATTAGATGAACTACACTGAACTATTCCACCAAACACATTGATAGGAGGGTACCACCATCTTTCAACTAAAATATAGTTTCCAATTCCAACGTGGCGAAAATCCGGAACCAGCTATCCGGTATTGACGGTGGCGCCGAAACGGGTTACCTCCACCATATCGAATTACAAATTATCGAAAATAAAAATATCGAACACGTTTCATCGAGCGATCAAATATCGAATGATTAAATTATCGCCCCCCGATCAGTGTCACGGGTGGGACGGTTCGGTGTAGTTATTCATACTGCGACTGCACAGACACTAACTACAGTATTAGCAGTCACAACTGCTTTCGTAGTTTGCAATGCAGTCGCTTGAAGCTGTCGATAGTAAGTGCTTCAAGCTCTCCGTATATGGCTAAAAATAACCTAAACAAAAACGTCATGGTTTATTAATAAAAATTTATTAACTAACTCATTCACATCTCGCCCTCGTCGGAATCCTCGATGTCGGCCAACGCCTGCTTGGCCTGGTTCTCGGCTTCCGAAGCCACCTCGCGAGGGACCATCTCATGCTTGCCTTTGGTGGCCTGGCTCACCCAGGACAGTTCTAACTCGAATTGTTTGTCTTTGAGCTCGTCGTGGACTAGGTAGATGCTGAAATTAAACAAAAATCGAATTAGAAAAATAATTGACACCAATACGCAAAAAAATTAAACTCCAAAATTTATTTAAGGCGCAAGTACACTTTGCGGTGACCTTGAGCCTTCTTATGAGGCCCATAGTAAGCGACTACGTTTCAGATCTATATATCAACACTGGCAACACACACTGCTCGAAGACTTTTGTCTTGATGAGGAGATCCGTTCATTATGGAAAACCTTGGGGGAGGCCTTTGTCCAGCAGTGGACGTCATTTGGCTGAAACGAAACGAACGAAACGAAGCAAGATATTATTATAACTCCAAAATTTATTTATGGCGCAAGTACACTATGCGGAAAATTGGTCATGACGTAATAGTGTGAACACCATCTCGGTCCTTCCTCTGCCAGTGTGTCGCCCATACTTCAGTGTGCGAGCTAACGCTTCGACTTGGACAATTTTCCGCAGTGTACTTGCGCCTTTACAAACTATTCAAGACCACACAGATTAATTAATTAACCTACATTAACATTAAAATAAGCTTCAAATTTTTTTAAATAAAAATAAATGGAAGAAGTGCATGTGGTTCCAACTTTGATTCAAGCACTGCCATCTAGTAGCGCGGCGGGGAAATGCGTGAAAGCCTTGGGCTATCTACTGAACACTGCTACTAGTACGCCCAATAACCGTAGATGGCGCTTTTGTATAAAGAGCAAATTAATAAAAAATAGCATTTTACATTTCAATGTAATCTGATTCAGCAAAATTACAACAATCTAATAACTATTATTTTTATGCACCAATGCAATGTTATTTAAATAAATTGATGATGATAAAAATATAAAAAAACTTATTTGGAATTCCAGTTTGCAAACACAGACAAGTTAAATAATGAATGCAAAGCTTTCGCAGCTTTATTTATTTTCAATATAGCCAATTTTTTTTTATACAGAATGCAAGGCATGGCAGGTATTTGACTGCAATCGCACCTGATTGTAAGTGAGATGCAGTGGATGGTACATAAACATAATCTGCTTTGTAATTGTTCACTCTTTCCTTGAAAATTTTATTGCTATCAGTGTTTAAAATTTCCAAATAGCTTGTTGTTAGAGCAAACTTACTTGGTGAGATTCAGGCCCAGAGCTTCCTCGTTTTGGATAAAAAAAGAAAAAAAAAAATGCTACTTACATCCGGGCAGCTTCCTTAACAAGATCTTTGACAGTCAAATCGGCTAGCTTCAGCTTCTCAATTTCAGTCTTAGCAGCCTGCTTCGCTTTGCCTACAGCACAGCCGAAGTAAGACTGGAATAAACAAAATATAATGTTATTGTAAATAACATTTATCTAGACTTCTTTTCTTTTTGCCTTGAAAAAATACCGTCCTTCAAAATGTAACTGCAAATTCATGCACATCAATTAACAGATAACTTTCAAATTGGTACTGAAGTATACTTCAGCATCTAATGTGAGATGATTGGAAAAATTTACTATAAATTAGGAGTGATGCCTTCTTTTTTCATGACATTATTATGATATTACACTTTAGCCTTTACACAACATCAATATCAGTAAGAAAGAAGTAAGAAAGTTACCCTTAGCTGAAAATTTTGCTGACACACCTAGCATGATAAATGTTTATTCAAAAGAAGTAGTAGCCATCATATAGGCACTTAACTCAGTGCTTGAGTTAAGGGAATGGCACGGGAGGGTGTTTTGAGACGGTCAAACGCCAGCAAGACGTTTTCAACATGCATTACTACATATTTTTTTCAGTTGAGCTTTATTCATTTAGTTACAGTAAATATAAGTACTTACAAATGACACTCCACTAGGATCCAACATGTACATCTGTGGTCCTTCGTAATCCGTCCACGTGCCCATCACGACGGAGCAACCGTAAGGACGGACAGCACTGTACAGGGTGTATGCGTGCATGTACATGGAGACACGCTCGTTAAGGTACTTCAGAGGCACCTGGATGCCATACTGTGATCTGTAGTTGGATGCTTCTGTACGGGCTGTTTCTACGATCTGTCTCGCATCTGATATGAGACCTGCTACGGCCTGGAAATTGCAGTAAGAAGTTATTGTTGGTCTACGTAAATAGTGTTTAAAATATTAATGATAGTATGTGTGTGCTAAAAGTTTGCAAATTGTTTAGCTTAAACAGGTAAATAAAAGAATTGTATATGAAATGAAAATTAATATACCATTTTTCTATGAATTTAGTTTCAAAGTCAAGTTGGTAAGTACTCAAAAGCATTGTTAAGTTTCATATCACCTACCTTACCACAGAGGATTTCAAAACACTCTGGATACATCAAGCATAGTAGTACAAAAATATTATTATGAAACCAAATTAAAGCTATAGCTTCATCAAGTAGTTATAAAAGATATACTCACCATTCCAACATGTTCGTCTACATGAAAGATCCTCTTGTTAGCACCAGGTTCATACAACTTTGATGTCACCAGCTTTTCAACCCCAAACACAACTCCATCTTTCCCTCTCAGCCCAATGACTGTGCCGGAATTTTCTACAGCTTTCGCGGCATATTCCACTTGGAACACACGACCGTCCGGCGAGAATTGTGAAGCCGAAAGATCATACTGAAATCATAAAAAACTGTAGGTTTAGGACAAAAAAAGATGACTTTGTTGATTGAAATAACTGAATTTTAACACAGAAATCTATGTAGGAAACCTGTAATGTACAATCTATTCAGAAAATAATACAAAAAATGCGTTTACGGGAGTAACAAAGGTATTTGGAAGGTAAATTAATGTTAAAATGGCCAGTAAATAGTCCTAACCTAAGATGCTTAATTTTAAGATAATACTCACTCCTGTACCGATTGAACTCATGGTCTTGAGTTATTATAAAACTGTAAAAATAGGTATTCAGCAAATAAACAGTAATTGCACTTATTATAGTGTAAATAACATTAAAATATTGGTTTACGATTTTCTGTCGGCCGCGATGACAAGCAAACTTAGAAATTCATCAGCACGTTTTCATTGCGCACGAAGACGCGCGTCATTTGTTCCGTTTGACGCAATAAGGGTGCCACTTGCAACACTAATAAATATTTTTGATGACCTAGAAATGCGTTTTATTTCTTTACGAAGATTTATTAAAATATGATTATCATCTATCTATCGCGTTTTTTTTTGGAAAAGTTAGTTACATTATTTCGTGAGTGGATATTGCGTGAAAATGATTACATGCATTATTCAATTTGATTTTTGACCAATCAAAATGAAGAACGCCTAACAAAGAGAACATGCTTTTAACCAAACTGAGTAAACTGACAAATCATTCTCATAACTTGTTCCGTTTCTTGCCAAATACGTTTTCTCAAAAAAAAATAATTTGACCGTGAAGTAAAACTTTTTACTTCAATAAAAAATCGTGGGTTTGATTCCCGCCATAAGCAATTCAATTTTTTCAAGTTATTTATAACAAACTTACAATTAAAATTTTTAAGGTTACAAATTAATAAATTCTGGTCATGAAAATTAATTAATGTAATTAAGATTTTAACAAATTAATCTTGTTTAGTTAGGTTAAATGTGCAAAGTAAGTATGACCTATAACTTACTTACCTACATAATAAAATAGAACTTATAAATCCAGTTATAATATGCATTCATTCAAAAAATTATAAAAGGGAAAAAATCTTTTCACAAAAATATAATTTATAAACCTCGGTAACTTACTTACATAATATTATTATTTTGTAGAAAAGTAGGTACTTTTTTACATTACATAATAATTTAGTGACAAGAGTGATTTTTTTAAATCTTAGGTACATCCTTCACTAAAAGTAGGCAACTTTTCGCGCCGTATTTGAACCGCATCGGAAAACTTTCCGTAAACTTACCATAACTACGTACGGGTACTTGATTATGCGTTTTCTGTAAGTACCTATATTTCTCATCCAAAATGAGATTCCCTGTACAGAAAAGTTATAACGATTAATAAATAAAATAAAATAAAAAAATAAGTCAGGTACTTAGGTTGATACTTACCTTATTATAATAATTTAGTGACAAGAGTGATTTTTTTAAATCTTACATCCTTCACTAAAAGTAGTTAGGTAACTTTTCGCGCCGTATTTGAACCGCATCGGAAAACTTTCCGTAAACAGTTTACGGAAAGTTACTTACCTTAACTACGTACGGGTACTTGATTATGCGTTTTCTGTAAGTACCTATATTTCTCATCCAAAATGAGATTCCCTGTACAGAAAAGTTATAACGATTAATAAATAAAATAAAATAAAAAAATAAGTCAGGTGTAACTTAGGTTGATACTTACCTTATTTTAGTTTTTCGATGGAATTTTCTATTTCAAGAAACACATACATAAACATTGGTCTATTAAACCACTTCGGTAGGCGAAGGCACTACCAAATCCACTCTGTAGCACTATTTGTTCCCACTCTAATTGCCCCGTGCCCGCTTCTTCCTCGAACTGAATGCTGGTGGAATATACGGGGCTATTTTTTGCACGCAAACGCCGCGGTTGTAAACTTTTGTTCGTTCGTTCGTTTCAGCCGAAAGACGTCCACTGTTGGACAAAGGCCTCCCCCAAGGATTTTCACAAAGACCGGTCCTGCGCCGCTCGCATCCGCTCCCACTAGGTGGACCGACGATCTGGTGAGGGTCGCGGGAGGTTCCTGGATGCGAGCGGCGCAGGACCGGTAAACTTGTTACTCGAACGAATTATAACGTAAGTAATTCAGGTGCCTCCGGGACGAACTGTCAGTCAAGCTGTAGATCCTGGCTACACAAGAACACAAGAGTTGCAGCGGTGGAATGAGAGGTGGGAATGATCCGGTTATTCAGGTGCCATATTTAGACACCTTCCAGATGCTAGATTAATAGCAGACCAATCGGCTATGAAATGTTACCAACCCACAGTTTTTAATGTCCTTAGAATCCAGATAGGACTCAAAATCACAAGTGTAAAAGAGTCCAACGGGATGATTATTATCACAATAATTAATTTCCTAAATTTTCCTATCATTATTTAAATAGTGTTACAGAATCCTACCTCCTGTCTAGAGAGTGTACCTACCTACTGACATTTCTTGGTGCAAATTTGATCCTGTATATTTACAATCTAAGTAAACAGCCATTGAAAGGGTACGCCCTAGAGTGTTGGAATAAAACAAAATGAGTTCTGCTATTGATCCGTGGAGCCCAGTTTATGTTTAGCAAACCTGCCAATATGAATGTGCGGGATAAAAAGATATTTTGTAACTGTATTTCAGCTGTGCCCATCTAAACCATTTTGGTCTCTGTCCCTTCAGGATACTGTTGAATTTCGCTGGACAAAGGGACAAGGGGACGACCCGAAAACGTCGTAAAACTGTGGTTTTAATTTGCGTTACTATTTGTTGAGGCTGTACGTAATTGACTAGATAGTAAAACGTGGGAGGTATTTTCGGTCAAATTGTTCGAGGGAATCAGAAAGGAGGCACTTTTGAACCGTATTTTCATAGAAATAAAGAGCAGAAAGGGGATGGGGACTGACGGCGATATAAAAGTTCAGCCAAGGGTGTAAAGTACAAGTCGCCTGATATTGTGATATTGTTACAAATTCAACCAATTTACGCCCCTCAATATAGCAGATATGAAAGGCAAACCAACCGTTATTTTGAGAAGTATGAAAATTGCAATTTATTGTTTCGTGCAAATTCTAGTTTTTTAAACAAATTAACGACGAGACACCAGATACTTTTGAAGTAGTTAGGTGCGTACTTACTAAAGAATCTGGCGTGGAAAGTGAGCAGACGGTCGCAGAGTTATTCTCCACGGGAATCAAACCCGGAACCACAGTGGGCCAATAAATTACTTTATTAACCTGCCAGATGATTGATGATGAAGGCTTTTAAATAAGGATTAAAATCATCTACATCGCGTAATCTGAAGTAATTCACTCCAAATCACCTTCAGCTCCAACTTCAAAACTTTTAACGACTCGAAACTTTGTACTTAAAATGTCAGCAGAGAACTTATTTCTAGCGCCAAATCCTTTGAAATCCGCTACAAAATACGTCACAAGTGAAATGTCAAGCGATGTAAGATGAAAGAGTCGGCTCTTTAGCCCAACTTGAGTCTACCTAGACAAAAGTAGACACCGTGAGCGGACTATTTTTGACTTAGACCCGGTGTACATGAGTGGCGATCACTTTTTTGTTTTTGACAGCAAAATACAAAAATAGTTAGATAAGGTTTATAAGAAGGAAGGTAGAAAAGGCATTTACCATGCCCAAAATGTTAGTAAAGTAGGTTAGATACTTATCTAATTATTCGGTTCGGTAGGTAGGCATGCAAGTAGTTGTTAAGGTGTTCTGAAGCCTAATTCTATGGAATAACACACAACATTTTAGTCAAACTAACCTTAGATTAAAACCTGCAAAACTGAACTAATCCCACACATTTACATGTACCTATTAACCTATAACAACACAATCTGCCTAAGTAGATTTGAGATCATAATCCTCCATGCGACAACTGAGTTTAATCAATATCGGTCAAACACTCCCAATAACAATATTGTTTAATAAATTACGCCAGCACTCCGAGGATCAATAGGCCCAATTACTTACTGACCATCCATTATGCAGGCTGCAGATTGATGACTCCAATCCAGCTTTGTGCATAGCCTATCATTTAGACTGATTGTTATCACTGATATCTGAATAGTTAAGTTTATATTAAACCAGAGTGCCTAATGTATAAATTCCCTTGCCATTTTCAAATACCTAGTTCTTATAATGTAAGAGTACCTACGTTAGTTAATTAACGTAGGTTACCATCTACAGACAGAAGTAACGTGTCCAAGATTCAGCGGTCAGAATGCCGAAATCTCTCGATTCGAACAGAGAGGTTACTTACTACGAAAAACGTTATCTGAAGTTTCGAGTGTTGCCATCCCTTTCACGCAAAGCGAGGTGCTAGCATGAGCGACGGTGACAGTAGCCCTGCAGATTTGATGCAGGTTCGATTTCCGGGTTAGTAGTAGTTTGCGAAACGTCCCCTCCCTTTCAATATTTTTTTTTGTAGGCGTTTTGCCCGGATGTTTTAAAATTGCGTGTGAATTGACTCCTTCGAGAACTAGTAATCTCATACTACTAATTCTCGAAGAAGTCGATTCGCACGCGATTTTAATACATCCGGGCAAAATGCCAACTAAAAAAATGTTATTATTGAAGGGGACGTTTCGCACGTTCGTGCGAAACTACTACTAACCCCGATTTCCAGATTTCAGTGTGGTAAAATGTGGTTTTTGTTCCAAAATAAGTAATTACAGCCTCGAATCACATTATTGCCTGAATAGAAATAAGGATTCCGTACTTGAATGATAATCGTGTCATCAGGATCATTGTTGCAGAATGGATACATACATGTTTTTTCGACTAGTTTCACGTTTGTCTACATCCAGCCTTACAAGCAGTCAAGTATGGATTCCGTGATAATAAAGTTCGTCGGTTTTGGGCGCAAAACGTGTAAACAGTGGCGCGGCCGTAAATTCTTTTGACATGGTAATCTGCTACTTGTGTCGCGACGAAATTTACATTCCTGCAGTAGGCTCATTGACATCTATAGGACAAGCATGAAACGGTGGCAGACATTAGAACAGATAATTAAGACAAGTGTAAAAAATACCAATACGCAAAGTACCGCAAGTAAAGTAAGTGACAATGGGCAGGGCACATAGTACGCAGAACTGACGGCCGATGGGGCAGCAAGGTTCTGGAGTGGAGGCCGCGTACCGGAAAACGCAGCGTGGGACGTCCACCCACAAGGTGGGCAGACGACATCATAAAGGTAGCAGGAAAGCGCTAGACGCAGGCCGCTACCAACCGGGTAACATGGAAAGCATTGGGGGAGGCCTATGTTCAGCAGTGGACGTCCTATGGCTGAGATGATGATGACGCAAAGTACCTACCCATTCAACCGACACTGACGAGATGTTCGATGGAGGAGATTTTGCATAAAACTCCAGCCAGTGCTTAGCTCTGGAGACAGGAGAGAAGAGAAGCCACATTTAGTCAATAATGGAGGGAAGTCGAAACTTAATTTCGAACTCCTCCTATGTTCTTCTGATTAATTTCGTTGCGGGTCCAATGACAGTTTAAATTTCCCCCGGGACAAACTTGACCTTCATTGGTTGGGTTTTTGTGGCGGTCAAGCTGTAGATCCTGGCTACACAGGAGTTGCAGTGGTGGGAACGAGAGGTGGGAATAGTCCCGATTTAGTCAATAATGGCCGTAATATTATAGTGAGTCAAACATCGGTAAACCTACCTACCTACCTACTTTCCTGAGCAGATGTTAACAGTTTTTCAGATGCTTTGAATCAAAAAATCTAGGATCTAGGTTTACTCAATTTACTCGTAATAATAATTTACCTTTAAGTAAGAATACAGTAATTTATTGTTAATGTTAACAGACTTCATTCTTTAGTAAAATTTCCTAAATCGATCGCTGCTAAATACTGCTTTAACTTTCCCCCGGGACCTTGACCTTCACTGGTTGGGTTTTCATTGGCGGTCAAGCTGTAGATCCTAGCTACATAAGAGTTGCAGCGGTGGGAACGAGAGGTAGGAACAATCCCGTGCTAACTACTGTTGAGTAGATCAATTCACATTCGAAGTGGGCCTACTGTGTCCACTTCTATCAAGGCTTAGCATTTTTCGCATTATTCATGCGGCCCGTGATGGATTGCGTGTGCTGTATTAAGCGATTACGTTTTTGTTTTGGGGTCTATCCGCGAGGTGAGGCTTCAACCCCTTTACCAGACATACAGGTTATATGTATAGACTGCCTAAGTACTCTACTTGTTTACTAATAGGTGATTTTTAGCGTCGACGGGACGTCAGTCGGCACATCAAGTGAAAACAAACGGCGTGTTATCTTATGTGGTTATGTGCATTTTGGGACATAAAATAATACTGTGTTGATGAGGGGTTAACAAGCTTAGTGCCCAAAAAATAAAGTGAAGCATGTTTGCATCTTTCTGTTTTCAACTATTTAAATAAGAGTACGCACTTAATGATGATTCCGTTCATAAGGTTTTGGTGATGTGACTCGATAATAGTAATATCTATAAATACCTGTCAGCATTTCTTTAAGGTCCCTTGGGTTTTAAGATTTCTTAAGTTCATGTCATGTTAGTCACAAATAAGAAAAAACAAAGTCACTAAACTGAAACTCTCTAAGTATTATCAGTACCTAGTTACCTAAGTCTTAAGAGCGAAATCTTGTAAGAGTTTACTAAAATCACTAGTAGTGTAGTGACTACAGTCATTACCGTAATATTAAACTTTGGCTGTAGGTAGAGCCACATAAACCACCTCAAATGACACTTGCGAGTTGCAAAGCCGTGAAACTACTTAAGTTTTTTACCCTTTTTGCGTAAATTCATGGTTACAAAATAGTGAGATGCAGAAGGTCCAAGTCCCATTAAAAACGGCCAAGGACACATTAAAGTAACTATAGCATCTAATAAATGCGATTTTACAGCAGGATTGCGTGCGCGTCCCCCAAACAAATCTCTTTATTTCTCACCAAAAGTAGTCCTATATCCCCCGCGTACCCTTCAAGGGGTTACCTACACCATATGGAATTACAAATGATCGAAAATCAAAATATCGAACACGTTTCATCGAACGATCGATATTATAATCATTCGATATTTTGATCGTTCAATGATTTGTAAATTCGATATTCTGAACGTTCGATATTTTGAGCATTCGATATTTTGATCGTTCGATATTTTGATCGTTCGATGAAACGTGTTCGATATTTTGATTTTCGATCATTTGTAATTCGATATGGTGTAGGTAACCCCCCTTCAAGTTTCATAAGACTACTTATTTCCTTATCCAGTCTTTCTCTATGTCATCAAAATTGGTTTTGTGTTGGATCAGGTGTGAAAATCAGATATGCAGACTTTCTTATCTTAGCATTTATAATACATTCGGATGATTTTTATCCTGCCTCTATTTTCTGTGCATCGCTGAGTTCTCCAATCTCTCTATGTTTTCAAGGTGTTTGAATCTTGAGATGGTCAGGCATAGTTCTAGAATTTATAATTAAAGTCTGGATGGTCTTACCCTGCCTCTCTATCCTATGCATCGCAGAGTTAGCTCTTAGTACATAACCAATCTGTTTACTCGGCGGGGCGTTACACGAACTCGTTAATACACGTCGTGTACGAGCAAAATATTGCCACGGAACATAATAAACGGATTTCGTTAAGGTTCCGAGGCGATTGCTATGACGAAAATGTGTTTTAGCGACCATTTTTGGGGCGGTTGTCAATTATATTACAGACAGGTCACAAATAGTGGATATTGTACGCGTCGACAAAACCTTTAAAAAAATGTACCTGTCTTTCTAGATAATGGTCGCTGGGGACGGTCACATCTGCCCCAAATAAAAAGGTAGACTAGGCAGGTAAAAAAGTTCTATACACCTTAGTTTATTTTTTATATCAGACATGTTTATACATAATGGCTATGACCATTTATCACATAATTTTGGTCCTTTGATTAGTATTTAGTAAATAAACAATGAATCTTTTGGAAATAAGTGGTCATCATCAACGCCGTCTAAAAATATGAAGCTTTATTAGTTCACAGTGACACAGCTCAACAGAATTACCATTGGACCTTAAATTTTGAATGAAATCACTTAGGGAATGAATCTATCATATTTGAATATAATAGAAAAATCCAAACAAATATCTTTATGCACCAAAAGAGAGTTGTTAAGTAAAAAATCATTCGACCGTTTAGGTATCTGCTATCAAAATCGAAAAATATTCAGGAAGAACTATCCCGCAAATAAGAAATTCATTCACTTCAACAGTCCCCCGTTTCCAGACACTCAAGTAAATATAAAAGTAAGATTGTCATTTGGGACTGAAGACCGATCAGACTGCAGGTCTCAAGGGTTCTTGGATGGAAAACTTTAAGGTGAATTTTGCTATGATGTTTAATTGGAGAAGTTCTGAATATCGGAAGCGTGGGGAGAAAAATTCATCCATATTTATGAGTATTCTTCTATTATGCCCATGACTTTTGGAAGAGTTCATCATTTATGTTTAGAAAATATGTCAAAACGTAAAATTACTTCAAATTTCAAGAGAAATATTGAGAAAATTAAAGAAAATGACCAAAATAACTTTTCTTAAGACAGTCCTAGGACGTCTGTCGGGACAGCTAGTTACATAATTATGAAAATTAATATAGGTACCTGAAAAGTATCACATTTTCCATATGTACGAGTATTTGCTAACAGCAAGCATTAATGAAATAAAGTTTTATGTCTGCCTTCGGTTAAAAGATGTGTCACCGGCGACAGTCTCCATTATTCGTTGGTTGTTAATTAAAATAAGTATTTTATCTCCTAGCATCTAGCAAGTTTAAACAACATAGATCACTTTTCTTATTGTGTTTCTTACTAGCCAAGAATAACCGTTTTTCAGCAGAAAAAAATCTATTTCTATACAAAAAAGAATGGCCTATTATAACTGAAATTACACAATACACAGTAACGACCGCCATACATATTTAACTAGAGCAAATCCCACCTGTACTATACAAAATTAAACCGGCCACCGACATGTTTTTATCCATCTACCCTGACATTAAGTAAATACTCTTGTAATTGTGTTGTCTAAAAAATCCGGATGACATTTTTCGCTGAGCTCAAGCCCGCATACAAAATGAGCCACCGGAATTATTATTTGCAGGACGACATCCTAATTAACGTGAGTTTTTCATTGTCCCAGCAGAATTATTTGCTTTCAGATAATGGAGTATGACGTAAGTTGAATAAATAAGCCGTGCCATTGTTACGGTGGAAATAAAAGAGTTTTTACTGTAATGTATGCGGCGCAAGTGGGATTTCCTAAGCTTAAAACTTATTCATTGCTTAAATAACAGGTCTGGTTGCCTGAATTTGTACTGAGAACAATGAAATCAAATCAAAGGTAGGTAATCAAACCTACCAGGTTATTGAGTAATTACAGTCATCTTGAGAATTCACGGATAAAGGCATTTTTTTAGGGAATCAGGCAGTGCCTACCTAATAAAGGTGATTTATAGGTTCCTATTATTGAAAATGACATGCAATAAGTGCCTAAGTACCTCCTAATAAAATGATAGGTATTATAAAAAGGTTTTAGTAAGATTTGATTTGGAACTCCATCCACTGGCATCCGCAGAATACCAGTGGTCGTGACGCGCTCTCTGCCGTCACGGCGTATACTAAGCTGATGCTATTTTGGTGCTTGTACCCGTTCCGTTGTCTAGTTTTAGTTATTATCTTACTGTGTACCTACTTGCATTTGCATCGAATAAATATTTTTCTTTCTTTCTTTCTTTCTTTCTTTCAGTGTAGTGGTCCGAAAAGCGAACCACCAGGCCAGGCTTGCGTCATACTCGCGTAGCTCTCAATTGACTCTCATTGAGTATTTATAACTCTATTATTTTCTCGCCAAATAAAGCTGAACTTCAAAATCAACGCTTCACAACTTGTAAGCCATTTGATACAAACAAAACTTCGTCCGCCATTCAAACATAAAACAGGGAGTAACTTAATAATACCTCCAAAGCCTCCGGAGTTATCTAAAACAATACAGAGACGTTTCAAAAGAGAAAAAACTTTCAACTGGGTCACTACTTCCCATTATTAATACTTTGCTTCAACTTTCTTTCAAGACAAAGAAACGGAAATGATAATTTTGAAGCAAATTTAAAGCTTACAGGAACAATTAAACCGCTGGGCGTCAGAAAAGCTGGCTGAAGCTCGCTGCTGAATTTTGAATACAGAATAAAAGCAGACAGCCCAGTGTGCTTAATACTTAGTAACTATCTAACATTGTTTTTCAGGTTTGATATCAACAACATCCGACTGCAATATGATTAATTTCATGGTTTCCTTTCGAAGCTTGGGTTTTTCAGAATGTGCTTATAATAATTTAAGGCAGAGCTTATTCTTTGGTGATTAGTAATGATAATAAACCTTAAGTTTTGTGACCTGACTGTTTACTCGTAAATGGAGTCTCTACGGTCTCTACAAATCCACGAAAACGTACTAAGAGTAATATCCCAGAAAAAGACTGCTTAATATTTTAGTTCCCTTACTATTCTATAGAGTCCAGTTCCATATATTTTCTTGCCCTAACAGTAAGTTTGTAGGGCTTACAGCATTGATTTGTCAAGATGACTTCTAGATTAGTTTTTGTTTGGTGTTGAGACTAAGCCAAGTGGACAACTTTTTGTAGTTTAATTACTTTAGTTTTGGAGTCACATCCATGCCGTTGACACTGACACGTGTAGGCACAGTAAAAGTTAATGGTAATACTACTTGCAACTTGCAATGCTTGCTGATACAATGCTTATAATGCTGTTTTGTTACTTTTAATAGTAGTTCATACGAATTCCATATTCGGCTGGTATAATGTTTATAACGCCATTTCGTTACTTAATAATAAACGCTGATTAAAATATTCTCCTTACACCCATTTTTCTATTTGACAGGAGGCAAACGAACAGACGGATCACCTGATGGTGAGTGATTACCGTCGCCCATGTAGTGAAACGGTCATGCCACATATTTAGACTAAGGCGTAGATTTTGTGAAGTTAGGGCGAGTAGAGTTAGATACTTCTACTTCGTTCTAAGTGAGATCTGATAATTTTTACTCGACTGCGCCAGAAGGAGGGTGTTTTTTCACGATGCGAACTTTATGGTTTTATGTTGGTAACCTTTTACATGAAAATATTTTTGATGGGCTACAGAACACACTGATGTTCACAAACTAGTCACTAAAAAGTAGTTTTTCTGTTACTTTTTACTATGGCTTAAGTAAACTTACACAGAAGAAAAACTTAAGGGCAGATATGTTCACGTGTTCTTGAAAAGGGTGTTTAATATTAAAATGCCATTAGGATTTCAGCTTAAGAAGTCTAGGCACAATATTGACTTTTAAAAAGGGACAGGTCGGCAAATTCTTAGACAGTGAACTCAGTACCTCAAGCATGAACAACTTTCGTCTTCGAATCGTTTGCGTATTCGACAACATTCGATACTCAACCTTCGAATTAAACGATAACGTGACAATTTTGATTCACAATACATATAAGTTTCGTGAAACCATTTCTCATACTAAGTTCACTTTACGACACGTTCACATAGGGCGCTGTTGTAGTTTTCGTACTAAATCTTTTGATGGCGATTCGAATACGCAAACGACTCGTACCCGCGAAAGTATTTCGTGCTAGCCGTTCTGTACCTCTAGTACGAAAAACTTTCGAGTTCGTTTCGTTGCGTATTCAAAGTGTCATCGAAAAATTTTGTATGAAAAATTAAACAGCGCCCCCTATATTATAGCCGCCCTAGGGGGCGCTGTTTAATTTTTCATACAAAATTTTTCGATGACACTTTGAATACGCAACGAAACGAACTCGAAAGTTTTTCGTACTAGAGGTACTGATCGTTGTTCCGAACTTATCCCAAAGATAGTCAGAATAAATATTCATAAGTTTGTTGAACTAGTCAATCAATCAACCGATACATTAAGTTGTACCTACTAAGTAAGTAGTATTTTTAGTATTTAGATGTACCGGCTACCTATACTCTTTTCGGTCATGAATAACCTAAGAAACCCTCGTAACAGGTCGTTTAGAAATCGATTGTTTCACTTACAAAGTAGATGCCCTAAAGGGCAATAAATAACCAATCAAGCGACAACAATGGCGCTAGCGCACAAAGCTGGGGCTTTGCTAACTAGCCAGGAATTTTGTAACAAAAAGGTATTTGTGTTATGTGGAAAGGACCAGGTAAGTGACGTATGTAGCACTATTAATGCTAATGAGAGTTTAGTGCCCGTTTTCGCCATCAATCCCTAATTTTTAAGTGACCCCTATGGTAACACAAAACAGGAATTTTGTTTTTATAGGGGTCACTTAAAAATTTGGTATTGATGGTGAAAACGGGCATAGGTCTACTGTATAGCACTTTAATAAACTTACGAGTATTTAATGTATCTAGCCGCGCTTAAATTATGTCAATTTTACAATCCTACTACATCTATAAAAGTGAAAATTGACTGACTCACTCATCACGAAATCTCAGAAACTACAACTATTATGAGTCTCAAATTTTAATTTTTGCATGGGGGTTCTAGAACGAAGGTGCTCACTAAGAACGGATTTTACGAAACTCCACCCCTAAGGGGGTAAAACGGAATCCACGCGTACGAAGTTGCGGGCGGCCACTAGTAAAAAATAAACGTATTTATTGTTAACTTGGAGAAGCACATCTTAAAGTAAAGAAATATAGTTCAGATAATATCTTTTTCAGCGTCAAGTCATTTGGTCTCTAGTGTAGGAGCACGACCCACCTTAATTTACCAATTGCAAATCGTCGTTTAAGTTCTATCACCACGTAGGTAAGTCATTTTTGGCGGTTTTGAAATTTTGATGCCATTCGCTAGAGAATCGAGAGACGCGACGTTTCGTCCAATCTCGTGAAATGTTGCTGAAAATGACTTACGTGGTGATAGAACTGAAACAACGAAATGGAAAAAGCCTAGCTAAACTTCGGTCTATCTAGTGGTCAAGACGATTTATTAATTAACAAATGTAAAGTAATTTGTCTATTTATGAAGATACTACAAGATTCAGTGGGAAAGAGAATCATTTGGATCACACTTATAAAATACTGAAGAATCGTCGCTATTCTACGTTTCCTTTTACTCACAAAACGTCTAGCAACATTTTAAATCCAAATCGAGTCGCAAATGTACCGTTTAGGTAAATTTCTGTATCCATTGATCGCTTTAAAGTGCAGTCACTTGCGTGGGTAGTTTGAGAGGTTATCCACACTTGCGACTTTATTGCCTGCAAAGCACTTCGGTGATTTTTCAGGCTGTTCGTTCAACCATGAAATGTTCTATATTTAGGGCAGGGATGGATAAAAATGACCGACTACACTTTACAGTAGTCGAGAATATTTTTCAATTACAGCGGGGAAGCTTTTGGCCTGAATTACATCTCTCTGATGGAAAGGGATTAACATGCCGAAGCTAGAAACTAGTTTGAGTTGTAGCCCTTGAACACAGAAGAACATAATTCATAATATCTCCAGTGGCTAAAATACTGCTTTTTTACATGTCTTTTAGTGTCGTCTTGTGTAAAAGGGCAAGCGATTTAATCGCAGTCGCGATTGTGAATCGCTCGTCTGCTTTGGCTAACTCGAGGCCATTACGGGTCGGCCCGTTCGCGCGGAAAAGTGCTATAACACAGTAATGGGTCTTGCTCCGAGTGCGTTTCAATGGAAAGCGAAAGCGTTGAGATTTTGTGAATAATTCAGGCGGACTGGACGGAAGGACCAACAATAGTGAACGTTAACAAACATAAAAAGAAAAGAGAGGAAAACTAACGACAAAGTGGTGCTAATGCATCAAAAGTGTACTGTAGATTACTTGAAACATGTGCCTCAAAAACACACTATTCTCCCAACCCAACCGACCAGTTTCAGGGCCACTCTGAAAATCAGCGCTGAGTTTGTAGCTCAGCATTATGCTGAGACTGTTACCTTTTGCTTACCTATAAAACTGTAACATCTTAAGGTTCAACTTTTTCTTTATAAATTTTTCTTTTTCTTTATTTCTGTGTAGCCATTGACATGTAAGTAATTTATTTTTTAGTGTAGCAATAAACATTTTTCATTAATATTTTTTTTTCATTTTCAAACAAATTGACTTAGAAAATACTAGTTTCAACTTCATTCCGTTCACTACTGGACTATCCTACTAATTTCCACAATGACCTGCGCTATCCGCATCTGCGTCCTTAACCAGAAAGTCGGTTTATCAAATGGAGCTTTTATTGCAAACTAGCTGACCCGGCGAACTTTGTTCCGCCTTAATGGCAATAAATACGGGATAAAAAGTATCCTATGTCCTTCTCCTGGCTCTAAACTACCTCCCTGACAATTTTCAGCTAAATCGGTTCAGCCGTTCTTGAGTTATAAGCGAAGTAACAAACACGACTTTCTTTTATATATGTAGATATAGATATTAATCTTATGTGATTTCAATGATGAAGGTTTGTATTGAGATCCAGTCTTTTCTCAAGTAAGGCAATTTACATTATGCTCCTGTGAAGTACATATTTTTATTGCATCGAAACGAAAAGTCGAGCAAAGCTGCAGACACAAGTTAGTTCTGAAATAAAACTTAAAAAGCTCATTGCGTCACATTGTGAGGGTAATGAAAGGAGACCCGGGGCGGAGACTCATAGTCTCATATATTACCCATAATGTGGCCACTGTCCACATTGTCCGAACAGTTCTCGTATAAAACTTCGGTGGCTTGAATAATACCCAATTTCAATTTGATATTCCATTTTACGACTTATACGAGTATACTCTGTAATATCATTAGGTGTCTTCGGTTATTACCTACTATGGTATTACTGTGGTGTTACTTTGTTTGCAGTGTGAAATGGATTTGAAATATTCATACGGAATTGACTGGTTAACAATGTTCTCTCTATGCTCTACGTCGTAGAGTCTACGATAAAGTTTTGGTGTTTTTTGTAAACCCATTCAAGCTGGGTTGCGTCATCTCACTTTAACTATGATAAACGTCAAAACTCTGTCAAACTCCATATAAAAAACACTGGTTTTATCGTTAAAGTTACGGTTAAAGGAAGTTGGTGCAACTCAGCCTTAGTCCCTGATTCATTAATTGATACAATATTGAAAGATTCGGGTAAAATTAATTTAAATTTACGTATTGGGTAGAACAATATTTATTGGTGTTGATAATGGTTAACCGTGAAAGCTACTAAATTGTACCTATTACCACCTTTTGTAGCAAAATCAGCCTCCAAATTCAACACAAATGGCGCCTATAATGTTGTACATACCCGTATACCAGCACAGACAGCAGCAGCAATATTTCCCCAAGTTATGTCAAACATTTTGAGCAGACGATAAATTTTATTTGCGAAAGCTAATACGTTTCATTCGCAAATCCCGAGCCCGTCGCTTCGGCTCGCAGTGTCAACAAATCGTAGTCATTCGAACGTTTCATTTCGACGGATCTTAAACGGACACGTGGCAGAGAATAAATTACTATCGAAGTGCAGAAGGATCACTTGATAATATAATAAGTATACTTTAATAGCAAAATATTTGAAACGACCTGAAACTGAACCTAATGTAGTGTGCCTTCATTGTTGTACCTAAAAATTACGGGAAAACCACAAAAAAAAAATTATGTCAATCAACAACATCTCGATTTCTATGTTTATATATTGAACAATGTTGCAAGTTGCAACATCACGTAGGTACAACGTTGTGCGTTCATGTTGGGGTGCATTAGTGTAAAGGGGACTAAATAAATAAATAGGTTATATAAATCATAATACATTACACTTGCAAAAAAGTAGTACTTATTGAAACCCCGCCAGCTAGGAGTTGATAATAATATGTATGTTATAACTCAATTATATTTTAAGACATTCTACGCGTTCATAATCTATGAAACGTCTTTCAAAATATTCAGGGGATTTCTTTCGTATTCACGCATAATTTAACTTGTAAGGTAAAGAAATATCCATTAATTTTGAAGATGGCTATTTTCCGCGTCCCTGGTCGAGAGATGTTTCAGTTTTGGGTGGCTTTTTGATTTTAAAGATTTCATATTGTATCCCTTATAATGCTTGTAAAATAAAATGTCCCTTTGTGTTACGATTGTGGACGCTTCTTTGGTCATTGTTCTGGTTTTTAAGAAAATATCTGTGCGGAAGAATGAATTTGATATCACATAATGCTCGTTAAAGTGGGCTTAGTTTAGTACTTGGTACTTTATTTAGTAGATGCTAAAAAGATATTATAATATAATATAACATATAAGTATATATAAGTACGGCTCATTTATTTAAGGAAAAACTGTAATAAAAGCCTCTGCAGGTCGTATATTTGGTAGTTTAAGGGACATACACTTTTAAAATAAAGTAATAGTCATTGATCGAATCACTAACCAGATAACCGCACCCAGACCGGTAGATTTAACATTTAATTAAGTAAAAAAGTGCCTAAATCCTATATTTTAGAAACCATTCAAAATTTGATTACAAAATGCAAACATTCTGTCCAACGCTGTAAGCGCTATAACAGCTGCTATAAAGCCGAATGAAATATAGCAGAAAACACTCAAGAGAAGTACTTTTGCAGAAACTAATATCACTGTTTGGCAAACAGTTCGCATTTGCCGAATTGGGGTGACAGGCTAGACCTGATAATCTACTACAACTGTCACACAAAGTTTTTGTGGCTCGGGGAAAGTTTCCTCAGAACTGTTCGAGGATATGTTGAACTTTGTGTTATGTGGCTAATAACATCAACAATGTTGTCGTGAACGTAAGGTTACAGTTATGATAAGTTTTTTACATGCAATCGAAGATATGGGTCGCGAAGTTTTCACATACGATGTAATAGATATTTTCAGGGAAGTTGATAGTTACCTAAACTTTTCTTGTAAGGGTTATATGTCGTCCAAATTTTAACGCGATACGCGGATAGATAACATTGGAATATTACCTGTATTTGCCTGGCGTTTCGACCGAGTTGCACCGGCCGTGGTCACAGGCTGACTGGAGCATCCGAAATTAATTCAATTGTGCAAAGCGAAAGATTAAAATTAATTATCAAACATTCTGTTAATTATTTTAAGTAAACCTTGTAAGTAGCATGAAATATTTTACAGTTTGTTCTCGTCGTTTTGGTGTCGTTGTGTCTTGAGAGAAATGAGAATGAAAATTCATATTAATGTTTACCTTACTCCACTGACCGAAAGATAATATAATTGATCGTTTTATTTTGTTGTATCTCGAGAGGATAAGAATAAAATTAAATGAAGTTATACCTTATTTCATCGACTTTGTAACGAAATTACTCTAGCAGCTCTAGTTTTCCCTAACTCTATAAGAGCCGCACAATAGTGCCGCTTATCGGTACAGCACAACGTTATTAAATAAACAGTCTTCAACCCTTCGCGACTGAGTCCTGGATTACTGTACAAGTAACTTATCGGAATTACTCCAGTAATGGTAATGCCAGATATCTCGGAGTTTGGAATATGCACGTGTGAAATGGGCTTGAATATTCATATGATTTAGGTAATGGGTAACTGCTATTGTTAAACGTATGCTTAGATAATGCCTAGATTTTAGGGTTAGAGACAAACGCTATACGTGGCTTAGTACAGAAACTAAAGGGAGATGGGACAAGGGGGCGGGGGCGGGGCCGGTGTCGCAGCAATATGCCCAAAAACAGAACATATTGCTCGTGAAAGCAATGATGACAGCAGCGACGTCATAATGTAAACAGCTTACATTACTTGTGTAGGTAGTACTAAAGATTATTCGAACGTTGAGTATTGATACTGCAGTGGATAATGAGCACATATTTTGCTTTGTGTGTGTGAATTTCTAATGCGACACTGAGTTTCGAACTCAACGCGTTATCTATCGTATCGTATAATTATCTCTATGCTCAGGATCAATCCATGGTATTCCCTCCTTGCAGCCTATACATTGGACAACTAATCCCTTGGTATAAGTTTTGAGTGGATGAGATGAGTTTACCAAAGCCTCTGTCACGCTGCGGTACACAACCTAAGTACGTAGCGTTTTGTCGCGTCGGATCTTCGCATCACGTAGCGTTTTTATCCGTTTTATTTTTGTTTTTCGGAGACTTATTTAAATAATCCTTGGGACATTTTACACTGCGCCGCTAGCCCCAAACTAAGCAAAGCTTGTACTACTTTTCACGATAATTTATTGAAAGTTATGAATTTTAAGCTCTTTTGTGACCTTAGATATATTTTTATTCACATTGTTGAGAAAAACGTCGATACATTGTTGTTAATTGTATTATTCACTGACTTCAGTTTACTAAAAGAAGCCAGTTTCAAGAAAGTGTTCGAAATAAGTTTTCGGATAAAGATTATGGTTACGCAGATGTACGCAGTTTTATTTTTATTTTTAATTCCCAAATAGTTTTGTCTGCAGGTAGAAAACTGTTTGGTTTCCACATCTCTGTGGTCATTCTTGGCGTTTCTGAACGTCAAGCTTTGACACACTTCACCGTAAAAACTTTAAACGCAACGCACATCTTCGCCGTCTCGCGAGTGAAAAAACCGCACTTTTATCTCCCGCAAATCGCATCATAACGCACAACGCATCTACGCAAACCATCTACGCATTCAAAGCCCAAATTGCTCGTGACCCGAACCCCCTGCAGGGGAAGTGAAGCCGATCCATCTTCATCCCGGAGTGTCCCGGTGCCAGCAGTGGTCGAGCTGACGGAAGGGGACCCGAGATTGGCTCAGAGGTTAGTGGGACCAACTATTTCTCCTCTGCAGGCAAAATCATTTGGGAAACGTAATTTGGACTTCCGATTAAGATCCCGCCTGGTGTGGCTATTTACACGCCACACCATAGTTTTGTGGTCCTTCGAGCCGGATAGCATCAGTAATTTTCGCATAATTTTTTCATAGAATTTACGTAATTTTGGTAAAATTCTAGAAAATTCCAAATTTTGACATCCGCCATTTTTGGAAAATTTTCAAATTACGATTCGTATAAAATTTTATTTTATCGAAATAATTTTCGGGATTATTGCATTATTGTTACGCATTATAATTTCAATAGGTACGGTTAAGGAACCTGAGGTTATTCTGGGTACAATTTTGGACCGAACGTTCGCAACTTCGCATATTCGCAATTTCGCATATTATTCGCAATTAATTTTAATATTTTTATTTTTTGTTACGCACTTTTATAATACGCAAAATGGAGGATTTTCAACGCAAATTGAAAATTCTTCACGCAAAAAAAGACGCGATATTTCAGAAAGTGAATAGCATTTACGAGCTTTCTTTAAAAGTGACATCATTTGTGGATACTCGGTCAAACGAACACTTCATGATCGAGTCGGAATCTATTGACGCATTACATTCCAAATTTGAGGCTATTATTATATTCCACACCACGCCGTCGTGCGACCTGACAAACCCATGCCGCGCATAGTATTAGATGCGAGCGCGAAGACGCACACTGGTGTGTCCTTGAATGACGTTCTTCACGTCGGTCCTAATTTACAGGCCGATCTGTTTCTTTTATTACTTGATTTTAGACTTTTTCCGATAGCCATTACGGCTGATATGAAACAAATGTATTTGCAGATTGGTGTTATTGATGACCATCGCAAATATTCAAAGATATTGTATCGCTTTCATGGCAATGAGCCTATCCGCACATTTCAATTCAACCGCGTCCCATTTGGGCTTAAATCAAGTCCGTTCCTAGCTATGCACACTGTGCGACAGCTAGCGTCTGACTTGAGCGCAGAATATCCTA